>NC_137465.1:80224196-80824196 GCF_964235325.1 Thermobia domestica | reverse complement strand
CAATATCTGAAATCGACACATACCTTTCCATAGACATCTTAATCGGAAATGAGTGTGCCAAATTTGGTTAGTTTGTGGTAGAAAGTATGTAAGATAAAGTTGATTGTTTATTTAACAATTTAGAAATCCCACGATTGTTTGTTTAACAATGTGGCCTCCAACAATGAAAGAACAACAATATGTGAAATCAACACGTACCATTCCATAGATATCTCGATCGTAAATGAGTGTGCCAAGTTTGGTTAGTTTGTGATAGAGAGCATAGGAGATAAAGTTGATTATTTATTAACAATGGTGGCCCCCAACAATGAAACTAACAACAATATGTGAAATCGTGAGGTACCATTCTCTAGAAATGCCAGTAGCAATCCGATGGGTATGCCAAGTTTGCTCAGTTTGTGGTAGAAAGTGTGGCAGATAAAGTTGAATATTTATTTTAAAATGGTCGACTTCAACAATGAAACTGACAACAATATGAGAAATCGACACGTATCTTTTCTAAGATATTTCAATCCTAAAAGGATGAGCAAGGTTTGATCAGTTTCTAGTAGAAAGTATGGCAGATAAAATTGATTATTTATTTAAAAATGGTGGCCTCTAGCAATGAAACTAACAACAACAAGAAAAAACGACACATATCATTCAACAGGTGTCTTAATCGTAAATGAGTGTGCCAAGCTTGGTTAGTTTATGGTAGAAAGTGTGGCAGATAAAGTTGATTGTTTATTTAATAATGGAAAAATCCATCGATTGTTTATTTTATAATGGTGCCCGCGAACGATGAAACTAACAACAATATGTGAAATCGACTGGTACCATTCCTTAGTTATCTCTCTCTCTCTCTCTCTCTCTCTCTGTGTGTGTGTGTGTGTAAGTATGTATGTATGCTAAATGTAAAATATTTTTGAACCAATGTTTCCAATCGAAATAATAGAGCCCCACGGCTCCAACTCGCCAGGGGCTCCATGTCCATAAGAACAATTTCCGCCTGTGTCACCTTCTACACATCAGTGGCTATGCTCATGGCATATTCTATGATAACAATTGACTGAATGTGCTTTTCAAGTTCCTAGCTCATCTTCTTGGAAAGAGAATGCGTAAGACTCTCTTAGTGTTGCAACGAGACGAGACAGGACTTTTTGAAGCGAGACACGATACAATACGAAACGTTTCGTGAAATGTCTCGTCTCGTGTCTCGAAAAATACAAACACCGTTTCTGAATTTGCTTAAAAATTTATTAACTCGAAATAAATCATTTGCCTTCGAAATGTATACCATCTTTTATTATTTCAAATGATCCAAATGATTCAATGTTTCAAATCCTACAAAGAACAGGGATTACCTAAAGCACTTTTTAAAAATGATTCTTACAAACAGTTTCACTTCCACTTTTCAATAGATTCAAGTTTAATTATTTTGTGATAGTTCTCCAAATTCAAATACAATGTAAATCATTCATTGAGGTCAGTGTTTCAAAAGATTTTGTTCCGGGAGCTGGTGGAGATATCTACGTATAAAAGTCCTGTTATAGAAGTACAAGTAGAAGTGGCAATTTCATCAGTAACCAACTATTGTTTCATGGTCTTTCTCGTTCCGAACCAAGACAGAAACGTGTCAGAATTTCTCGAAACTGAGTATTGAAAAGATGCTGATTTGACAATAAAATTTATCTGATGGTATTGACAAATGTTCCTATCGAAGTAATTACTGGTTCAGTCGAAACTAAGCAGTCGTTGCTGGAAGATTGCAGTCGTGTTGTGTGTTGTGCTCTGGTAACCAAACCAAACTTTGTTAAAAGTTGTAATTTTAACTACTTGGTATTACAGCTCTTTTTGTAGGCCTCAGCCTTTCTGGTGTTGCCACGAGGCGAGACAGAACCATTCGATACGAGACGAGATGGGCACATCTTTTCTAGACGAGACGACCCAGCCAGAAATCTCGTCTCGTCTCGTGGCAAAACTAGACTCTCTGGATATACCAGTAAAAGGAATGACAACGTTCCTCACAGAGCACGTGTTAGCTCTCAGCCTCTTTCTTTCAGTGATGTTTCTTTACATTGTAGATGAATATATATAGAGTAACAAAAGGATGAGATATGCAGATTCTCCTGAAACCACATTAAAATTGTAGCATTATTTGGAGCTTGTTATAAATGGATTTACCGGGAAACTAAAATAATTCTGTGAACTGATCATACAGTATTGATATAAAAAATATGGAAACAAGTAAAGACAAAGAACTGAAATCGTGAATTTGTTTTCAAAATACAGAAATCTCAAAGGAATACCTGTTTAGCCGACTTTAATTGTAAAGGAATTTTGAATAAATTTGCATTCCCTGAATTCTTATACATAAAAAAAATTAGAAATCTTTCTTTTAGCGTACGAATGAGAGGCTTTAGGATATTAGGCCAAGATTCTTAAAATGATACTATCCTTTACAAAATTTAAGAGGAAGACCATGATCGAAAAAGCATCAGTCAAACTATAAAGGTCAATGGTACCTTTTGTCATTTCTTACGACCACTATATGCACCTTATTGCGAAAAATTTATTCGTATTATAAAACCGATATCGTCCAATAAATGTCAAATTTAACACATCTTGAGAGATGAAATGACAAAAATTGTCATTGCCTCTGTCGCATAATATATTCTAGCTTTGGGACCCATGTCATTATATGACTTTCATGATAAATAACAAGTAGAATATAAATCCCAAGTTCAAAACGTAAGGGAAAAAACTGCTGTTCGCACTTCAAATTATGAAAAAGGTACCAAAATGCTTGAAATTATGATTTTGTATTTCTTTACGAGAAAGAAGAATAAAAATAAAAATTGGAGTAATTTTGATCATGTATGTAAAGTCCACCATCTTCTTCTAGTTACTTCTAGTTACTTCAAGTGTTTCAACCTTTTATGACACATATCTCGAAAACTTTTAGAGATATTAGAGGCAAGAATACGTGGTTGATAATGAGCTTTTTAATTATGTCACAATACTTTTGAACTTAACCTTAGGAGAAATGGCATATTCCAAAAATAATTCAGTACCACCCTAACCTGAACTTTACCAAATGATTAGCGAAAGAGATACGGTGTGCGTCGTCCAGGGTTTAATTTCCGGTGTAGCACTCAAACATTGCTGTGTTGACCAAACATCGAGAGAAAAGTTGGAAAACTAAAAGATAGCAGACTTCAGTCTAGACAGCCGGTGACTTTGAGTGTAGTTGTGCTGACCACTAACATAAGCCTGCTGCAGACTCAGATCACAAGGGACTGTTGCGCCAGGAGTTTATATATATATATATATATATATATATATATATATATATATATATATATATATATATATTGGTGTTATTATTTACCTTACATTCTCTCAGTAGTGTAAATAAGGACGAATGGGCCTCCCCGCAAAAATGTTAAAGGGACCCCCGCTTTCCACATGAGTCACGTAAAATTTACAGAGAACAGTTTTGACTTTATATGTTCTATCTAGTGAGTCACTACTTGCTCATATGCAAAAAATGCACATTATATTATTATTATTATTATTATTATTATTATTATTATTATTATTATTATTATTATTATTATTATTATTATTATTATTATTATTATATTGTGCTACAGTTTTCGCCTATTCTGCTGTACCAACCTCCAGAGGTTACGACATCCGACATTTTGAATGAGGTGTGGTCGCTCCATTTTTTGTTGTTTGGTTCGATGCTGGTTTCACTGTCCTTTTCCCACCTTTGAAATACACTAACTTGTAAGCACGGCAGATCGCGAAATCTCGACAAGTCGCGCTGTTTCCGAAATGAACTCCCAGCCATTTAGTCACCCTGATGTATTGTTGTCCTTCCCCATTCAAGGCACAAGCACCACAGTGACTAATCGAGTGAGATTCTTGTCATGTTTGGCGCGCGGTTGTGTCATGCCTCGTGGCTCTTACCTCAGCGCAATGATTTCGTTCAAAAAGTAGCGAGTGATCATAATGTTTTCGCTGGTCAGTATAAGTTTTGTTAGCGTTTAATTTACTAAATAATCGCTCAGGTGTTACCGTCTTCACAGGTAAAAATGAGATATAGTTGGAACATTACATAATTTTTAACACCCTAACATTATGAAGTTTAACTTCGAAACTAAAATGGGCCTCTTTCTGTTCTGGGCCTCTTTCTGTTCTGGGCCTCTCAATGTTGCGGACCCTGCAGGTCCTTTAGTTGCGCCACAGCATTTTCCCCACTCAGAAGGATAGCGACAAATAGAAAACTCAAAATTTATTCTGTCCATTTTTTATGCATCATGTACTTCAGAAAAAAAGTCATATAATGCTGATATGTGAGAAAATATTAGTATTGTCTGTTTGTTTTCTGCATACAAAGAACCATTTATGTTTTTTATCTCATATTCTGGTAATAATCAAAAAAAGAAAAGAGTTTCATGTGATAAACGTACGAAAGATAATTTGTCAACGCGATGTGAATGACGTTCTCTGCAACCTAATTCCCGTTTTTCGTACAAAACTCTATTCCTACCTGCAAAAAGAAAAGATTTATGTTACCCGTCAATGGTTGATGTTTTGCCCTGTGGCTGAACAACACGGCTTCTAAAAATAGACTCTGACTGACTGCAGGTGCACGAAAAAAAAGACTGTTGGATTCCTCTTCCCGCCCACTTCAAGTGTGGAAATCCTGGACACACTCAAACTGGGCGCTAAGATCTCCCAGTAGAAGTGCCAGCAGTGATTGCTAAATGAAAAAGTGAGCATCTGGTGGCGAAAAGGCGAAGTGCTCGGAAAAGGGAGAGGTAACAGTAACCTTAAGTTCTTCCCTTGTTGGCGTTTCGTCCGAAATGCCAAAGAAATCCACTACGGACCACAGCTTGTAACATTGAACGGAACATAATAACCACTTCCACATGCGTTTAACCCTTTAATTGGCAAGCATTGATAGCATTACATTTAAAATATTTAGTTTGCTTTTATGGTTGAATCATGTCTTCCTGATCATAATTTCCTAATTTTTAAAGTATTTTTGTACTTCGGTTACAAAATACAGGATGTTTATTTCAAACCAACGTGGCCATAAAATAGGTCTTATGTGTAGCTACTGAACAGCATTGCCCTATTATGGTCAAATATCATAAGAACACTCTCAGTAATTAGCAACAGTTTCGTTGAAATATGTTCCTACAGAGCAAGAAACCAGAAATAAAAAAATAAATAAAGAATTTTCGTGGAGCGTAGGAGATAAAGCTTCTACAACATTAATTTTGACTGTCCCCTGTTGACGAAGATTAGAAGTATCTAAAGAAGCTACCCCAAATCATGTATATGAATATTGTATGAAAGCAATAATGCCAATTAAATGATCACTGAAGTTATAATTCGTGCGGATGACGCAATAGAATGCGATAATGCTTGACAGCAACAGACCCAAATAAAGTGTTAAATTATTTATACATGCAACATTTTCCCTCATGTGTTCCCTTTCGTCAGTACACAATAATCCACATACGCTACTGCTCCCTACACCCTTCTACGTAAACACAAATTTCCAAACTGTTATACGTATGTTAAATTGCACCACATGTCTTCTCTTCTAAAGTATATTTGCCTTTCTTCTCTGCAAATATCAGCAAAAAAACAGAACACGGACAAAATGTCAAACATGCATGTAAAAATTCCTATATACATGCTCTTCTTATCTGCTAAAGCCAACAATACCTCATAGCATGTCAAACTGTGCCACACGTCTTTCCTTCTTTCAAAACCAATCACCTTGGTTTTGTTTAACCACCAGTGAAAAGCAACACATGTGGCATATTGGTATTCGTGACGGTTTTCGAATTGGGGCACCACTGTTTGTTAGATAATTTGTGTTCTTCAATTGTGTTATTGTTATACTCTTAACATTACATTTACGTTGGGCCTATTATGTACTTTACGCATCATTTTCTAAAACTGTGTCAAAATATCAATTACATAGTTTAGCCATGGTCAAACGTAGGGGAGACCGAGGCTGGTTGTCACAAATTTTTGTTTTTCAAATGTAACTTCGCCGGAAAGAAAGTTATGAAAGTGTTAATTGTTCTGTGTTAACTTTGGTATCTCTTTCACACAATTCCATGGTTTTCATTGATAAATGTTATTACGAAAGGGACATTTTTGAAGTTTGAAAAATATCTTCCACGTGTGACAACCTGCCCCGCCTCTGGGTTGGTTGTCTCATTGAACAGGGTCTGTTATCCCAGCTATTTTAAATAGAAAATACTGTAAATCTTGACTTCTACCAAAATAATGTATTCTAAAAGTGCAGCAAAAAAAATCTTCATCCGGAAGTAAATTTAAACTATAAAACATAATACGAAAGACACACCTTTACAAGGGCAGTAGTGTCAGGTATTAGAGATTTATAAATTGATCTTAACCTTTAGTAAGCCAATAGTGGAAAAATATGCTTCAAGAAACCAGCAAATTGTAGGCCTACAATAATACTTAATGTGGTTTACACATAATACAGTTCGCACAAGGACAAATAATGCGTATTAGAATTTAAAAACAAGCTTGGTATTGCCAGGATCATAGGCCTACTAACGTAACTAAAATATAAGTATAAAGAAGAATTAAAAGAATTAATTTACCCCATTAGTCAAACTCTGCGCAAGAAATAGAGGACTCACAGTTATGACAAACATAGAACTGGATTTTGGATCAGGGATACACTGGTCGTGCGACCATTCTTTACATTCAATACATTGTACCCATTGTGTTCTCTGGGCAAACTATTTGAAAACGGTTCTAGACAAACTAAACAATAACATTCTTCTTCCTCACTTTCAAAATCACTGTCATTGTCATGTACGGATTTTGTCCTAGAACTAACTCATCTGCCTGAAGTGGCTGCGAATTTATATGAACTTTCATTTTCAGAAAACAACTGTTTTCTTGAACGTTGTTGTAAAGTTTTAGTCATTCTCTCTTTGATTTTTGTCCTTGTTCATCAGAAGTTTCAATACTTTTATTTTTGTGCTATTTTCTTTTGTTCATATTGCAATTTTCTTTTCACTGAAATGTCTGTCAAGATAGCGGTTTCTCTTTTGCCAGTGGTTCTTTTATTTGTATTATACTGTTTTGTTCTTTGCAGTGGCCTAATCATTTCAGGGGCAATTTTTAGTGGTTGGCTTACTACATCATTTGAGCTTCCAACTGGACTGGTTATCTTGGCCGAATTACATCAGACTGGGTAGGCTTATGTCTTTCAGAATAGGTAGAGGTTGATTGGTAGAATATGTCTGGATGTCTGGGTTGTCATCAGTTGAAAAATCAGGATTATATTCAACGTCAGAATCAGTTTGCTTGGAAGTGCTATGAGGTAACTCCATTTGTGATTCTGGTCGATCAGTTACATACGATGGAAGGACGTCGGCTTCAGAAAAAATATGTTCATCATAAGGGTAAGTGCTAGTGCATTGAAAACCAGATTGAATGTTTGCTAGTGTCATAGCAAAGGGAAAAGCAGTAGCCATTAGGGGTGTCATAAATAGTCTTTTGTCTTACCAAGATTGCTCAGCATACAAGAGCCACATGCATAATTAATGGAACGATAATATGATTACACCGTGTGGACAATGTAGGAGGAACGAGAATATGATTACACCGTGTTCCTTTGCAAAGTCAAGACCTTCAATGCTTAGGTGGGAAGTGTGGTTGTCCAGCAGCAACAAAACTGATTTCTTAGGTGAGCATCGAACTACAGAAACAGAGTTTTGAACAAGTGTAACAAAATAAGATCCATCCAGACGGGTTAGCACATGCTTTTGAGCCTGGAAGTTCACCTTCAATAAAATGATTCTTGAAGTGAACACGCGGAAAGAAAAAGAAGGTTGGTATGTGATTTCCGACTAACGAAACTGCTGTAGCTAAAGTTACTATGTTTTCCCTCTCGGCCGAAACTAGTGTTTTCACTTGCTGGAATTCTTTTCGAGTGATTACTTTGACTTGTTTCTGCACCGTCGTTATTCCCGTTTCATCCATATTCCAAATGTCTTGCGGTAGAAACTTGTGCTTCTTCATGACGTCAGAAAGGTTGCGAAAAAATCGTTGTATATTTGTGCGGTTGAACGCTGAAGTCCTTGCTAACTAGTTGCCTCTAGTACACGAAGAGCTAGTTCAGGATGAATCTTCAAAAAGTTAGTCAACCAATCTGCAACAACCATATTATTTTCATGCCGATTTGAAGGCGTTTTAAAAGATATTTGCTCCAGTAACTTGAAATGCCAATTTACGAACTTCTCTTGTACAGCCAGTGACAAAAGTAATCCCCTCTAAAGGGCTTTTAATTCCATAACATGGGGTCCAGGTTTTTGCAGTTGTGAGAACGCCTAGACAGATGCAACCCAACTTACAAATAACTTTTCTCGTCACTGACAGCAGTTGGTAGCACTGAGTCAACTCTGTATGAAAGTAAAATTGTGAGTAGATGACGCACGAAACATTTCTCCATTCTGAGATCAATCTCTCTGGTTCAGAGAATGTTTTCCAATGAACATCATATTTTAATCTCAATATTGCTGTGTATGTAATGTATTTTTTCATTATATACTGTATATTCAAAGATATAAAAACACTGATCACATATGAATCAGAAAATGCTGGAAAGTAGCTGAAAATATCAAATCTAGAACAACTACTGGAAATAACTTTGTAAATGATTGCCTCCATTGAGAGACCTTCTCCAATTCTCCTCATTCCAATATCTTTTTCTTTCTAGGGAAGAGAAGATCTTGCTTATCCCACTCAGTATGCATTGAAATTGAAATTGAAACAGGAACAGTTGGAAAAGTTTCAACCTCGCTGGGATTCCAACCCGGGTCTACAGAACAGAAGTTCAATGTGGTAACCACTCACCTTCCGCGCCACATAACCTTGCATCAAAAATGAATAACTAGTTAAAATCGTTTCATAGAAAAATACGAACAAGATACTCAAATATAACAAAAACAAACAAATATAAACAAAATATAAATAAAAATATAAATAAGAAAATATAAGCAACTTGTGTGAGTGTCTTAATGACTTACTGAGATTTCCTTGTTTAACTGAAAAACAAGTTATATAGACGTTCCTCAATGAGGAAAGTATCACGAAACGTTCTTCAAGTTAAGGCTACGCCATTGGCAGAGCCATAATTTGCGGTGGCAGGGGCATCTGTTCCCCCGCAGAGAAGCTCCCAGCCATCCATATACGATACGAACATGAAATTAGAAATGAAGCATCAAATAGGGTCGCTACATTACATAAACAAAACAGCACACAAAAGGTAAATAGAACAAAAATGAGACCCATTTGATTAATAGTTATTCGTATGGCTTTGATATTTATTGTCCCCTTAATAATTTTGCCGTGTATGGAATGGGCCCAGGAAATAACTAACGGGGCCACAGACCTTGCCGTGCGGGAGGGCCCACAGGCTCCGTTGGGCCTATAAAGATTAAGAGAAAATTGGAGAGAGAGGGCCCAATAATTAGAAATCAACATTTTCTAATGGCCCAAGTAGACTTATTAATGCTTGGCCTCAGAAAGAGTTGAGTTGATTTTAAGTTTAACGTCCCGTTCAGCAGCGAGGCTATATGAGACGTGGACATACTTATTAACGTAAAATCCTAATCACATGAGCTCCCGCCGGGAGTTGAACCCGGGTCTCCCACGCCAAAGCTTCCCCCCAGAAAAGAATCTAAGTTACAGCGCTCGTCATCAGTTGCAGGGATGCTCCCTATTTACATTACATGTCGTCTTTAATATAACTTCTAATTTCCAAAGAAGAAAGGACGACGGAAATTATTTTCACATTCTTTAAGTTGTATCAACACTTGTAGAAATACACACTTCTATGTTCATGTTCCATTAATACTAGTTTATTTCTTTATATTCATATGAGGAGTTTGTGGCAAGTTGAGGACACAAGATCATGAGTCTACTGATCATGAGGCGCAATCCACTACGGGTTCGAATTCCTCTGAAGAGCAAGGTCGGAATTTTAATTGTCCTCAGTATTTCTGTGTTCGTGTTCCTGTAGTGTTTGGGATACGTCGAAAGCACATGAGGTGCCAGGGGCGAACAATACTCCAGTTGGGCGATTTCTTGAAAAAAATTGTGAAACAGGAAACTCTCATTACAGCTACTTGGGATCAAATCCCGTCGTGGTAACTAGTAATTTTTCTGAATGGGAAGATAATATTTATGTAATTGGTATTGTAATTATGTCATTCCTTTATTATTATTATTATTATTATTATTATTATTATTATTATTATTATTATTATTATTATTATTATTAATACCACAATAGAAAGAAATGAAATGAAATAAAATCTTTAAGTTTTACGTCTCACGGATATGTCGGTTAGGGTAAAGGAGACGGTGATAATGAGAGATGAGTGTAATGGTGGAATGAAGAAAGTGGGAGGAAACGGGAGAACCCCAAGAAAACCCACGAGCACTTTGTTTGTCCATCACAAAGTCCACACGGCGCGAGTTGGAATCGAACCAGGGACCCGAAGCACCGGAGATAAACGCTCTACCACCGAGCCAGCGCGCTCCCCCACAATAGAAATAAAGTAACATAGTCGAACGTATTCATAGGAACAGAAAAGAGTATGTCAGATGTTTCTTAGCTTTACACCTGAACGCAATAATATTCTTACGTTTACGGATTTACAGATAGAATTATCATTTTATGACAAGAAATGGAATATAAAGATTTGTTAGCTGATAACAGTAATGCATTTTGTTTCGCTCTTCTTCTAAGTAGAAAGGTGAGGTGACTTCTTAAATAGGATCGTTCTCCTGACTAGCGATTCCTATTGTAAGCTCGAACACTATTAGCAATATGTGCACAGCTACGAACAATTCGTGGAACTCATTTTTGGCCCATACCACAGCAGTAAGGACATGTTTATCCCTTATCTATTCATCAATTCTTGTCCAAACAGGTTACTTGTCAGACAGTTACGAAGTTAGATACAGATGACGTAATTTTGTTTTATTGGCGTTTCACCTGTAAAGAAAGTTGTCTCAACTGTCAGACCAAGAGAAATTGAATATTTGTCATGTTACTATACAACAGAAGTATCAGTTTTGTAGATTTAAAAAATTTACTGCATTGCCACACCCGCAATCGAACTCGCGTCCACAACATTACGAAACTAATGCTTAAGCCACTACTCTAAGACATCACTGTTCTGGGAGAAGGAAAAAATGAGCTGTAGTGAATTCAGTAATTACACACTTTTACTATTCAGTGTAATAATGCTGAAACTTTCTGATTTCAGTCATGATAAAATAGTAAAGTATTATGCAGAAAGAATAGTTCAGTGAAGTCAACTTTAAATTGACAACTCATATGTACGGAGGCGCTGCCATATGCTCTCGCCTTGCTCTGATTTTTTACGGCACGGAATTGGACAGATACTTATATTGATTAGAATATGGTGTTTCAGGGCACTGGATTTTTTTAGTTAATTAATTTAACGTACCTCCCTCAGTAACTTGTACCATATTTTTACGCGTTTTACTCACTTTTACAGTTTTTCACTAACTCTTTAAGTAGAGGGACAAAAAGACAGAAATATTGAGAGTAGAAATCACAAACACTGAAGTAAAACAATAAAATAATGTGAACATGCAACTTTTGGTCTTCCATTTTCTGTGTGATGTGAAATCCAGAGAATGAGTGGGTCAGTGGGTCGTGGGTCAATAGCATATGACCCACTGCGACCCATCATTCATCGTGACCCACTGTGGTGCACCACCCACACTGATCCACCACTCGGTATAACGCACTGTAACACACCGACCCTCTCTGCTCACTGCATTGTAGACAGCATCTTCTGACGCGACAAAACGCCAATGAACCACAGATTTACTCCCCAAAATATGTTAAATAGCCTATATGTGTGACTTGATTACATTAAGGCGAGTCTAAAAAGCACTTAAGAAAAGTACCCCATACGAGACTCGAAATAGCAACCTTATGATTACTGGGCGGGTGCTCTTCCGACTTCGCCACGGAGGCGATGAAGGAGACGTCACTTGTAAAGGGATAAATCGTTGAGATCGTTTTAATCTGGTCAATCAGAGTGCTCTTTTAACCGTATATATGAGACGATAACTGTTTGGGATAAGTTAAATTGCATTCGCCATGTAATTTTATAACAAAATGACGCGTGTCTATTTACTTTATTTCTTAGTTCTGCCATACTCACTTTCTAATGATCGACGACAGTTGCCATCTAAATTCATACAATTATCGCACTCAAGAATTTTCACTTCACGATGTTGAGGCAGAGGTTATTCTTCACCCGCGGAGCTCACTTTAGGGAAAATTCGTCGAGAAAAACATAATATATTGTATATTGTGGTATGAGAGGGCTATTTATATTTTTTCCAAATTTGCGTCCAGGAAGAGGCGGGACTTATTCTTTCGACACGAGAGACTGTGGTATTGTCAGAAAGTAACCTTGTATTGTACAAGTTTTTAAAAGCTCTCGAGAAGAAAGAGTCGTATCTCGTTGTAAATAACTGCACTCCAATAAGAGTTCTTTTAAAAAGCGACAGATGGGAGTAAGTTACCTATATTTAACGGGGCAAGTATACCGACCCTTTCATACCAGAATAAGGCCCACTCTTTAGTGAAGGAAGGAGATTTCTGATACAGTTTACAATACCATTTCGTGAAATAGAGGACATAACACTTTAAACGGATATTGATCAAATTTAGACCTCCACTCTCCTTCCTTTTACACAGTATTGAATAATGCACAAGAAAGTGTTGCCATTGCCAAATACACCAAAGACTCAAAGATTGAATTTGACGGAGACCATCCTTCGGAGCAGGCAAAATTTGAACAACATGCCATAGTTTTGCATAGATATAGCTATGACAAATCCAGATCCGTTGTTCCAAATTAAATGGTTGAAAACGAATATCCTGACAAAGTAACTTTATATTGGTGAGTACTCTCTTCCAATTAGAAATAATCATTGAGGAAACATTTGTCTGGTAGACTATACTTAAGATAGAGACTTGGGACACAACAGATATAGTAGTCGGCAGATAAGTCGGAGTTGTAACACCAAACTGTAAAAATTTATATTTATGCATATTTAGACTAGCTCTAGCAAATGTTCCAAACTGAGACATAACGTGCATAACTTGATAACCCTCTTTTGAACGGATAATGACACTCATGTCATCTGCATAAGATCGCAATGTAAGTTGAGTGCCGTTTATTGGAATTCCAATAAGCTGGCGATCGAATTCCATAATAAGAGGCAGGAGATATATAGTAAACAACACCCACGACAAGGGGTCCTCCTTGGCGTATGGACTTAAGAATTGGAAATGCCGGTGTCAAGAACCCATTGACTTGGAGTCTGGAAGCTGCATGTAAAAACAGGATTTGGATTTGTTGAATGAATTTATGAGGTAACCCTATATGTTGCATAACATGAAATAAATAGGAATGTCTCACATTATCAAAAGCTTGACAGAGGTCTAAACTCAGTAAACCACCTATAGTACCAGTGGTATCAAACCAAGCAACTGTGTCGCGGAAGTCCATTAAAACATTTAACATTTTGTTACTAATACTAAATCCACTTTGGGCGTCATGGAATAAATCAGGCATGAAAGGTTGCAATCTGCGAGCAAGACATTTCGCAATAATTTTATATTCACAGTTAAGTAAAATAATAGGGCGGTAATCACTCGAGACCTGAGGTTTATCTTTTTTGGGTATTAAAATAATATCCTCGTAGCAAATGTGCAAGACACCTGACCCGTCTCTAGAATATGAGCGACGTCAAGAAATTCCGAGGCAATAATATCCCAATAAGATTGATACAAAGTATACGGAATTCCATCAACTCCTGGACTACTCAAAGTACTAGAAAATTTAACTACTTGATGGATTTCGTCCATTGTATATGGTTGGGTGAAGAAGTGTGTTTCAGAGCTAGGAAAATTCACTTGCGGCAGAGGAAATGTCGGATCAGACTGAGTAGGTTCAGGTATGTCATTAAATTTATTTTGGTATTCAGAGAGAATATAAGCCGCTATCTCAGGCTGTTTCTGAAGGACATTCGCATCCGCTGTATGAAGAGAAGGAATACTGAGACGTTCTCGTCGGCGAGTTTCTTTTATATGATGGTACATGGATAATCTTTCGTTATTACGGTACAGCATTGCGCTGCCCGGTACGCACCATCCTTAACCGGCCACCGCGGAGAACTCTCTACTCTTTGCCCCCGAATAATATAGCTTTGCACTATTTTATTTAAGGGCTCAGAAAGTTCGTCCCCGCGACAATCGTTCAAGGAAGGCACGATACATCTTATCGTAATGGTCCAGATTCGGACGGAATCACCTGAGAGGAGACCTAAGGCGCGTTATAGAAAATAGATGAGAGCATCACCTACTTTCATGGATTAAACACAAGTAATTCAACAACCACGTTCTCGTCTCGTCATGCAATCTGTAAAAAGAAAGAACTGACAAAATTACATATTATAGTGCCATTTATTGGAAATGAATAAACGTACCTGAGACAAATAAGTTTTTCTTTACATTATGTTGCCCCGATTACGTAGCGAATTCGTAAATATGCTTTAAATTACTCACTAGAACAGTTTTAGTTCGCCATGGCGCGCCAATATTTGTGGTCAAGTTTTAAGTAGAAACATTATATATCCGACGAATCCACTCGCAGAAATTGTCCTTTCTTCCAATTCAAAGAATTTAATAAACAGTCTTTCCAGGCAAACGTGATGACAGCATTATGTTGGAATTTCTGTTGAAGAATTGACTTGTTCTGACATTTTTCGTGTTAGTCGGTGATCAGGAGTCCATTACCTTCAAGTGCACCTTGCCAAGTCCTTTGTTTCACTCGTAATCTCGATCACGCCCCCTTGTCGTTATAAAGTATTACTTGGGGCTGATTTACTTTAACAACGACTTACGTAAAAAACCACTAGAATATTCATATTAGCAATACTATTTTTACTGATTGTTTATGTACTTTCGAGGATAACAATGGATTTTCTTAAACACAGGACAACTTATACTCTTTTTAAACAATGTCTGGTATCGAGATCAGAAAATGATCAGTAAAAAATAGCTGAATCATGCTTCACACACACACTAACACACTGAAATCCCACTATTACGTTTCAAAACTCTCCATTCTTTCCTTTTCCTCTTCTTCTACTCTGTCTTTTAGCACCACCAGGCGGCAGCACAATCAATGAGAAGCATATACCACACAAAACGTACAAATTCAGATGAACGTCACATAATGCACTAACGCAGAATTTGCGATTAAGCGAAAAATATATTAAGCAAAATTTTGGTACAGTTACATCGTGTGGAATCGTCAGAGGATCACGTCTTCTTGCCGTAAACCGTTCTAAGTTTTTGCGTTACAAATTTAAAATTTTTGCTTGAAAAACTTGCAATCTTTGATATTGATCTGGAAGATCATTCCTGTGACTCAATTGTTGGAGAAATTTGGGTTTCACGAGCGGTTCAAGAGAGGAATTAGGTTGAGAACCACTACCACAGATTTACAATTTTACAATTTTTACAATGTTTACAATTTTTATAATAATCCTTAGCAAGAGAAGTCTAGAACAATTACAGCAGAAAAAGAAAGAATTTTTATTTCACTTATTTAAAGAAAGAAGAAAATTTACTATATTGTGTGTATCCAATGTATTAAAGCATATACTTAAAAATACATAAACATATTAAATTAAAAATAACAATATATAAAATATTAATGGAATAAAGTAAAAGAATAAGGAAAAGTAAACTGCTACAGAAATTAACAAGTCAAATCTCCTAGTTGTAAGTGCTATTAATTCTCAAAAAAATCGGACATCTTAGATTCCCTTTATTAATAGAGTTTAACCTACCCGGAATTCTAGAAGTCATGTCTATCTTCCGGTGTCGGACAGATTAATTCATTACACTTATTTCTATATTGCGATTTTTTTTAATTTTTTGTATAAAGAATAAAGAAAAGAGAAAATGGCTCATGTAATCAAAAGCTGGTGTGAGACTGATTCTAGTATTTTATTTAATTATTTATTTTCTTACCGCAACATATAAGGTTTATAATTCTTACTTTTAGTTAATAATAGTTTTTTTTAAAAATACTTTTGGATTATTTTAACTACTGTAAAATTAACCTTTTATATACTTTAAAATTACTTTCCTCTTTGATTCGGAATGGAGTTCATTATAGATAATCGGAGCTCTGTAATATGTTTGATATTGAATTATAGATTTATTCGTTGCTTTAATTTCTAAATTTTTGTTTGTCATATTTCTGGTTATGTACATGTTTTATTCCGTCCCATTTGTTTCTATTCTTTTTAACATACGTTCTGCGAATATAATTTTGAAAGTGGTAACACTGAAAATTGGTCATAGAGTCTATCTAGTTTAGTCTAGGGTTGCCAGATTTTGTAAACAAAATACCGGGACATCAATCTCAGGCTATACAGGGTGATTCACGAAATCCGTAACAGGACATTAACTCAGGTCTTAGTATACAGAAATCTTTGAACAAAATAACAAAGTGCATATGCTGAACTGGTATGGTGGTGTTTCTGATATCAGGAGCGTCTCAGGAATTCCTGTATGGGGGAACAAGTTCAAAATTTTAAATGGAAACAGGGATTTATTTTGCCGCCATTGAAACAATCACTAAATTTTGAACATCTTTGAGAGGAAACACGTTGTCATGCCCTTTCAGTTTGAGAGCTACACGAGCTCATTAATACTTCAATGCGAGGATAGTAAATAATTGTTTGAAAATAAAGCGAAGTAAGAAAGTGAACATGAGAAAACAAACGGTGCAGGTCGATTTTGCTTGCGTTGAAAGAAGCACTAAATATTGGACACTTTCACAGGAATAGTTCATGATAGTTGGTACCGTATGGATACTACAGAAGCTGATTTGTTGGGAAAAAATATTATGAGATACGATTTACGACGCCACATTGGGGTGAATTTTGTTACTTCATATTGCAAAATATCTTGAGTAGTGATGTGAGGTGCAAAATTTTCCGCGGAAAATTTCCGCTATATTTTTCCGGAAAATTTTCCGTTCTAAAAGGATATCAGTAATCAAGTAACAATTCCTCAGCAATCATGAAATTGATTGAATTCATGTATAGAAATGTTAAAAAGTGAAAGATCGTTTAAAGAATCTGAAAATTTTCATGGCTCAGACAATTTTCAGTACTATGTAGGAACAAGTTAAACAATTTTTCATGAATCGAAATATATTCTGCCTTATATGGAAAAATTGAAGAACTTTTTATGAATCGTAAAGTTTTCATCATTTTGAAGCAAGAACTAAAACAACTTTTTTGTGAATCGGAAAGTTTTATTGCTCTGTAGAAACAAGTGAGAGGAATGTTCATAGATTGGAAAATTTTCATCACGATGTAGAAACAAGTGGAAAACACTTTTCATAGGCCTGACAATTTTGGATATTATGTATAGTGATGTTAGGTGGAAAATTTTTCACTATATTTAACTGCACATAGACCTACAAAATTGAATTTCAGTAGAGGAAAGTCAGTCAGCAACAAATTATAATTTTCCAATTAGCTTACGGGAACCAGAAAATTTTCTATTTCAAGTTGGGAAATAAAATTTTACAGTATTTCTCTCTCTCTCTTGCTCTGCGAGCTCCTTCGTTGCTAAGCGGTTAGCATACGCGCCTTTGGCATGGAAAACCTGGCTTCGATTCCCAGCGGGAGCTCATGTAGTTCGGATTCCACGTTAATCAGTTGGTACCGTTTTATATAGTCTCGCTGTTGAAAGAGACGTTAAACTCAAAATCAACTCAATTCAACTACTCTTTCTTTCTCTCTCTCTCTCTGTCTCTGTGTGTGTGTGTGTGTGTGTGTGTGTTAGGGTACATCGAATTTCCACTTTCTTTGAAATCAGCTTACCCTTAGTGATATTTTTTTGCGAAATGAGCTCCATATAACGTGTAAAAAATTGCAAGTCGATTGGTCAATATCTTTAGGTGCCACCAACGGCCGAAAATTTTTAAATTTTGTTAAAAATAAATGTTATTTAAAAAATGTAAAATATGTACTTTTATATAAAGTATGGTTATCCTATGTGATTTTGTTTCTGTAAAAAGTCTATATTTAACGTGAAAAAATTTCAGCTTGATGAGTCAAGTCATTCAGGTGCCACCAGTGGCTTAAAATATGGACTATTGTGTCCCTACTTTTTTCATTTCTTAAAAATTAAGTTGCATTGTTTGTGATTCATCTGGATCGTTAATTAGATAAGAAATATTTTGTTTTACATCTGCAGCTCTTTGCTTATTCCAATAATGTTGGAAATAACCCAGAACTCACCACGAGGAGGTGGCTGCAATTTGAGGTCCATCCACGCGCCCACCTGTATATACTAATGTTGCATATGGCAGTGTTAAGTTAATATCGTTACTCTTTTACGTCAAATTGTTTTTGTATTAAATTCTGGTATGTTTTTTCTTGATTGTAGTGCTGCTAGGACAAATTTATGTCGTGCTTCTTGCCCACATACCGCTGATACCGCTTCTGTCACCAACTTCACCATTCTTTCTACAGCGCGAGTATGACAGGGTAAGGATGTAATAGATTCATCAGCCATTGGAGCCGTCTTTACATTTTCTCTTAGCTTCTGCAGGCTCAAGTGTTTTGTCAGTGGTGGCTCCGTCAGCGTGCATGTTGACCAATTAATCATGTCAACATAGTTTGTCACTTCTAAGTTGATTTCAGGGACGACGAATTCTCGTACCGGTACGCGATCACCAGATTGGGTCGTTTGTCTTGCTTTTAGGACTGTTCTCCAGCCAAGTTCTCGTACTTTAGCATCTTGGTCAGTCAACATTGACAGAAGTAGGTTCTCAGGATGGCCGTACCACGCATTTCTACAGATCACTGGATGAATTTTCCTGTATTTCGCTTCCATGTGGCGAGAAGTCGTGATAAGGTGCCACAAATGACGAGCTCCTTCTGCACACGATGGATTACGGATCACAGCAAACCAGAGTAACGCGTAGACCATCATGATGTATTGGACGATGGTTTTAAGTTCATTAGTGGGTTCTTTTGTTCCTACGTACAAACGTAAGACTCTATTTGCTGTAGTTAGCCATCTGGCTTGATGAATTTTACCAGGCTTCATGTGAATAACCCAACGGGGCATTCTCCTGAAGAAACCGCTTGTCAGATATTCAGCAAATAGTTTTGATCCGTGCTTAATGCATCGTCAGTGAAGTTGAGGTCCCAGTCTACTGGAACGGGCTGAAAATTCTGGAGTGGCAACTCTTCGCAGGTTGGAAGTGCTGATCCTATTGGTTCTCTAAATGTATTTGGTCCAGTAGACTTGCCATCTATAAATTCAATCAAATGTCGAAATGGGAGCTCATTCGTGTGTATCATACAGACGATTCTCTGAAGAGGTTCGTTCAGGAAGACTTCAATATATGCCATCGCACCATTCTTCCGACCAGTGTTGGTAGCAGTACCGTCGCAACCCAAAAAACCAGATCGGACAGGAGGATATTTTGATGAACAAAGAACTTTGTAATGGCAGCCCGTATGCTCTCTCCTCTTCCAGATGAAGGAGAGACGTGGCCAAGATAGTTCGATCCTGGCTACTGTACCAGTACGTAGTGATCTTTTTTCATTGTTCGGTGGTTGATGCCGTCTTTAGTCTCAAGGGTGAGAGTCTGATTCTTTCTTCCGTCGAAGTATAACGCTTTTACTTTGGTCGATTCAAGGGATGTACTCGCCTCAACAACGATGGCGCTTCCTAAGGATTTCTTCTCTCTCCGAATCTTGCTTTGGTCGATCACCTTCTGCTTATGAACTGGGATAACCAGTCCGATATCTGCCAAAAGCGACGAAGTGATAATTGCGGTCTGATATCTTACATTTATATACTGCATTGGAGAATGTCGGCAATCTAACTATCATTTGTTTAGAAGGGCTAGTCTTCTTTCTTTTAAGCGCAGGAAGAAACTCGAAAGAGGAAACTGACTCTTCTCACGATTCATTTTGTAAAGGGACACTATCGTTTTGTCTTCTGGAACTACTAATTTCATTGGGCTTTGGTTAATTTTTCTGACCTCGATTTTTTTGCAATAAATGTTTGACACGTTTCTGTGTCTCCTTTCTATAAGGTCCTGCCATATCCATCTGTCGGGTGGTTCTATGGTCAATTAAAACTTAAACCTTCAATTTAGGCACTTTCTTCTCTCTCGCAGAAGTCCAAGCAACTGGATCGATGCGTTTGCAAGAAGCGATATCAAACAAAGTTTTGCTGGCGAACTCCTGGAATTCTGCAACTTTGGAAGAAAGAAAAAAAACGGGTTTGTCCTTGAACTTTTGCAGCGATGAACCTCTTTTTGATAATATAAAATCAACGCTATAACCCGTTGCTCGCTCAACATAGCTGCACCGCTGATTGGTGCATTTTCCCAAATTTGAATTACTTTCCTTGCCACTGAATGAGCTAGCACCTTAGCAGAGTAGTCCTTCTGAGAAGCTTTTTCCCATTTCCTGTTCTCTCTTTCCCACAAGAATTGCTTAAGAACACCAGCGATTGTTGGAAGCTGATTAAAAGTGAATTCCACTGGGGATCCAATGACATTATGGACAAAGTTCCTTACATTCAAACGTGACTTCTTTTTAGGTGACATCTTTACGGACACTTGATAGTTTATTCACCGAAACCAATTTTGAACACTTAGACACTTTTGTCAACGCAAGACCTCAACAAAGTTGCCGCACCATTGGAATGACGAACTGACACATTCAATGGCTGCCGACAAGCACAAGTAGGACGCAATCCTTCAAAAACGCACACAAATGCACACGTATTTTTACTTAAACACAATCAGCAACGTAAATAGTTTCCACATCAAACACCATTTTTTCTGTCTAGAAAGCATCGCAAAATTACTCCTAATCTCATCTCCAGACACACTAACAAGGAGTCACTTGTTTTCTTTTCTCCCGATGCTACTCCACTTTTAATTTTACAACAAACTAGCTTTTGGGCGACTTCATTCTATGCAGTGCAGGTGTATTATCGAAAGAAGTCTTTCTACAAAAATAATTACTTGTTATTTTTTTCGCTCTACGAACATAAACTGGACAACTACCGGTATGTGTCTTATTTGATAACATTCAATCTACTGTAAAGTCTGTTTTTTTAACCCCGATTGCCCCATTTGTTTTACCTAATTAGCTGTTTATAAGAGACGAAAACTCGATTTTTTTACAAAACACTGAATAAAATATATTTTTGGGGGGTTTTGTCCAAATTTTAAGAATCAATTGCACCTGAAGGACTTGACCGGTCAAGCTGAAATTTTTTTCACGTAAAATATGTACATTTCTACCGAAAATAACTACTAAGGTTATAATGTTTTCGTAAAAGTAAATATGTATAATTTGTTTTAAAAAACTGTATTTCTTAACAAATTTTTGAAACTTTAGGCCGTTATTGGCACCTGAAGAAATTAACTAATCGGCCTGCGATTTTCTATATGACATATAGAGACCATTTCGCAAAAAAAATTTCGCTAAGGGTAAGCTGATTTCAAAAAAAGTGGAAATTCGATGCACCCTAGTGTGTGTGTGTGTGTGTGTGTGTGTTTGTGTGTGAGTGTATGCAAAGTGCAGAGAACATACCTTGAGTTCCTAGAGTACAAATATCCCATTCTATTATTTAAAATTTCAATTTATTAAAAGTCTTGAATATTTTCCGATTCATAAAAACATACTCTAATTATTCACTCGATTCATGAAAAATTGTTCCACTTGTTCCTACATAGTACTGAAAATTGTCTTAGCCATGAAAATTTTCACTCTTTAAACGATCTTTCCCTTTTTAACATTTCTATACATGAACTCAATCAATTTTATAAATATTGACGAATTGATACTTAATCACTGATATTTGTTAAGAACGGAAAATTTTCCGGAAAAATGTAGAAGAAAATTTTCCACCGCACATCTCAACTAAACAACGATGTAGGAATAAGTGGAGTATGTTTTTATGAATCGGAAAATTTTCATTGTACAGGACAGACAATTTTTCGATTCATGAAAAATTGTTCCACTAGTTCCTACATCGTACTGAAAATTGTCTAAGCCACGAAAATTTTCAGATTGTTTAAACGATCTTTCACATTTTAGCATTTCTATATATGAATTAAATCAATTTTATGAATACTGACGAATTGTTACTTGATCACTGATATTTGTTAAGAAGGGAAAATTTTCCGGAAAAATATAGAAGAAAATTTTCCACCTCATATCTCGACTAAACAACGATGTAGGAATAGGTGGGGTACATTTTTATGAATCGGAAAATTTTCCGGAAAATTTTCATCACTGTACAGGACAGACAATTTTTCGATTCACGAAAAATTGTTCCAATAGTTCCTACATTGTACTGAAAATTGTCTGAGCCATGAAAATTTTCACTCTTTAAACGATCTTTCCCTTTTTAACATTTCTATACATGAACTCAATCAATTTTATGAATATTGACGAATTGACACTTAATCACACATTTGTTAAGAACGGAAAATTTTCCGGAAAAATATAGAAGAAAATTTTCCACCTCACATCTCAACTAAACAACGATGTAGGAATAAGTAGAGTATGTTTTTATGAATCGGAAAATTTTCATTGTACAGGACAGACAATTTTTCGATTCATGAAAAATTGTTCCACTAGTTCCTACATCGTACTGAAAATTGTCTAAGCCACGAAAATTTTCAGATTGTTTAAACGATCTTTCACATTTTAGCATTTCTATATATGAATTAAATCAATTTTATGAATACTGACGAATTGTTACTTGATCACTGATATTTGTTAAGAAGGGAAAATTTTCCGGAAAAATATAGAAGAAAATTTTCCACCTCATATCTCGACTAAACAACGATGTAGGAATAGGTGGGGTACATTTTTATGAATCGGAAAATTTTCCGGAAAATTTTCATCACTGTACAGGACAGACAATTTTTCGATTCACGAAAAATTGTTCCAATAGTTCCTACATTGTACTGAAAATTGTCTGAGCCATGAAAATTTTCACTCTTTAAACGATCTTTCCCTTTTTAACATTTCTATACATGAACTCAATCAATTTTATGAATATTGACGAATTGACACTTAATCACACATTTGTTAAGAACGGAAAATTTTCCGGAAAAATATAGAAGAAAATTTTCCACCTCACATCTCAACTAAACAACGATGTAGGAATAAGTAGAGTATGTTTTTATGAATCGGAAAATTTTCATTGTACAGGACAGACAATTTTTCGATTCATGAAAAATTGTTCCACTAGTTTCTACATCGTACTGAAAATTGTCTAAGCCATGAAAATTTTCAGATTCTTTAAGCGATCTTTCACATTCTAACGTTTCTATATATGAATTCAATCAATTTTATGAATACTGATGAATTGTTACTTAATCATTGATATTGTTAAGAACAGAACATTTTCCGGAAAAATATAGAAGAAAATTTTCCACCTCACATCTCAACTAAACAACGATGTAGGAATAAGTGGAATATGTTTTTATCAATCGGAAAATTTTCATCACTGATCTTGAGAAACAAGCATCAGATAGAAAAAAAAAACTGTACGAAATAAAAAGTTAATATTTTGCAGGGAGAAATTTACGTATGCTAAAATTAACCTCTGATTGCCCACTTAGGGGCGAAATTGAAAACTGATATGGGAACTCCATCATTTTAATTGCAGATTCGGGTTCTAAGGGGGAAATAATTAAATTTTATCCGAAACAGTTTTTCGAACTCTGATAGGTGGTGGTATAATCAGTTAAATATAGGTTCGCTAGGGATGAGCACGAGCGAGTTCGAGTGAGTTTTCTTTGAAACTCAACTCGACTCGAAAAAGATATTGTACAATTTGAATGTATATATTTGTTTTTTCACTGTAAGGCTTGATTCGTAGACCACATGAATGCAATCCAATGTAAATTCACTGTATTTAATGATTACAACTTCAGTTTGCACACAAATATAATACACGAGAATAAACATATTCACAAGGTCTTTAGTTGTAAATGATTATAATTCGACGGCTTACTGTTTGTGCTATATTGTATTTGGTCTAGGAATTAATTCGTGCGGTTGGTACGCACACATTGAAGCTGTAGTACAAACACAAAATACATAAATACCTTAAGAAAAATATTGTCCATCGCTAGCCACCACTTTCGCCCATCTGTCAGGCAATGTACGGATTCCGTGGCGAAAGAAGTCCTCATCCTTGGAAGCGAACCAGTCAGAGACCCATGTTTCGATATCTTCTGAAGAAGTAAACCGCTGTCCAATCAAGTCGTTGTTCATGCAATCGAACAAGTAGTAGTCCGAAGGAGCAACGTCTGGTGAATACGGCGGCTGGGGTAAAACTTCCCATCCGACATTTTCTAAATAGGTTTTGACCGGTTTTGCGACATGTGGGCGAGCGTTATCATGTTGAACAATAAGTTTATCATGTCTGTTCTCCCATTCTGGTCGTGTTCTGGCCAGAGCTTGCTTCAAACGCATTAATTGTCGTCGATAACGTTCTCCATTCATAGTTTCACCCGGTTGCAGCAGCTCATAGTACACCACACCTTTCATATCCCACCATATGCACAGCATAACCTTTGCACAGTGAATATCTCGTTTTGGTTGTGATGGACCTGGTTTACCTGGTTTTACCCAGGCCTTTTTTCGTTTAGGGTTCTCGTAATGGATCCACTTCTCATCACCCGTAATAATTCGATGCAGAAACCCCTTTCTGCTCTGTCGTTGAAGCAGCAATTCGCAAATGGTTTTTCGTCTTTCAACGTCTCTGTCTTTCAATTCATGTGGATCCCAATGTGACATCTTTTGAATCATTCCCATGGCTTTCAAGCGTTTGGAGACTGTTGTTTGATCAACGCCTAATGCTGCTGCAAGTTGTTCCTGCGTTTGACACGAATCCTGCTCGAGCAATGCTGTCAATTCTTCGTCTTGAAATTTTTTTGGCTGTCCAGCTCGCTCTTGGTCTGCCAAGCCGAAATCACCACTTCTAAACCGTGCAAACCACTTCTGACACGTTCGCTCAGCTAGAGCATGGTCACCATACACTTCCACCAAAATACGATGACTTTCAGTCGCACTTTTCTGCATGTTAAAGTAATGCAGCAGGACACCCCGCAAAAACACTTTATCAGGCACAAATTGCGCCATGTTCACTTAACTACAAACTGGTGTTGTTGACGCTTTAATCCACTGCCCTATAGTACGAACGATACGCGATGACAGGGGTTTGCAACACATGTGTGGATACACGGAACTGTGGGACGCTCCGTTCGTTGCGCCATCTCTTGTCCACCCGCACGAATTAATTCCTAGACCAAAAATATGATGTTCGACCATGATATATGGTCCTCCAAAACCGCATGTTCTTGCTGCCTCCACACTCACACACACTTCACCAAACAATAGAAAAGCGTTAAGCAACTTGAACACTATTGGCAGCTAAAGACACACACACTGTTAAACACACAAATAATCCCAAACATACTCCCCCCTGTTGGTCAGCTAAGGTCTGTCCAAATAAAACAAAATGATACATATAAAAAACCGAAACAAACACAAAACTTGAAGCAATGTTACAACTGTACTTATTTTTTATTACTCAAATCTCAATTCTAATCCTTGTTATATAGTAATGCAACTAGTTTCCTGATGGAACGTTTATATGTTCCAGTTGTAGTACGAACCGTCACTACACGAACTAAGAAACCCTTTCCTGGGAACACTTTTTCAATGATGCCCAATTTCCACTGCAATGCAGGAACGTTGTCTTCAATCAGCAAAACTACATCTCCGACCTTGAGATTGTGTTGCGGTGAAGTTGTCTTAGAGCGTTGTTGAAGACCATGTAAATAATCTCGGGACCATCTCTTCCAAATGTGTTGTTTTAGTTGTTGTATCTTCTGCCAACGAGATAGGCGGTTGTGTGGTAGATCGGTGAGGTTAGGCTCTGGTAAAGCTGTAAGTGCTTCTCCAATTAAAAAATGTCCAGGGGTGAGAACACTGATGTCGTTAGGCTCACTTGATAGCACTGTAAGTGGTCGAGAATTGAGACAGGCCTCAATCTGTGTGAGTAATGTTACAAACTCTTCATATGTTAACACTGCACCTTTTGTAATACGAACTAGATGG
The DNA here is from genome assembly GCF_964235325.1 of Thermobia domestica. Lineage (NCBI taxonomy): Eukaryota > Metazoa > Arthropoda > Insecta > Zygentoma > Lepismatidae > Thermobia > Thermobia domestica. The sequence continues at coordinate 80,797,859 of NC_137465.1, read as the reverse complement.
TATTTCATTGATTTTATACCGGCTTCCCATAGTCCTCCAAAATGCGGTGAATTTGGTGGTATGAAGTGCCACTGAATTCCTTCTGTCGATGTAAAATCATGAACTTGAGAACTAAAAGGATCTGATGAAAACAGCTGATACAATTCTTTCAATTCGTTGTTGGCTCCAACGAAATTTGTGCCATTGTCGCTGTATATATTGAGACATCTTCCTCGTCTGGCTATGAATCTGCGTAAAGCTGCTATGAATGACTGCGCACTAAGATCTGTTACCAATTCCAGATGTATTGCCTTGGTGGATAAACAAACAAATACGCAACGTATGCCTTGCCTACAGATCTATTTCTAACTGCATCTGATTTTATGTAAAACGTTCCAGGGTAGTCCACGCCTTCGTTTAGGAATGGTCTGGTTTGCTGCACACGAGCTGCTGGCAACTGTCCCATAAGTTGTTTTGAACCACTGGCCTTTAACTTGAAACATGTGAAGCAATGATGGATCACTTGTTTTACTACCTGTTTGCCCCTGATGATCCAATATTTCTGGCGTAGTGATGATATTAGTTATTGGGGTCCAGCATGAAGTAATCTTAAGTGTTCTGCTTCAACTGTAAGTTTTGTTAAGTGTTTATTTGAAGGCAGAACTATTTGATGTTTGACGTCAAACGAAAAATTGACTATTCTCCAATCTTTCTCCAACTCGGATCATGCCTTCACTATCTAAAAATGGATGTAAATTGCAAGGGTGGATAACTTAACGAAATGTTCAATATCTACAATTTGTTATCTGTTACGGTTACTATTTTGTAACGCATTTCTGCACCTAGTTAATAACGTTATTGGTCAGTGTAACTTTTAAAACACTGAATACCAGTTCTCTCTCGAATCCAAAGGGTTTTGTTCCTTGATTTTAGCGATATGAAACGTATTGAAATTCTGCAGAACATTTTTGTGTAAGTAGACATATTTTTGTTATGATGAGTACCATTTCTATGTTTCTCTTTTCTTTATCGGTTACCTTTTGTACCTGTATTTCATCTTCTTCAATTCTGATGGTCTTGGAGTTACGCTTGAGTAACGTTTAAACATCCTTGGCGACAGGGAGTCTAAGGTTGGCTTTAAAAGAATCTCCATTATACTAGTAAATAAATTCCACCTTTTTCAGTCTGTTTTCTTTTTCCTCATACTTAAGATTCAGTAAAAACCTTAGGCCCTCAGGCACATGTCCTTTGAGAATAGCATTACTTTGATTGCTCTGTATTTAAAAAGAGGAAAAAGAGAAATGATCAAAGAGTGAAGTTTTTAATGTAACCTTATTGATAAGATTTTTACTTCTTGTGATGACACTGCGGATAGTTGAGTTGATTTGGAGTTTAACGTCCTTTTCGGCAGCGAGGCTTTATGAGACGGGACCTACTGATTAACATGGAATCGAAACCACATGTGCTCACGCCGGGAATCGAACCCGGGTCTTCCAGGCGAAAGGCGCGTACGAGGCATGAAGGAGCTCACTGCCGGTAGTCACCATATATGTTTATTTTACAACAGTCTTGCACTGACCAATGTGGTTGAAGCTCGAGCTCACTTCCCAACAAGGATCGAACCCGGAGCTACATACACCAAAGTTACACATATACTGGCCCCCAGGGAAGCAGGAAGGACATTTCATTTGCTTGCAAGCAATTTAGTTTATAAATCAAATACATATCAGACATCAGTGGCGTAGCGAGAAACTCATCAAGGGGGACCAACACACAAGATTTGGTAGAAAGGATCTTCTGAGGGGTGCACCAATAACTACCAGTAGGCCTACATTTGAATTGAATTGGATTTTTTTAAATGCCTTTAGGCACCTGTGGTGTGAATGAGGAAATGCCCTGGAAATCCTAAGTATCTGTTTTCGGTGAATCCTTTTGTTGAACTTTTAGAAAATTGACTTAAACTATCGATTTTGCAAAACTTCGCTTTGATTTAAGCCCAAATCGAAACATGACAGAGGAAAATTTCGGAAAGTGTTGCTATTTTCACTCCTAGCTTCTCACTTTAGGTAGTGTATATTCAGTGGTGCCCACCCCCCTTATGTCCACGACGCACCCCCCCAATTGTCTACCCGTAAGTGTTCTTCCATGAAAAAATCTTCTTTTCGATTAATTTTTACACTCCCTGAAACATATTTATACATATTTTTACCCCCCCCCAATATTTCAATGACGCACTTTGCGTCATAGCCCCCCCCTTGTGGGCACCCCTGGTATATTTACAAGGAACGGGGTGCACGTGCACCTTTGCACCTTTAAATATATTTCTATTTTACCTTATTTTTGTAAAAAAAAAAAAAAAAAAAAAAATCTGCCAGAGAAAGAAAATTGTCAAAAAGTGCTACCCATTCAGAAGACTATTTTCTTCTCATGTGAATGTTTTGACTTCTCGTGGCAATGTGGTAATCTGTAGTTTATTTTGTTTCATTTCCTCCCTTTGATTTTTAATGTTCAATTTATTGTTTAAATGCTTATAAGTTAACTTGCGAGAAAGTGTCATAGTCGAAGGTTGTACTACTTGTAGTACTGATATTAAAAAGTAAATAAAAGAATTATAATGGAAACAAATTTTTCATGTTGTATTCAGAAAACAAACATAGGGTTCTTGCGGTTCTAAATTGCGGTTCTGAAATTAATATATCGCAGGCATTCGTTGATATAGTAGCCTACATGTTGGTTTTCACCAGGTACATTCGTGAAGTGTCCCCTCGAGATTCGTGTAAAATTGATTTAAATACAAAGTTCTCTGTTGTCTAATGTGTATTGTACTAAATTTAGCTGCCCATGCCGGTGATTGGCATATTTATGGGCCTTCATATATCCGGAATTCTATCATACACTACCATAACGCTCGGACACAAAATTCATTTCAGTTTATTTAGATGTTACTCACTGGACATGAATATAGGCATATGAAAAACAAATTGGATCAAGTACTGCTTCTGACACATGTTACTCATCCCGGCCGCCATCTTAGATCCGCCATATTAGATTTTACTTTTGGTTTTTCAAATGGAAATAGTTGCAAGTGTTACATCGGACATTTACGTTTGCAATCACTGGTGTAATGTATTTTACCGTAGCTTGTACCATTTGGAAGGTATTACATGTTCATTCCCTCCAGCCACTTTGCGAATAGACATTGCAGGTTAATATCAGTTACGCTTACGTTTTTGATGTTGACAAATCAAAACAATTTCTAACTGGTAAACTCCTTACAACATAGGTGTCATAATCTTATTACATTTCCATGAGTGATTGTTATTACTTCCATGTTATACTATAATAAGGAAGTAATTTATTCTGTCAAAATGCCTAATGTAGATCGAGATACGGCCAGATTTGGGTGAAGACCTACCATTTCCGTATTGACATCTGTGTGTCTGCATGTATATAAGTTCAGAGAATATTTCATCAACGATAACACATAAAAAATTGCATATACACACGGGGCCCTGCACAACTTTCTATTTGGTTCAATATGAAGTGCTTGACATTTAATGGTATATACAAGCTACGATAAAACTCAGTACACCAATGAAATTCCGAGAAAAGTTTACATTAATTTGATGTATCATTTGAACCTATTGCCATTTGAAAAACCGAAAGTTAAATCCAAGATGGCGGCCAAGGTTCGTAACATATATCAGAGAAGGAGTACTTGATTCAATTTGTTCTGCATATGCCATTCATGTCCAGTGAAATCTAAAGAAACTAAAAGCAACTTTGTGTCCGAGTGTTATAGTAGTGTATGATTGAATTCCGTATATATATGAAGGCCCATAAATATGGAAATTACCGGTATGGACCGCTTAAATTAGTACAATACACATTGGGCCACGGAGAACTTTGCATTTGAATCAATGTTACACGAATCCCGAGGGGACACTTCGCGAATGTACCTTGTCAGTCTCCGTACAACTTGGAATCGCTTAACATTAGTTTTACGGGAAGAAAAAACATTATTTGGAACAACTTTCCAGTTTCGATCATCTGTATTTCCTCCTTATTTATTCGGTGTAAGGACTTCAAACTTATTTTGTTGGATCTTGCTTATCGAAAGGTTTTTAAAACTGCCTTACTGCCCCCAAAGTCTGAAATTCAGGGTGAGGTGGGGGCGGATGCCCTCCTGTCCCATTGACGCCCCTATCTAGCGGCTGTCATATGAAACTATCCCACGGCCTTTAACGTGGTTTTAGTTATACTTATTGCGGACTCTTGACTGCGAAAATATTACGTTTGGAAATAGAATTCATTTGCTGAGCAAACCTGAACCTTATTGAAAATGGACTTGGATCCCTAGTGCTCTGAACGCCTCAAATATTACTTTTCTTCAATGAATTATTGACTTAAAAAACAACCAATTACATAGGCTTGCAGAAAATATTCTAAAGTTAGCACAACATGAAGTGTGCTTCAAACTATCATTACTTTTCGAAAATTTATTATTTTAAGATAATTTTATTAGTATGAGTGTTCTGAAATAGTAATCAAATTTTTGCAATTAAAAATATCACCCGCCTCCATGAAACGCGAATTTAGCCCCTAAGAGCATAATTAGGAAATTTTCAGAAGCAGTAACTCCGAAATGACTTGTTTTAAGGCTAAAGTAACCGCACAAGCGTATTTCTGGTAAAGTTCTAGCCTTAAAACACGTAACATGACTTCATTTGAAATTTTGAATTCCAATCAAAGATGCCAGCCATGATGCTTGATAGCACTATCTGATGTGTCAGACCACTTAAAAGTTTCATCATTCTCCCTCAACCCGTTCTCAACGCACAAGGGTGGTGAGGACTTTCGTTTCACCATGCATATTGATAGATTGTATGAAATCTCCACAGTAGGTAGATTTTAAAATCTACCTAAAAAGCTACTTACAATCAAGAAAGTACTTATGAGAATCACTGGTAAGAGGGTGTAATAAAAAGGGGTTGGAATATGAAATAAGTTGAGAATTACTAATCTACACTGTAATATTCTGTACCCAGCACAGTGTCATTAATCAGGATAAAATAAATGAAAAGGTCGGTTGCTAGTAAAGAGCAAAAAGTCCTAAGAAATAAGTTATTACATGATTTTGAAACATGTAAAAATCGTGTTTTAAACTGTTCAAAATGTTTAAGACATGTTTTTTTTGTCTGTGTTTTAAAACATGTTTAAAACGTTTTGAACATCTTTTTTTATGTTTTAAACACGTTTTGTTCTTTTTTTAAAAAAATAAAACTATTTTTTCCAACCCTTGTCTGGTGCCTAAGTAATATAAAACAAAAACCATGTACCAAATTGGTCGCCAGGTTGGAATTTTCGATCGCCAGATCGCCAATGATGACTGAATATTTCAGTTTGGCGATAGACATTTGCATAAATTATATCTTGCAAAAAAAAAAGAAAAAAGAAAAAAGAAAGAAAGAAAAGAAAAAAGAAAAAAACTATATGATCTTGTTGCTGGATTTAGACTTGAGGTTTCGTGGCGTGCCTGTAATATATAGCAAATCAATATATAGAAGTCATTACATATGCCGGCATGAAAAGGTAAGAAATATGGCGTTTGAAGCGAATAACTGACAATGTACAGGGCCAAATGAATACATTCTCACACCCAAGATTATACTTCAGCCCCTTCACTTTCCGTCAAACAAAATATATTCGTAGTTCTTTTGTTGTTGTAAAGGCGAACCTGTCCTTTGCCCTGTCGCTTTGTAAAGTATAGCGATCTTTATTCTTTGGACAATGGGCTATCTGCGCACCATATTTCGATTATATTCAGCCAGTAGTTACGGAGAAATACAATAGAACATACAAGACAAGCCGAGCCGAGCCTATCGCCGGCCGAGCTCGGCCATCACATGTAGTGATCTTTATTCCTTAGATGATTGGGTATTTTCGCATCAAGTTTGGTTTAAATTTAGCTGACAGTTACCGAGGAATAAAGTACTACATACACACACACATAATTACAGTACATCTGGAGTAAAAGTACAACATCCGGTCAGCTTACGCTGGGAACTGAAAAGAAAAGTCCTAACATCAGGATCACAAATAGAACATACTATATGTAAGCGGAATCCACTTCCAACATCGCAATATTAATCGGGGGGGGGGAGGCTTGAGCCGGGTGATCCTCCCTGACTACGCCACTGTCAGACATGACCTACAGCTTAAGGGGATGTCTTCCCATCATCAGAGGCTTCAGAATCTTCATAAGATAACATGTAAAATTTAATTCATAAATATCTTAGAAAATACTGCATATAGGAACTGGTAATTTTGTTGCCAAAGAGTAATACAATTCAGATGACTGTCACAATTTTGCACCCAATTACTTGGATTAATTGTAATGCATTCTTCCGTATTGAGTTACTGCAGGTAAAGAGTCAAAAGACCACTTGCAAACCTCATGAATTACTATGGATGACATTATTTCAAGAACAAATGCTGAGGAGGGATGTATTATGACAATTTGAAAAGTGAAACCCGTGTCTACCCCTCCAGTTTCATAATCATTTATGCCTTGAGCAGTCTCCCTTTCCACACCCACTTCCCACTGTTTTCCCACAACTTTACGACACAACTATCTGAATGTGCTTTTTCGGCGTAAGTTGGTATGATTCACGTGTCAACAAAATACTTCGTAGAACAAAGATAATGATCTTTGAAACCTGAGTATGGAATGTCTTTCCAATTGCTTTTCTACATCTTTTGTTGGTTGAAACGGATGGATTCTCCTTCGAAGCAGTAGCTTTAATCTCTTCCATTCACAAATGTACAACCAAAAAAAGTCTAAATGTTTCTTATATATTTGCCTATTTCTTTTGTTTTCTGGAAGGATAGATTTCTTTTCATTTTATAATATTTATCACAAAAACGCACACAGTACGATGTTTCTGTGGTTAGAAGGGATTAATTGTGTGCAGGGATGGCAAAAATCAAAAATCAAGTTTTCGTTGTAAGTTTCTTTTTTTTTTTTTTTTTGAATAACTAGAGTGGTTTATCAAAACTCCATTATATATTTACCATATTCGCGTGTGTCAGTGTGTGACAAAAATAAATAAATAAATAAAGTATTTCATAAATCATCACCAAATTTGGTAAAAGAGTCAAGAATTAGGAAGTGAGTTTGTTATTAAAATAGTCTTCTCAAACCGAAAGTGCTTTAAATAAACCATTTCCGGTTTGATCATTGATCACCATAGATCGAAAAACGTAATACGTATTAAGATCCGGGTTTCTGTTTCGTAAGAACATATTTAATCTCTATTATTAACTCTCTACTAAAACCGGAAGTGGTTCATTCAACTATAATTTCTCATTTCAATAAATATTGGTCTACATAGAGCAAGAGCGGTAGATGAAAGCAGTTTTCTCCATTCGGATAGCTCTCAAGTGTCTCAAAAGTGCAGTCGCGTAGTCAGGGGGGCTCACCCGCCTCAAGCTCTCCCCATTAGTGTTGGAATGTTGAAAGTGGATTCTGCTTACATGAAGTATGTTCCATTTGTAATGTTAGAACTTTTCTTTTTAGTTTCCTTAGTAAGCATAAGGGAGCTTGTAGTTTTACTCCAGATGTAATTAAGTATGTGTGTATGTAGTACTTTATTCCTCGGTAACTACCAGCTAAATTTAAACCAAATTAGATGTATCCTCGTCGCCAAAAGTGCCTTTACATCGCCGTGACGGGTATGTGACAGCGCAGTACATTAAAGAAGGGATGGTTGCATAAGAATTTGTGATTAATTTTGAAGAGTTTTTATTTTGACTAGGAAAATAAAGTAGGTATAGGGAGTAAAGACACAGATTTGAAGCATCAGTGCACTGTCATCTCTGAAAAGATTCGTATTATTGCCTTATATGTTAAGTTAAACACCACAACATCTGTCACTGATAGCGTAGATCATCTTACTTTTTAAAATTGCCTCTGTAGCCTATTTGTCCATACATTAATCTCCAGACATGATGTATAGAGAGGAGAAAGAAAGAGATACAACATCTGTAAGATTTATGTAATTCACTAAGGGACTATAGGAAACGACTAAGCTAATTACTGCTACTAGCGCTTTTTAATCTTCAGGGATTTACTACATGTTCGCAAAACATTATTATAAGTCCTAAATCTGTGCGTGAATTATTTCGTTCGCCACACTGTAATTATTTTAGAATGGAAACTGATTACGCTGAACGTGAAAATGTTTCTCGTAAAGCAATGGCCGTAATAAATGTAAATAAGGTTCTCATTATTATATAAAACACATAAGTATTTATTCCGTGTATAGAACAATATAATACAGTAACTAAGCAACATCATAATCACTAACGCCCGCAGGATTTTTTTCAACGGGTGGAGGGGAAGTCCGATATAGAATGTTTCGTTTTATTCCCTATATATATTAACAGTCATAACATTTATCATTGATAGCGTATATCGTCTTTCGCCACTGTAGCTTATTAGTCAGAACATTCATCTCCAGACATGATGTCGAGAGAATAGAAAGAAATAGATATGAACAGTGGTGTAACTAATTTTACTGCGCCCTGGATCGATCGATCATCGATTTACTCATACTCCCCCAGGCCCTCTGCCACAGGTATTTCAGCTGCTGCGTTATATATATGGTTCCATGTTAGAAGGGCCAAACAAAAGGGCAAAGACAGAAAGACCCGAGTCAAAAGGGCCCTGCGTCAAATGGGCCCGGGTCGAGATGGCCCCCTCGCTACAAAAGGGCCCGAGACAAAAGATCTCCGCAACAACAGGACACGAGTCAAAAGACCCTGCGTCAAACGGGCTCGGATCAAAAGGGCCCGAATCAAAACGCCCCTCATAAAAAGGACCCGGGTCGAAAGGTCTCCGCAACAAAAGGGCCCGAGTCAAAAGGCCCCGAATCAAAACGACCCTCATAAAAAAGCCCGAGTCAAAAGGGACTCCGCTACAAAAGAGCCAGAGTCAAACGACCCTGCGTCAAAAGGGACCGAGTCAAAAGTGGCCGAATCAAAACGCCCCTCATAAAAAGAGTCATAGTCAAAAGGAGCCCACTAGAAAAGGATCCGAGTCAAAGGCCCTGCGTCAAATGAGCCCGGGTCAAAAGGGGCTCTGCCACAAAAGGGTCCGTGTGAAAACGACCCCACATCAAAAGGTCCCGGGTCAACTGGTCTCCACAACATAAGTCCCGAGTCAAAAGGGCCCGAATCAAAACGCCCGTCATAAAAAGGAGCAGAGTCAAAAGGGGCCCCGCTACGAAAGGGCCCGAGTCAAACGGCCGTAAGTCAAAAGGTCGCGGATTAAAAAGTCCCTAGTCAAAAGGGGCCAAATCAAAATGCACCTCAAAAAGAGCCCGGGTCAAAAGGGTTCCACGACAAAGTTACCTGAGTCAAAAGACCCTGCGTCAAACGGACTCGGGTCAAATAAAGCCGGAGTCAAACGGGCCCGCGTCGAAAGGGCCCGGGTCGGAATGTCTCCGCAACAAAAGGGCCTGAGAATCGTTTGTTAACACAACGCAAAAATTTGAGATTTAGATAGCGATAATAAACATAACAATTATAATGATGTCTGCAGAATTTTTGTGTATACTGGTACGGAATGACAACCAACGTCAGTAACAGAGGCGACTCTTGAGGGAAGTGACATTGGTAAAAATTAACATTTTACGAACGCAATCCACAAGAAGTTAACTGCACAAATGTATGATGGAATTTCATTTACGGTGGAAAACATTAACGGTCTCAAAACAAAAGATCAAACAAAACTAGTGATGAGCGCAAGAGTCTTGGTCTTGCAGTTTTTGCAAGAGTCTTGCATGCAAGACCAAGACCAGGAATCCCGATGCAAGACCAAGACCAAGACCAAGGGGTGCAAGACCAAGACCAAGACCACACCTGCAAGACCAAGACCAAGACCAAGAGTCTTGCACAAGTACCGTTTCGGTGGTAGAGCAGTCACATGTGGTTATACGGGTCCCTGGTTGGATTCTAGCATGCGCCATGGAAACTTTTTAGTGGGCAAACACCGTGTGCGTGGGTTTTCTCGGTAGAGACCTGCATGGGCCGGGCCTTGCCCGAGACCCGAAGCCCGGCCCTACCCGCGGGCCGGGCTTGGGCGGGCCGATTCTATTATTTCTTTGAGTCGGGCCGGGCTTGGGCCGATTAATTGCAATTCTTTAACCCTCGAGAAGTCGCGCTGAAAAAGTAACGCGAGTAGTCGCGCGCGGTCAAATGGACCGAACGAACATAATGTGTTGCAAAAATCGTTTTAAACAGTTTTCTTGTATTAGAAACGTAATTTTGTATATTTTCTGATTAAGAGGGAATAACATTTTTATTGTTATAATAAGTTTTACAGTAATAACTATTAGAGAAACCTACAACTAGACATGTTATTTTTTTATTTCTCATTTGGAATAAAATGTTTTTGTCGTTACATATTTCTTTAGATAGATAGCTAAGCACTGGTTTTATTGAAAATTCTAAACCTGATGATGATCTTTTGTTTTTGTCAACTTTGGTTCGTCTAAAATTAGAAATGCAATAGTAAATTAGTTAAAAATATACTATATAAACATAACAATAAAACAAAGCTTCACAGCGCATTTTACATTGAATTAGAGCTCAGTCGTAGCTCAGCGGTTAGCATACACGCCTTTGGCGTGGGACTGCCGGCTCGATTCCCGGTGGGACCTCATGTGGTTCGGATCCTTCGTTAAGCAGTAGGTCCACGTCTTACATATCCTTGATGCTGAAAAGGGCGCTAAATTGAAATCAAATCAAATTTACATTGAATTATTTTAAGGTCCTGTTATTTTGAAACTTCACCTATACAGCACTACATTGAATTATTTTAAGTTATCTTCAAATTTACACTGTTCTACACTTCGTCGTCGCTTATTTCGTCCCCTCTTGCTCTGACTACATTCGGGGAATCGCTGGTCATTTCTGGGTTTAAGATCTTCAGATTCGCTCGCAGACTCCTCACTTGACCTTTCGTGTTCACTCATATATAAATATTCGTTATGATCTTCCTCAGACAAAGCTTCCACGAGATCATGTCGGCTGATTTATCCAAATAGTCAATCCCTAACATTTCCCTCCGTTGTTTTAAGCTGTTCAGTTCTAATTTTCTCTTTTCTCATACTTGGTATCAGTTTGTTAACTCTGTCAACCTCTCTTCCGTCCATTAAAATAATATTTATGTTTATAAAGCTTAAACACCTCCAAAGCAAAGGTCACGTGCAGAGCGAAACACTGAGAAAAAACATTACACGGTTAGTCGCGCGCGGTGGAAAGCACCGCAGAATCACTAAACAATCACTAGTACTTAAACTAAACAACGGATAACGGAGTGATTGAGCAGGAATGTTTGGGAAGGTGAGGGGCAAGATTAGCTAGACGGAGAAGTCTGTCGGACAAACAGAATGGACACACGATCGAAAATAATTTCCCTGTGGTGCTTTTGACCGCTGCGCGACTACTCGAGGGTTAATAATTATTGACATTCGTTAAACGATAATTAGAATAAAGGCAAACGTTGAAGAAGTGTGCCCGTGAAAAATGTTATAAAATGAAACTTCGAAAATTTATCGGGCCCGGGCCGGGCTTGGGCCAAGAATTTTAAAAAACTTATAGGGCCGGGCCGGGCTCGGGCCGAAAATCTCCAAAACGTTTCGGGTCCGGGCTGGGCCGCGCCTACATACATTGGGGCTGGATTGGGCTCGGGCCAAAAACTTCGGCCCGTGCAGGTCTCTATTTCTCGGTGTTTTGATGTTCCCTCCTACTTTCTTCAATCCACTATTTCATTCATTTCTCATGAATACCGTCTCCCTTAGCCCCAATGCATAATCGTGGGACGTTAAACTAGATATTTCGTTTCGTTTTAAAACATATTAGTGGTGTTTTTCTTCCAAAACTAAAGTGAAATGTAGTATTGAACATTGGTGATACCGTACACCATAGGTGTCGACTACATGGGTATGGCCTTGGCTCCCAGACTCAAGCATCCGTTGGGAATTTTTAATGTGTGCTCATAAAATTAAAATCGAAATAACATTTTCATGACATTGAAAAAACTTAATACATGTAACCGCAAGTTTGATTTCATGGGCGGATGCTTATACGTTGAATAATTGTTTATCAATATAACTTTTAGCATCCTTAGGTATACGACATATCGAGGGTTGAGCGATATAACATTATCCTACAACAATAAATCTATGTCATAAAATTGAAAGTGACTATTTTTGTGACTCCTAATCTCTTGAACCACCCAACCGATCTCGATCAAATTTTCAACACAGATGGAGTTTGAGCCTGGGAGTGTTTTCATCATTTCACTTTGACGGTAAGCTTAGGAAAGGGGAGAAGGGGGAGTTATAGAATAATAAATAAAACTTAACAACTTCAACCAAACGAGTAATCTCGATCAAATTTTTAACATAGAGGAGGTTCAAGCCTGGAATGTTATATGGCAGTTCACTTTGGTGGTAGAACCTAGGGGGAGAAGAGCGAAAGGGTATATATATATATATATATATATATATATATATATATATATATATATATATATATATATATAACTTAATAACTCTTGAACCACCTGACCGAACTCGATCTTATTTTAAGATAGATGAAGATCGGGCCTGAGATGGTTTTTATCAAATCACTTTGATCTTGAAGTTTCGGGGAGAGGGAGAGGAAAGATTTTTAGAAATGATGGAAAATGACCGACATTGAAATGGAATCTATAGTTTTGGGGACCGCTAAGGTAAACAATGATACTTCCGGTGCTGTTTAAATCAAAATTCAGCCCCGTAGCTTGGCGGAGGGGAGGGGAGATATATAAAAATGATCGAAAATGGCGAATATTAGTGTCGAATCCATAGTTTTCGAGGTCGCTGAGTTGAATACTGAGACTTCCTATACCATTTACGACCAAATTCAGCCTCGTAATTTGGGGAAGAGGGAGATGAATAATAATGATTAAAAATGACCAAATATTAGTGCCGAATCCATAGTTTCGTGGTCTCTGACACGAACAGTGACACTTGTGATGCCGTTTAAATCCAAATTCAGCCCGGCAACTTGGGGAGGAGGAAGAGAGGGAAACATAAAAATAATCGAAGATGACCGATATTAGAGAGCGCTTTACTAATAGTAAAAAAAGTGATTGACTAACGATATATATATATATATATATATATATATATATATATATATTATCATTATTATTATTATTTTAGTTTAACCCAACAAAGTAGATACTTGATGCTAGTAATCCATATTCACAAGTGAGACTTCAAATAACTTGGAGTTTGATGCCCTTATTTTGTATTTCTAATACAGGTCAATAGTATTTATATTAATTGAGTCTACACAAAAGACATAGACAGTTGAGTTGTTTTCAGTTTTCCCTCAAATTATTCTAAAATATTAAGAGGTTTGATTATAATAATTATTATTTTAATTTTCTTTCCCTCTTTTTTTTTTTGTCAATATTGCTAAACATATCATCATCATAATAGCTATTCTGCTATTATTGGCAGGTTATTTGCTTCAACAGACAAGATTTGACGTTCGGTGGTCCTCAGCTGGTCTCTTCGTCTTGACGTGGCAATTTTCTGTTTCAATACCTTCCTTCAACTAGTCTGCTTCGCTCCCTCCCTCTTTTCCTTCCACAATACTCTCTAGCACGTCCCTTGTAATACAGTTCCTCGTCAGCCAATATATTAAACAGTTCCCTTTCCCCCTCTTAACAATATCTAAAATTCTTCTTTTTTTCTCCTACTGCTAATATTTCTAACACATTCGTTTTCGTTCAACACGGCTAATTCTCTCCTTTTTTCTCCATGCCCATGTTTCGAAAGTCTGCAATTTTTTCATCGCTTTTGCGTAATGTGAATGTCTCTGCCCCATGGAAATGAAATGAAATCTTTGAGTTTTACGTCCCACGGTTATGCCGGTTAGGCTAAAGGAGACGGTGATAATGAGTGATGAATGAAATGGTGGAATGAAGAAAGTGGGAGGAAACGGGAGAACCCCGAGAAAACCCACGCACACGGTGTTTGTCCACCACAAAGTTCACTTGGCGGGGGCTGGGATCGAACCCGGCACCTCAAGCACCAGAGGTGAACGCTCTACCACTGAGCCACCGCGGCCCCCTCTGCCCCATGGAGTACATATTGGAATCAGTAAAACAAAAATTCAATATTTAATTGGAAGTTTGTTTAATACAAGAATTAGCTAATCGTGGTTGGAAAGAAAAATCTGACGCCTTTAGAGTGTAAAAATAATTTTGCAATTCATGGTATTTCAATAATCTGTGCCGTCTGATTTTCTTTCATGCGAAACAGGGGTAGCCTCCTCAGTTTGGAAACCAGTGGAATGTTGGATCTGTTAAAAAATATATATATAAACAGATTACGAAACCCTGTGATTTAGGCATATCTTATAAGTAGTGAAGCATGGGCACCCATTAAAAAAAAATAAAGGTCATAACCTATGTTGTACGCTATTATACTTACACGACGTTAAATTATATTACATTTAGAAACATACATTGTATTTCCGTTACTACTGGTGCTTTGTAGAGTTTATTATCCCTTATATCCATAGTAAAATTTACCTATGAAAAGCTTGAGATTTCTTAAATGCAAAGAGCTCCTCCGTGGCTAAGCGGTTAGCGTACGCGCCTTTGGCGTGGGAGGCCCGGGTTCGATTCCCGGCGGGAGCTCATGTGGTTCGGATTCCACGTTAATCAGTAGGTCTACGTCTCATATAGCCTCGCTGCTAAAAGGGACGCTAAACTAAAATCAACTCAACTCAACTCTTAAATGCAAGACTTGCAACACTCTTGCATGCAAGACCAAGACCAAGACCAAGGGTTCCAGTGCAAGACCAAGACCAAGACTCGATGTGCAAGACCAAGACCAAGGCTCGATGTGCAAGACCTAGACCAAGACCTTGCGTTGAGTTGAGTTGATTTTAGTTTAGCGTCCCTTTCAGCAGCGAGGCTATATGAGACGTGGACCTACTGATTAACGTGGAATCCGAACCACATGAGCTCCCGCCGGGAATCGAACCCGGGTCTCCCACGCCAAAGGCGCGTACGCTAACCGCTTAGCCACGGAGGAGCTCAGACCAAGACCTTGCATTTGCTCATCACTAAACAAAACACATCAATCACTTTTTGTTCATTGTTATGCATATTGTGATTATTATTATTATTATTATTATTATATTACTTTTATTATTATTACCATTTTTATTAATAATAATATGCAAGGTCAGTGGTAGCCCATGCCTTCAAACCAGTATACGCCACTGTTTGAAACTATGAAGTCTACATTAACATAGGTCGTCTTTCGATCATTTTATGTTCGAAGGTGTGCATGGGTGTCTTACCCCTTCCCCCAAAGCATGAAAAGCAAACACAGCCAGGGGCAGAGAGAGAGACACACACAGAACACACAGCTCGCTGTGTACCTGCAAGAGACCTATGGGTAACTATAGTTGCTCTCTTGTTACAAGGTGTTGAGTCAGGTAGTATCAAGGTCAGTTCCTGCAGTTGAACACGAAGTTGACTGTTAGAAAACAGAAGCATATAACTAGTCTCATCTGTTTACTTTTCACGAATATTTTTCACCTTCATGTGTACAGATCACGTTTGGCGTACATTTAAAAGGCATGCTGTGTCAAGTATATATTCCCAAAAAGATATGAGTACTCAAAAGGCAAAAGCCTGTAGCTACTTTTGTTTTCCTTTTTCTATTAGCGTGGAAGCGTTGTTTCAACATCCTTCTTGCGGGAGCTCATGTGGTTCGGATTCCACGTTAATCAGTAGGTCCACGTCTCATATAGCCTCGTTGCTGAACGGGACGTTAAACTCAAAATCAACTCAACTCAACAACCTTCTTGTAGCTTGCTTAGCACTTTCACTTCATCTTTTTAGTTGAGCTTTCGGCTATGAATACTAGGGATGGCCACATTTTTTCGAAAAATACTTTTTCGAAAAATGAATTTTTCAAAAACGAAAATTTTTTCGAAAATACGAAATTTTTTTCGAGAAACGAAAAACGATTTTTTTTCGAAAAAACGAAAACGAAATTTTTCCGAAAACCGGAAAACGAAAACTACCGAAAAACGGAAAACGGATAATTTTTGTAAAACAAACTGAGTTTATTTCATTTGTTAGTACTTCCAAACTATAGTATACTATGCATACGTATAGGAAGTCTTATAGAAGGGCTATGTTCATCTGTCTGCCTATCCATCCGTTTGTCTGTCAGCTGGTATCAGAGCAAGAGCGGCAAGAAATAGCGAGAAGCATACATGTAAGTTTGCAACACGAATAGATTCATCTAATGCATTTGACTTTTATTTAATAATCCAGAAGTGGTAGAGATCTATCGCTTTCTGCTACATTGTTGATCAACACAGAACACAAACGGTAACATATAGAAAGACGCGATTTTCCAGAACCAATTCAGTGTCCCAAGAATATATTCAATGTTCGCCCTTATTACACTTGCAGTTTAAGCTATGCATAAGTGTCGAAAATCTTGAGAATGGCTTTGTCCGTCTGTCTGTCGAGAGGTGTCAGAGCAAAACAGTAACAAATATTGAGAAGTCGTTTCTTGCGGTCGATTTAGAGCCCCTAAAATAGGTTCGATCTCCTAAATTAACCCTCCATTTAAAACCCTAAGTGGTTCTAATACCATTTTTGGTTTCAATTTGTATCGCTATAGAACGAAAATCGTAATAGATAGCGAGAAGCGATTTGTTGCAAACAATTTAGCGTCTTAGACAACATACAACTATCCACAACATTTAATCAAAACCAGAAATTGTTTATATTTACTATTATTTCCGGTTTTAATACTGAATTACGAGATATCGAGATGTAGATTTTGGCAATCGATTTAACTACCTAGAAATAGCTGTACCTTTTCCATTAATCCTCTATTCAGATCGGAAGTTGTTTAAAATAATCATTTTCGGTTTAACATTGATCGATATAGAACAAAAATGGTAATAGATAGCCACAAGTGTTTTTTTTTTTTTTTAAACGAATCTATACAGCGTCTCAAGAGTATATAAGCTATATATCATCTCAACGCACAATACTATCGAAATTGAAAGTGGCTGAATTTACTAGTATATTCAATAGGGATTCAATACGGATTTTTATAAAGCAAAAGATTGAAGAAATAGTGATGCGGTTTTTCGCGATCGACTAAGCGTTCTAAGAATAGACTCTACCTTCTCCCTTGATCTCTATTCACACCAGAAGTGGTTCAAATTAACGATTACAAGTTTCAACATTAATCGCCACAGAAGAAAATTGGTAATAAATAGCGACAAGTGGTTCATCTACAATCGATTCAGGTTCTCAAGAGGAAATACAATTACAATCCACAACACTCCACAAAGGCAGAAATGATTGAAGGTTATTACTATTTTTGATTTTATAGGTAATACTAATTTCCATAGAGCAAAATCGGTCAGAGATATCGAGATGCATTTTTTAAAATTAATCCAGCATCCCAAGAATAGATTCCACCTTCTTCGTTAACACTTTATTTGAACCGAAAGTGTTCAAATTAACCATTTCCGGTGTTAACACTTGTCGCGATAAAACAAAATTGTAATAGATAGCGACAAGCAATTTTCTGGAATCAATTCAGGGTTTTAAGAGAACATATCTTCATAACCTGCACCACTCTTCTGAAACGGAAATGCTTGATATTTACTACTACTTTCGGTTCCAATACTTATATGCATAGAACAATAACTATAAAAGATATCGAGAAGTTCTCTGAAATCGATTCAGCGTCCTAAAAATAGATTCCGTCTCCTCCCTTAACCCTCTATTCAAGCCGGAAGTGGTTCAAATTAGCCATTCCTGCTTTCAATCTTTATTGCCATAGAACAAAAACGATAAGTGATAGCTAATAATGGCTTTTTGATATGGATTCAGCATCCGAGGAACAGATTCTATCTTTGATTTTATTAACCTATTCCAACCAAGAGTTTTAGTTGTGCTACTTGTTGTACTGAAGTTTTGAATATTCAATTCGCATGGATTGCAAGTCTGCCTCAGTTTTACACTGTGAAACGAATCTCATTTGTTTCTCTACAAAAACAGGAAAAAATGTATCACAATCAGGGGGGATCCAGGGGTCGATCGCCCCCCAGAAGAGAACACTCCTATTTTATATATAAATAAAACCCATCCCAGAGTTGGAGCTCGTAAAAATAGCTCTAAGTAGCAGTATTACAACCCCCCCCCAGAAGTCCGTCCTGGATCCGCCCCTGATCACAACTCCCGGTTTCAGTATTGATCATCATAGAGCAAGCGAGAAGCATGAATTCAGTACCTTCGCAATAGACTATGTCCAAGTTTTATCCTGTGGTAGAAATTTACTACTACTTCTAATTTCAATAGTGATCACCATAGAGCAAAACTAATAAGAGATAATGAGATATGTTTATATATATGAATCCAGGATTCGAAGATTGTCATATCGATCGCTATCCCTCTATGTAAACCGGAAATAGTGAGAAACTACCATTTCCGATTTCATAGTAAAGAAAAGGCGATAACCGGAAGCAGTTTTTGATATGGATTCTATGCCACAATGGTAGTTTCCATCTCTAAGTTTAATGCAACCGAAAGTGATAAATACTTACTATATCTCTGGTTACAATCTTTCTTTCTCATAGAACGAGAGAAGTACTAGGAAGCGACAAACGTTTCTTTTCAATATATAATTTTATAATTCCAAGAAAAGATTTCAAGCCCTGCAACTGGTCTAGTGGCTAGCGCGTATTCCTTTGATGCACAGGGTCCCGAGTGGGAAAACATTGAACGTGTTATGGTGGTTCGGATTCCACTATATAATGTAGGTCCAAGTCTTGTATAGTCTTGCTCGATTCTGAAAAGGGACGCTGAACTTCAACAAACAACCAAATAAAAAATATTTCATCTTAGTAGTATTCTTCTACTGAAGTTAGTAGCAGTAAAAACTAATACGAAAACGAAGACCCACCTATTTAAAATTTGAATTCTCGTTTGATGAGATTATTATAGTCAGATACTTAGTTCTTTGTCTTACCGTATATAAAACATCTTTAGAACAAATAAACCATTCAATAGTATTTTGTTAGTATTAAATTGCCTATTTTTGAAAGCAATCAAATTATTTTTGATACTGACTTAATTAGTTATAGAAAATAAGATAAATGAATGGGGGATCTTAGTGAGAAGTCTTTAGTATCAGTACATATAATCACTTCATGTTTCATATTTTGTTAAAATCAATTGTTAAAAGTCAATTTATTACAGAGTTGCCTGATACTATCACGATCAGTTTATACAGCATCCTTCTATTTGGTAATTTATTAGTCTTTTTTACATTATAAAATATAATGTCGGGCTAATTGCTGTATCGCCTGACTAATTTTAGGAAATTTACCGGGTCAATTGGAGAATGTATTTAAGTTTATGAGGAAGAGTGATTGAAAGTCAGGTAAGGGGAATAGCAAAAGCTCAGATAGTGATTGCATTTGCTGGTTGTTTTTGATGTTGTAAGCGGCACTGTATGTGGAGACGGATGGACTATTTCGCGGAGAGGTACACTTGTTTTACTATACGAATCCATAGATTGTAAACTGTATAGATAAATTTGAGCAAATCTTTAATTTTCCCATTTCATGTCGAGAACAGAAACCAACAAACCCCTGTGGGGCTTCTAATCCGTTCCTACTACTATCACTACCCTACTCCTACTCCTCCTCCTACTACTACTGCTACTCCTACTTATACTATGGATCCGTATAGTAAAATTATGCACCTAATAACATAATCTAACGTAACTTAATGTAATCCAACCAAATATAACCGAATGCAGTATATTTGGTTCCAGTTTTTCGATTTTCAAATTGATCCGGCGATTCAGCAGTAATGCCATATTGTCGATGACACATTAATAATCACTAGTAAATAATTATTTTTTAATATTCTGTAAAATATAAATTTTACACAGTTTACCTTTGTGAATTATTATTTCTAATTTATATCCCTCAAGAACCGAGAACCAAGGGTCTGTGGATCACAATATTTCATGCTGAGCTCGCACACGTACTAGACTTGTTAAAGTCTATGACCATATCAACTTTGGCCAATATCGGATGAGATTAACGAGTTTTAATGAAATTTATTCATTTAACTAAGTTCAAGTCCAAATTTTCTGAACAGTATTTTGAGAAAAAATACTGCTACAGGCTAGTCAGAGCATCAATGCAACTCTGTACTGTCAACAGTTGAGCCGTGTTCAAAAAAAAAAAAAAAAAGACTCTGGAGCTAGCACTTCTGAATCGCAAAGGGGTCCTCCTCTTACAGGACAAAGCTAAGCCCCACGTGGCTAGGATAACCCGGGACACCATTCTACACTTTGGATGGGAAACACTATTGCATCCGCCATACTCCCCGGACATTGCACCGTCCGATTACCACCTGTTCCATTCCTTGGACAATCAGCTTAGAGGACACTAGTTGAAATCCCTAGTAGAGGTGCAAAATGCACTTGATACCTTTTTCGATTCACGGCCCACCAAGTTCTACCGCGATGGAATACATGGTCTTCCAAAACGTTGGCAGAAGGAGACTATTTTTGATCTTCCAGGTATGTCTTAGGTTAAATATCGATGTTTGAAGGTGTTGGGTGAAAAAGCGACAGATCTTTCTTGGTTACCTTTATAGTTACTAAGCTCGTCAAGATCTACCACCTTACCAAGTTTGGTAAAAATTGGATGAGTCCCATCTTTCGCGCTTTAATGAAATTTCTTGATTTCACTGATTCCAAACCTAACATTGATAGCTAATAACTCAGGAACAAAAAGTCTGCACATCATAATATTTTATATGAGCTTCCATGCATACCAAGCTTGTCAATATTTACGATCCTACCAACTTTAGTCAAGATCATTTGAGTTTAATCAAATGCGACTTGGTGAAATTTCTTGATATCACTAACTTAAAACACAAATTTGATTAGCAATAACTCGGGAACCAAAGTCCCAAACACCATAATATTTAACATGTATACTAAATACATTGCAGTCCATAACCATAATAATTTTGGTCGTGATTGGATGAGTTTCGTCAATAGTAGCACTACACACTATCCTTTCATTAGATCGAGCTCCTCCGTGGCTTAGCGGTTAGCGTACGCGCCTTTGCCGTGTTAGACCCGCGTTCGATTCCCGGCGGGAGCTCATGTGGTTCGGATTCCACGTTAATCAATGAAATGAAATGAAATCTTTGAGTTTTACGTCCCACGCTTATGCCGGTTAAGCTAAAGGAGACGGTGATGATGAGAGATGAATGAAAATGGTGGAATGAAGAAAGTGGGAGAGAACGGGAGAACCCCGAGAAAACCCACGAGCACGGTGTTTGTCCACCACAAAGATCACTTGGCGGAGGCTGGGATCGAACCCGGGACCCCAAGCACCAGAGGTGAACGTCCACGTTAATCAGTAGGTCCACGTCTCATATAGCCTCGCTGCTGAACGGGACGTTAAACTCAAAATCAATTCAACCTTTCATTAGATCCAAATACAAGGAGCACGGTAGCTCAGTGTTAGAACGCTTACCTCTTGTGCATTTGATCCGACCAAGTAAGTTCGTGGCAGACAACATCGTGTCCGTGTATTTTCCCGGGGTACTCCCATTTCCTCCCACATTATCATTCCACGAATTCCGAAAACTTTTCGAGAAACGAAAAATCATCAAAAAAGGGAAAACGAATTTTTCGAAAAAAATCTTTTCGAAAAAACGAAAAACGATTTTTTTCGAAAAACGAAAAATCTTTCGAAAAAACGGAAAACAAATTTTTTCGAAAAATGAAAGACGAAAAAATTTCCGAAAAACGAAAGACATTTTTTTTCGAAAAACGAACGAAAAAACGAGAAATGAAATTTCCGAAAATCAGATTTTTTAAAAAGGCCATCCCTAATGAATACCACCGCGACAAGTCGTGGTTCTTATGATAGTGGCGTATTTTCGTCCGGAGAAATTATGGAAATAATAAATAATGTAGACTCCGATGCTTTTGAAACGGACGATGAATGTAGTTTGTACGAAGATTCTAGCATCAATTTATGTGACACACATACCTCTTTTCATATAACATCGCTGTTGAACGGGACGTTAAACTCTAAATCAAAACTCAACACATACCTCTTTCTATTTAAAAATATTGTGTGGTATACAATATTCGGAATTCAAGATGGCTGCCATGATGTGCACTAAATCAATTATGTCGTTATTATTGTTCTGTCCCAATACTTTTCAGTAACCCTGTATACAGATCCACATGTCTTCTCACAGCAAAATTAATCTAATGTTTTCCACAGAATATTTTTCATACTAATATGTATTTTTATACTTTGATCCAGGAGTAGAAATGGAATTCTAGAAGTAAGGGAAAAGTCAGCATTAGATAAAGTTTGATTGAGCTATGTCACGAGAATACAAACTCAGAAAGACGGTAGTTAGGGGCGGACTGGCCAGGGCCCTTAGGTCGCAATCGCGGCCTAGGCCCTCTAAGAAAACAATGAAAGAATAAAGAAAGAAAGAGAAAGAAAAGCTAAAACAAAAGAGAGCTAAATAATTCGGTAGCTCAGTGTTATTATGCTACCAACACACACTCCTCTTCCACCCTTCCATCAATCAGTAAGTTATCTTTTTTAATAGGGTCCTTTCGTTACTAGATTTGTGGCTAGGTCCATCTTTCACTATGGTCTTTTATTATCAGAAACTGTGATTTAGTTTGTACCTGGGACCTTGGGCCCTTCTTTCAATATATTGGACAGTTGGGTCCTTCTTTCATTACATTGAGAAGTTGGAGCCCTGGGCCCTTTATTCATTATATTGGGCAGTTGGGGCCCTTCTTTCATTTCATTGAGCAGTTGCGGTCCTAGGCATGTTTTTCATCATGTTGAGCTGTTGGGACCTGGAACCTTTTTTCATAATGTAGGGTAGTTGCATCCCTTTCAAGGTTGAAGACTGGTGCCTGGTTTGTAGCTGGGTTCATATTTAACCACAGGCTGGTTGGTTCTTTATGGATGTTAATACACCTTGTAGGTCTATATTTGATAATTCAAAAATGGGAAAACAACGCATTTTTAAAAATTTATTTTCTATCAAAAAGTTTACAAAATAACAGGAGAAAACAGTGGAAGACGCCAAGAAAGCGGGCATTTCAACATAATGGTTGATTCTATCCAAGATGTTTCAGGGCTTAATCAGCTGGCTATAGTAATTCTCTGCGTTATAAACGGTCAAGTATTTGAGCGGCTGTTAGTAGTTGTCGTAAACAGCTTGGGCGTCTCTGGCAGGGGGACGATGGGGACGCGTCCCTCCAATATTTTGAAGTACAAATTATTCAATATTTTGTTCTAATTTAATTTATTTACTAACGGCAGAATAACATATAAATGATAATAATTATATTTATTTGTCATGTAATATTCAGGCTGTGTAACAGAGTTCTTCATATGCCTCACGGGGTCCGTGAAGGTAAGCAGAAATGTAACAAATGGAATTAAAGATAATAAACAGGTTGGGCTAGATAGTACCATTTAAATAACTTTCTTTGATGTCCTCCCCAAATTGTATATGCCAGAGACGCCAGTGGTAAACAATGACACTACAAGACAAGTAACTTATAATGAAATCAAAAGAGTACTTTGTGACAAAAATGTTTTGATGCTTGTGATGATATTGTAAGTTGCTTTTTTGATGGAGCTGCTAACTTCAGTGGATGCTATTAAGGAGTTAAAGCATTACTGGAGAAGGATAATCCTGAAATCATTTACACCCAATGCATGGCTTATGCTCTTAATTTCGTTATGACAAATTCGACTGAGTAGATACCTGAAGCTGCAAATTTATTTGAAACCAGTGCCATGTTCTGTCTGAATACTACAAAAGAAAGGATGTTTGTAAGAAAATGATTGATGCAAGCCACGAGGGACATGACAGACTACGAAAAGTTCAACAAGTTGGTACAACACGATGATGGAGCAGAAACAAGGCACTGAATGCAGTAGTGGACACTAATGAGTTTCGCTACGAAACATGAAACCAAGACGAGGATGACTGTCTATCATCAAGATTTCTTTCATTTTTATTGTTCCTCAGTGATGATGTACAGAACAGGGGTTTTAATGCGAAATGAAAATTTTAAGCTAAACTTTGCTGAATAAATGGGCAGAATTTAACACTGTAATGAGGACTTCTATGTTTCAGGACTTATTTACGGAAACGGAGCCTGTTTCAAAATACCTGCAGTCTCACGGATTGGACTATCTTACTACCTGGAGATTTCTAGACAATTTGCAGCAGCAGCTTCAGAAGAAAATAGAGACAAAAGATGTCTGTTTAATGCTTTACGAAAACACAAAAATATTTTGTGTGAAAATAAATCAACAGCTTGCGCAATCTGGTGTAGAGATAGCAATGGAAAAAGACTTTTTGCACAGAAGAATCTTAAAGAAAAAGAAAATGCCAGGAGTGCAGATGAACTGGAAAAGAACTTAAATATAAGTGAAAATGATTTATTCAGAATAAAAAAACTTCAACGAAAATTCTGAATACAGCTGTTACATGTGTCAGTGATAGATTTCAGCAGCCGAAAGAATTCCAAATACTGGAACCTAAGGACTTTTCAGAAATCAAGAAGAATGGTGTATCTGCAAGAGCTTTCAGAGTTCTTCCGAAAAAAAACTAAATATAAAACAGGAGAAAATATACAAAGAGCTCCAGCAGTTCTCTGTCGTGTATTTCCCTGTCACAAAACGTTCTCGTTTTTGATGATTCTGAAGAGAATGATGCCCCTGAATCCGTAGAAGATGATGATGATTATGCATCTGAGCATGCTATGGAAGATGGAACATCTTTGGACGGGATTCACGGTAAGAGTGATAATGATGCTGCAAACACCTTGTATAAAAATTGTTTGTCATGTGCAGGGAAAATTTTGCACCAATTTCCGTCAGTCTAGTTGCTTTAATAATTTATACATTGTATACAAACATGCGTTGTCTCTACCATGCACACAAGTGACATGTGGAAGGTGCTTCTCAAAGCTAAAGTTAGAGTAAACAAATCTCAGAGCTAGTTTGTGTGAAGACATTTGGACACATTTTCGCTAATGAATATGGAAAGAGACATGTTAAATTTAGTGTCTGTGAACGAAGTTATTCAGAAACTCCGCGATTCATAAGCTGAACTGCAAAGAATCTTAACTTTTTAAAATTATTAGTTGTTTCGTGGTTCAGCAGTGTTTATCATTTTCAGTAAAACTGTCGTGTTCATTCCACAGTCAAAAGTTATTATTAGTTGTTTAGTGTTACAATTTTTAGTAAGCTGCCCTGTTCATTCCATAGTAAAAGTTATTCGCTATTATTTTTTTAGTGTTTCAGCTACTATACAGAGTGTCTCAAAAGTCCCGTGACATACGGTAACTCTCTTATTATCAGAGTTACAACAAAATATAGGCGGGGAAACGGTCTCCAAATATGATGTTTTCAATCTAAAGGGAAAGAATTTTTCAAATCGGACAAGCCGTTTAGGCTGTACACTCTATATGCGCCCAATGTTACATGAAAATGCAACGTTACCATTTACCCGGACCCACAACATAAATGAATGAAGTTACTGTCTATTAAAAACATTATATTTGTAGGCGGTTTCCTCTCTTACATTTTGTTGTAACTCTGATAACAACAGAGTTATCCATGTCAGGGGACTTTTTAGACACCCCGTGTGGCAATGCAATAATAATTATAAAATATTCTCTTGAAAGTTTGTTTCTGGAAATTCTGTGCTTGCTGTGTCATCAAATTTTCACCGACCAATGATAAATTATAGCTTGCAAAAACTATCAAGTAACAACCAATTTACAACTGCACAACGCGATGGCTCATCGCAGATGTTCATTGTACGCAGTGGCGCTACCAGGATTTTATTTCGGGAGGGGCCAAGAATATCCAGTACAGTAGTATGCAAACGATTTGATGTGGACAAAATTGAAATTTTGAATTCTCCTCATTACAAGCAATTTAGTTATCCTTATTATTAACATGCTAAAAAACCTTAAAATGAAAATTCCAATTCACAAATTCCCTATTATTAACGGTTACAAGTTTTAAAATTTGCGCTATAATAAATATTTTGAACATCTTTATTTTTGCATAAAATGACGCACTCTTTACTAACGTTTATTACTCTAAGAAATTAATGTAGGGGTTTTCACTGGGTATTTCTCCTTTCGTACAGTGCTTTGACTTAATTCAATATTCATTTATGCTTTGATCTATTTTGAAATTTCACCAAAATTTGTCTGCAACGCTGCTGTATAAGATAGATCAGGTTTGCTTCGGAGAGGGCATGGGCCCCCGAGTTCATAGCTCGTTGCGCCACTGATTGTACGTTATTTTAGAAATTGGTGTTATAGTCTGAGCTCCCTCCACAGTAACCGCGGCCTAGGCCCTAATACACCCAGTCCGCCTATGCGGGAGTGCAAGCAACCTTTCATGAAGAACGACTTAAGCGATAGCGATTGTTCCAAAACAATCAACAAGCAAACAAAACTAATATTATCATTCAAATTTCCTATTTGTTATTAATAACCACAGATATATTTCCTTCATTTGCATAAACACTTCAACTTACTAAGGGGACACAATCCTCTTTTGCATGATTGATCTCCACTCTTGCTTTGATCTCAAGCTTTTTACACGTGGAACCGTATTTACCGGGCCCTTTGGACGCGGGGTCTTTCTGACTTGTGCCTTTTTAACGCAGGGCCCTTTTGACTCGCACCCAGTTGACGCCTGGCCGTTTTGACCCGTGCCCTATTGTAATGGTGCTCCTTTTGATCAGGGCCCGTTTGACGAAGTTTCTTGTTGACTCTTTCCCTTTTGTCGCAGAACCCTTTGTATCCGGACCCTTTTGACGCAGCGTCCTTATAACTCGGCTCCTTTTGTTGCAGATCCTTTTTAACCCCGGCCCTTTTAACGCAGAGCCATTTTGTCGCGGAGACCATTTTACCTAGGCCCTTTCGACGCGGGGCTGTTTTGAATCGGGCATTTTGTAGTGGGCCCCCTTTTGACTCGGACCCGTTTGACGCAGGGCCCTTTTGACTCGGATCCTTTTGTCGTGGTACTCTTTTGACCTAGGCCCTTTTCATGATTAGCGTTTTGATTCGGCCCCTTTTGACTCGGGTCCTTTTGTTGCGTAGATCTTTTGACCCAGGCCCTTTTGATAGGGGGCCATTTGACTCGGGTCCTTTTGTAGCGGGGCTTTTTTTTCACTCGGGCCCGTTCGACGCAGAGCCCTTGCGACTCGAGCCCCTTTGTACTGGGAACCTTTGACTCGGGCCCTATTGATGAGGGGTGTTTTGATTCGGGTCCGTTTGACGCGGGGCATTCTGACTCGGGTCATTTTGTCGTGGGACCCTTTTGACACGGGCTCTTTAAATGAAGGGCGTTTTGATTCGGGTCTTTTTGACTCAAACCCTTTTATTGCGGAGAGGTTTCGACCCGGGCAATTTTGACTCGGGCCCTCTTGTACGCGGCACCTTTTGACACGGGTTCATTTGAGGCAGGTCTCTTTTCACTCGGGCTCTTTTGTCGAGGGACCCTTTTGACGCGGAGCTTTTGATTCTTGCCCTTTTGACTCCTACCCTTTTCTTGCGGAGAAGTTTGTCCCAAGCCCTTTTTTCGCGGGTCCCTTTCGACTCGTGCCCTTTGTAGAGGGGCCACTTTTGACTTCTGCTCTTTTCTTGTGGAGATCTTTTGACCCGGGCCCATTTGACGTGGGAAAGTTTTGACTCGGGCTCTTTTGTAGCGGGACTCTTTTTATCCTGGCCATTTTCATGAGGGGCGTTTCGTTTCGGCCCTTTTTGACTCGGGTCCTTTTGTTGCGGAGACCTTTTGAACCGGGCCCGTTTGACGCAGGTCGCTTGGGACTCAAGCCCTTTTGTCGTGGGACCCTTTTGACTCGGGTCCTTTTAATGAAAGGCGTTTTGACTCGTGCCCATTTTTGCGGAGACCTTTTGAACAGGGCCCTTTTGACGCCGAGCCGTTTGACTCGGGCCATTTTTGACCCGGGGCCTTTTGACTCGGGTTATTTTGTCGTGGGTCTCTTTTGACCCGGGCTCTTTTTATGAGGGCCGTTTTGATTCGGCCCCTTTTGACTCGGGCCCTTTTGTTGCGGAGGCCTTTTAGCCTGGGCCGTTTGACTCGGGTTCTTTTGTAGCAGGGCTCTTTTTCAGCCGGGCTCGTTTGAAGCAAGTCCCTTTTTACTCGGGCCCTTTTGTCATGGACCCTTTTGATGAGGGTCGTTTTGATTCGGGCAATTTTGACTCCTGCCCTTTTGTTTCGGAAACCTTTTGACTCGAGCACTTTTGTTGCGGAGTCATTGTGGTCTGGCTTTTTTAAAACATGGTCCATTTTGACTCGGGCCCTTTTGACTTGGGCCCTTTTGTTGCGGAGACGTTTCGACCTGGGTCCTTTTCACATGGGCCATTTTGACTCGGGCCCCTTTGTAGCGGGGCCTCTTTCAACCCGGGTCCGTTTGAAGCAGGGCCGTTTTGACTCGGGTCCTTTTGTTGCGGGCCATATTAACTCTGGCCTTTCGGTCTTTTCCCTTTTGTCAGGCCCTTTTGACATGGAACCGTATATATAACGCAGCAGCTGAAATACCTGGGGCAGGGGGCCTGGGGGAGTATGAGTAAATCGAAGGTAGATCGATCTAGGGCGCAGTAAAATTAATCACATCACTGTTCATATCATTTTTTTTTCTTTCGACATATCTGGAGATCAGTGTTCTGACTAATAGCCTACAGCGGCGAAAGACGATATACGTTATCAGTGTTATGACTGTTAACGTAATATATATAGGGAATAAAACGAAAAACTCTCTATCGGTCTCCCCCCCCCCGTTAGAAAAAAATCCTGCGGGCGTTAGTGATTATGATGTTGCTTAGTTACTGTATTATATTATTCTATACACGGAATAAATACTTATGTGTTTTATATAATAATAAGAACCTGATCTACATTTATTACGGCCCTTGCTTTACGACAACGAAACATATTCATGTTCAGCGTAATCAGTTTCCATTCACAAATAATTACAGTGAGGCGAATGAAATAATTCAAGCCCGAACATGTCGTAGTAAATTCCTGAAGAGTGAAAAGCGCTAGTAGCAGTTGTTAGCAGTTTTTAACTTAACATATAAGACAATAATTTGAATAACTGAGAATACAAATCTTTTCAGAGATGACAGTGCACTGATGCTTTAAATCTATGCCCTTACTCCCTATACCTACGTTATTTCCGTAGTCAAAATAAAAACTCTTCAAAATTAATCAAAATTTCTTATGCAACCATCCCTTCCTTAGAGTACTGCGGTGTCACATACCCGTCACGGCGATGTAAAGGCACTTTTGGCGACGAGGATACAAGTACCCAATCATCTAAGGAATAAAGATCACTACATGTGATGGCCGAGCTTGGTCGGCGATAGGTTCGGCTCGGCTTGCCTTGTATGTTCTATTTTATTTCTCCGTAACTACTGGCCAAATATAATCGAAATTTGGTGTGCAGATAGCAAATTATCCAAAGAATAAACATCTCTATACTTGGTGGCCGACTCGGCAAAGGACAGGCTCGGTTCGGCTCTGTTTGTATGTTGTACTTTATTTCTTGGTAACTATTGGTCAGATTTAAATCAAATTTGGTTTCCAAGTATCGCTTAAGGAATAAAGATCATTATATATTATGTCTAGGCTCGGTCGCCGACAGTCTCGACTCGACTTGTCTTGTACGTTGTATCTTCTTTTTCAGTAACTACTAGCCGAAATATTTTAAACAGGGACGCAAGTGGAATGCAGGACAAAAATGTCCTTCTCTCCTCTTGCCTTATGTTTTCTTACTTACTTGACAAAGGTTATATTATTTTGCTTGGTGAATTCTTTTCCTTCAACCTTCAGAAAATCATGCTTTTGCAAAGCTCTGCTTTCTTTTAAGCCCCAAACAGAAACATGATGGCAAAAAGTTTCGGAATGTGTTGCTATTTTCACTGCTCGCTTCTCATTTTAGATAGTGTATATTTACAACAAAGGGGGGAAGTGCACCTTTGCAGTCCCTAAATCCGGCCCTGTATACATACATATATATATATATATATATATATATATATATAGATAGATAGATAGATAGATAGATAGATAGATAGATAGATAGATAGATAGATACAGTGGCGGTTCCAGGATATGAACAAAGGAGGGGCTAAACCATAGCTTGCAGCTTTATCCAGTGTAAAGCAGAATTGAAGCCCATTTTAACCAGTGTATACCTGATCGTCAAGGGGGGACTATAGCTCCTATAGCCTTCCCTCGGATCCGCGCCTGTATACAAGGGCGCCGATTTCTCTGTAAAATGGGGGGCCTCATTTAGATGGAGAAGGCATATATGAAGATTTTAAAACAAATTGCATTCAAATTATTCCAAATATTATATCTTCTTAAATACAATTAGGGGGCCTACATGTGCTTTGGGGGGGTCCCGGGTCACCTTGGTCCCTTAGAATCGGCGCTCATGCCTGTATATATATATGAAATGCTTGTGTGTGAACGCCACCTTGATGAGTTTCTCGCTACGCAACTGCAAGAATACCTTTCATGTCCTCTATTGATCTTCAATTGAAACCGGAAATCGTAGGAATGAACCACTTCCGGTTTCAATAGTCATATCCATAGAACAGGAATTGTAACAGTAAGAAGCGGTTTTCTGCATTCTATTCAGCGTTCTAAAAATAGCTGCCATCTTCTGTGGTCGAAAATCAGAAACTTCCTGTTTTAACGTTGAGAGTTATAGAATAAATCTATAATAAATAACAAGAAGCTGTTTTCTGCAATCAGTTAAGCGTCCCAAAAATATACATTTCGTCTGTATTCTAATCCCTCTACTAAAATCGGAAGTGGAAGAAATCTATTACCTTTTGGGGTTTCAATATTAATTGTGAAAATATTGCACTACAGAAACCTATTTTTCCGTTGTTTATTTATTTTATTCAGGTTTATTTTCCTTTGCAATTAAATTAGTTAATCTATAAATGTAATTACTTATCATTATTGTATTCTTTATTTCGTAAATTATCTTATAATACAAATATATTATTAGTGGTGAGCTTATGTCCGGGGAGCTTTTGTCCGCTTTTGCATTAACATAGGTGAGCTTAATGCCGGTGAGCTTATGTCCGCGACCCGAAAATATACACCAAGTTTTGACTTATAAATATTTTACATAGTGTATATTGAAATATTGTCTTCCATGTGGCCTACATGTGTAAACTTTCAACATGAGATTGATTTTACTAACTCCCTTCCCCCTTTTATACTTGATGAATTGTAACCTCAAACAACAGCATTATTCCTTAAGTAAAAGGAAGGCACATAGCACGTAACCGGACTCCGCTAGTCTACCGTAAGCTTTTCCATTGTCTCAAGATAGTGAATCAACGCCGGAAAAGTACTTTAGCTCCCACTAGGAATTGAAACCAAGGCCTATGTGGGGATCCACAGGATTCAGATTCCTCCCCACAAAACTTCGCAAGTCGACGAACATTTGTGAACTTTCTTACTATAAGTATACTTCTTTGTCATCGAAATGATTGACATAGGCTAAAAATTTTAATATCTTTAGCTCTATCATGTTTAATAAGAGGCACTAATTAACAATTGTCGTCTTTTCGAGTGTTGAATAACACAGGTCAAATACTACATATACGTATTAGACCTGCAAAAATCTTCGGATACCTCCAAAAAAAAAAAAAAAAAATTCTGGGTGCGTGCCTGGCGTGCTCTAAACATTCATTTATTTATATAAAATATTTCAAATGCAGCTTCTAAGGCCAATTTACAACAGAATATTTTAACATCAATAATGGAAAAAGGAAAGGAGAAAATCAGACAGGATTTATGCTTAAAGATAACATCCCGACATTCACTTTGTGGAACAACGAAAAAAGCTGGTAAAACCGGTCAGGGTAGCAGGCCACAAGCTTTGAACCCAGGATCTCCCTTTTGCGAAAGAAGAACGCTAGCCACTAGGCTATGCTCGCTAGACATAATAATAATAATAATAATAATAATAATAATAATAATAATAATAATAATAATAATAATAATAATAATATAGTTTGATTCAATATAGTGATCAAATTGGGGAGGTGCCTGGATTAAGAATCAGCAAACAACGGTGAAATATTCCAAAAATAATGCAGATTGATAGCCAATGACGTGGCCATGCATCACACAATTTCCTAGCTATTTTGTGGGCTTTGTTTTAATAATAATAATAATATGATTTTCACAGGCTTGCGCCCACCATTCATGGAACAGTTCTTACATAAATTAATCCTACTCTTGTTGTGGACAGCGAAGAGCGCTATGAAAACAAAGCAAGATGAAGAATGAAAGAGATTGTCTATTTTCCCTCCCCTTTGCTACTTTTGTCTCACTCTGTGCTTCCCCCTGACCCTGCTATCCCCTTCCACCTGCCTTTTTCCTTGTATGTGACTGACTTCCTCCTATGATATTCACAGAAATTGATCTCTTTTTTCTCCCTGTCTCTACTTCATATTTGCAATAACAACATATGAAAGTGAAATATTCATTCTGCTTCACCACCTGAAGAACGAAATTCAATGTGACCCTCTGAAGAACAATACAATAGATACCATGTCCGAGGAACTCTCCAAAGATCTGATAAGATCTGTAACTGATGAACACAATACCTTTACCAAACCTGTCTGATCAACTGTGTTACTCATGTGGCAAATAGTATTTGTAACGAAATAGCTTCTGTTCCACACATTTTCGTTCCATTAGATACCCGCAGAGGAAAGAATCTCATTCAGCTGGTACCAGTTGTTGATTTTCTCCCACCAAGCGTGAATGGAATACCCGAAACAGATTTGTTCCTTCAATTAGTTATGGTACAATAACGTTACATGCTCGAATAACGTTACGGTGTCGTAACAAAAATTGGTGTTATACCTTGTACCTACCTACATTAAATAACCAATAATTTTGTTACAGAGAACTATTTTCGTTACGTTACAGTTACGTTAAGTTATCCACCCCTGGTAAATTGTTCAATTTACTTCTTGACGGAACAAAGTTTCCATCACGAAGATGCTGTAATTCGCTGTGAAATCCAATTTCTTGTGCCCATTTGATGCAAACATGGAGCGCTGTGTGAGTTCTTGTACCGAAAGACCTTCTGTTAATTTGTTTTGCTTGTGTCTAATATTATGAACAAAACGTCTACAATATGCTATTGTTCTAACTAACCTTGACAATTTTGAGAATCTTGTTATGGTTCCATTGCACCAATTGTCTAAAGTGACTGTCAATGTTATGGTTCCCTTACTCTCTGGAACTTGATCTGGTTGCAATGAATCCTTACTTGTCACTGACCAATTAGATTCTAAACTAGAAAGCCATTGTAGACCGTGCCACCATAATGAATTGTCCTTTATGGAAACTGCATCTATTCCTCTTGAAATCAAGTCTCCAGTGTTGTCTGAAGAAGTTACATGTTTCCAACAGCTAACGTCAGTTAAGTCTTAAATTTGAGCTACTCTGTTGGCCACGAAAGGTTTTCATTTATTACACGGGGAAGCTAGCCATGCCAACACGATTTGGTAGTCGGTCCATAAATGGACGCTACTTATGTTCAATTTTAAAATTGGTAAAATCTTGTGAACTAATTTTGCCAAAACAGCTGCTTCGCTTAACTCCAGACGTGGGAGAGTGATTTTCTTGACTGGGGCCACACGTGATTTAGCACATAATAACTTAACTGATATTTCTCCTTGTTGATTGATCGATCGCATATAAATGCAAGCTCCATATGCTCTTTGAGAAGCATCTGAAAAGCCATGGATCTGAATCTTCGCTATGTTTCCTTCAACGAGTACATATGTGTCGAATTTAATCTGATTGATTAATGGAAGCTGCTTGTATAATTGAGTCCATTTCTTTGCTAATTCCATTGGTATATTGTCGTCCCATTGAACCTTTTGCCGCCACAATTCTTGCAAAAATATTTTGTATGAAATTACAACTGGTGAAATTATTCCTAATGGATCGAATATAGTGGCAATGAATGAAGCAATCTGGCATTTAGTAATGCACTCTTGAACCTTCATTGGTGACGTCTTGCTTTCAACGAGAAATATATCCTAGTCTGGATGCCATGACAGTCCTAATGCCTTGACGCTTTGGCCCTCATGGAACTGGATTGGACGCTGCACTTCTAGAAGCTCTGGCTAGATGGATTCCAATAACCTTGGATCATTCGAACTCCATTTCCAAAGTATAAAACCTCCTTTTCCCAGTAACTCTATCAATTGCTTCTGGGCCTCTAGAGCTTGCTGTATGTTGCTCATGCCACTACAAACATCGTCAATATAGAAATCTCGACGTAATATTTCTGCTGCTACAGGGTAATTATGCTCTTCTTCGTCTGCTAATTGCTGTAGGCATCTTGTGGCCACAAATGAAGCACATACCGTACCATACGTTAGTGTTTTCAACTCAAAAACTTGAATCGGTTCATTTCTAGATCTTCTCCACAATATACGTTGTAATGGCGTGTCTTCTGGATGAACATTGACCATGCGATACATCTTAGCGACATCTGCAGTGAATACTACCGAATGAGTTCTAAAGCGCAAAACGATAGAAAACAAATCTTGCTGTATTGTAGGACCAACTAAGAGAATGTCGTTGAGGCTTTTTCCGCTGTCAGATTTTGCTGAAGCATCAAACACTACACGGAGCTTCGTTGTAGAGCTTGTGGGCTTAAAAACTGCAAGATGTAGCAAATAGTATGCAACGCTGACGTCCTCCTTTTTACTCTCATCTATCCTTACCATGTGACCAAGATCTTCATATTCGTGCATGAATTCCGTATATTTAGCTTCAAAGTCCGGGTGTTGATCGAATCTTCTTTCCAATTGCTTTAATCTAACCAATGCCTGCTGATAGGAATCGCCTAAAACTGAAGGTCTTCAAGCAAAGGCAATCGTACAATGAAACGCCCTGTATGATCTCTTCTTGTATTCTGAACGAAATGTCGCTCACATGCAAGCTCTTCGCTTGATCTAGGTGCAACAGTAATTTCTTCTAGTTCCCAGAATTTTTGAAGTTGTTGCTGTAAATCTAGGTTTGTCTTCACAAAACATGTGTTAATGGAATATGGGGGTCACGTTCTTGAGGAATGCGTCCTGCCACGATCCATCCCAATTCTGTCTTCTGAAGCACTGGAAAATCATCTGGCCGTGTTTTGTGCCCTGACTTCATAATTATGTAGAATACTTCCGCACCTAAAAGAATATCTATGTCTCCAGGCGTATTAAAAGTAGGATCTGCTAGAACAGTGTCCTTGGGAATCTTCCAATCGTCATAATTAATTCTTTCTTCCGGTAGTTTATTTGTAATGTGAGGGAGAACTGAACAACTTATATTCAATGAAAACGTGTTAACACATGAATGGACACAAATATCTACAGAGTACTTTGTATTAGATATTGCTTGATTTATACCTTGAATTGCAGTATACTGTCTATGTCGTTTGATGTTCAATTGTTGCACCAAATTCTCTGTTACGAAATTGGTCTAACTAGCACTGTCTAGAAGCGCACGACAAGGAACCAAATTTCCCTTGTTATCTCTTACTTTTACTATTGCAGTAGATAACAACACTCTTGCGTTAGGCCTAGCCTTTAATGCACAATATGACACTTGCCTTAAATTTTCACTGGAATCTGAGTTGTTACTACGCTCTTGCCCCGCGGCACTGCTTACACTTGGAAACCGCACTGATTTGTCCTTTGTTACGTCTACATGCAATAATGTATTGTGCCTTTTGGAACACTTTTTTACAACCTCTCGATTTACAATTCTTCAAAATATGATTACTTTTCAAACAATTCATGCATAATTTATTTTTACGAATGCACTCTAATTTTTGGCTGTGTGCCGCATTCACAAAAAACGAACAAGAATATAAGGGATGCTGGCTATTACAAAATTGGCATGCATTTGAAAATGTTGATAAATAAATCTTTGATGACTGAATACTTTTTGTTTGCTGGTTTTGAACGCTACTACTCTGCTTCACACCATCAATACTAGTTCTCATGTTCTCAAGCACCTGACAACGTTTCTCGAGAAACGAAAAGAATTCTGATAAAGCAGGAATATTAGAATTCGTATTTTGAAGCTCCCATGACTTTCTAGTAGTTGCGTCTAATTTTGATACAAAGTGTTGGGTCAAAATTACGTCTGTAAGGTTTACGTTTGGCTCAAGTGCTTGTAGCGCATTTATATTGCTAGTAGCTGTATTTATAAAGGCGCGAAGTTCACTTACATTTTCCTTATACACTGGCTTGATTTGTAGTATTTCGTGAATGTAAGAAGAAGCAATTAGCATTTTATTTGAATACCTGTCAACGAGTAATTGCCATGCTACTGTATAATTTGTTTCGGTAATTGGTAAATTTTCAATTACGTTTAACGCTTCGCCCTTAAGAGTAGTTAGGAGGTACTGAAACTTCTGTACTATGGAAATGTCTTTATTCTCGTGAATAAGAGATATAAAAGTGTCCTTATATGATAACCAATGTTTATAATTCCCGTCAAATGCAGGCAACTGTATGACCGGTAATTTAACTTGTACGCTACTGCTAGTGCTATTATTAACAGCTGATTCTTTATTTCCATGTTTTAAAACAAGTGCTTGCATTTGAACCTCTAAAGAAAAATACACGTTTTCAATTTCTGCACGAACGTTTACTGCTTCCGCTTCGGGTTCGATTTGATCAATTTCAATAGTATCTTGCACCTCCTGCAACTTTGACCAGACGTTATTTAGATGTTTTAAGCGTGCACGTATTTCTTCTATATTGCCTTTATTTGGATCAAAGGCCTGAACAAAGGTGTTTTTTCTGGTTAACTGGCCTCTGTATGCAGATCTTTGCCTTAACAAGGCCCACACACGGTCCACGGTTTGCGCAAACAAGGCTGTTTGTGCAAACAGTTTGACCGTGTGTGGTGCTGTATAAATTGTTTGCGCAAACGTTTGTGCAAACATTTTCCACATCGAACTCGTTCGAAAATTGTTTACACGAACATGATGTTTGCGCAAACACGTGGACCGTGTATGGGCATGTTTGTGCAAACACGAGCTTTATTTCCGAGTAGGAAGCCTAGTGTACAGACGCTTATTTCTTGCACTATGGCGTCAATGAATAGGAATCAAGAATTCTGGCGAGAATTTATTGACCTTTATCGAAATTTACCTGAACTGTGGAAGGTAAAGAGTGAAGATTATAAAAACAGGAATTTGAAAATGCGGCATATGAGAAGTTATTGCAGATTTCAGATGAGAAACGACATGGCCTTGAGTTGGCTTCACACGGCGTCCAATTGGCATTGAGCGGTGTTGACAGTTCGCGACAAGCAGTTATGCATGATCTATTCTCGCGCTACTGTGAATCTTGACAATATCACAGGCGCTACTTAGAAATATTGTACTAGCACATTAACTGCTCACCTTACCAAGTAGAGAAAAGAATTACGAACAAATACGTGAAAACTACATCTTTCTATGTCAACTGGTTGTCATAATAGACGCTTTGAAAGGTTTCCATATAAAACAATTGGTAAAACGAGCGTTGAGTACCGCGTCTAATTTCCAGTGGATTTTGTTTCGATTTGCAAATAGAACTCACAACTTTTATTACAGGATAATCAGTGGTGTAGCCAGCAAGTTGTTCTAGGAGACCATTACTTTCAGGGGGAGGCAAGCTTTTCACATATTAAAAGCAGAACAAATTACCTCTTTCACAACATAAAGCATTTTAATTCACCATACATACATACATACTATACACATATTATATTTTCACAATACTTCCTTATCAAAAGACGGATCGTGACAGTACTGAACTTAAATACCGGAGTGTAAAAGATGAATCAATAAGCTATTCATAAGAAAATAAATACTGTTTACAGCAGTCTGTTTATCTGACTTTGTGTTTATGTAGGCTAAAATACTAAAGAGGAAAAAAACTCGAAAAAATATTAACTCCGATATTATTATGCAATAATATAGTAGTGAGTTCACAGTGCACCCAGTTAGGGAAATGAGAATATAAAGCATATGATTAATTTTAGTTGATTCAATTAGGTATAGAAACCGTATTGATGATGAATGATTTTTTAAAAAAAATTCATATTTTATTATAAAGTCCTTCATTTGCATTAACTGTTAAATAAGTTTATTAAACATATACCAAACGAACCTCATTTTGGAGCTGGAAATAGTTCGGAAAGACAGAGCCCCCCTTTCCCCCGTGGCTACATACCTTTGCAATCATCGTAAGAATAAAGCATGGGAAGTTTGTAATTTGTTTTGAAATTTACTTCAAGATAGACCCTTTCTTATTCGACAGAAGAAACGCAGTATGTTTTCTGTTTCTTTTTTTTCTTTCACGTTCCACTGCCTTATTATGTGCGACTTTTAACACCCTCTTTTCTCCTCTATAAAGGAATCAAAAGCATCAGGCGTCTGAATGGTGTCATAAATTATCGTAACCCAAAACAAACTCGAGCATATCGAGTTGCTTAGGAATCAGATGGATTACTTTCGTGCCACCTACACGAAGCCAAAGCGTGCTACTTGTTATGAAAACGGAGAAGGAAACAACGGGGCTAGTTGTGTAGAATTCATCAGTGTCTCGTTGCTTTTTTTCGTGGTAGTTCGTTTATTCTCCAAAATTATAGTTGACAATGTCTTTAAGCAAACCGAGTACAGCAGAAGTTTTATTTTCTGTCTTCCTTTTTTCTTTTTCTTTCAAGTGCTACGAAGTCAAGCTCGAAGAATTATTTTTTGTGTTTACAGTTTTTGGAACCCATAAAAATAAATTTACAAGAGTCAGATTCAGACAAAGACGAAATATTAACTGACATAGATGATAGTGAAAGTAGTGTTGAAGACAAGTGTTTAGCATTTTCACTGGAAAAGTTAACATGTAAGTAATTTAGTTGCTATATATACTTCTAGGATGCACAGTCAAAATTCTTGAGTTTGCTGGAATAGTACATTTACATTGTGAATAATGTTGCCAATGTATGTGTCATAATCAACCACTCTTTCACCCACACCCTCTTCTTTCTTTTTGGTTTCGTGAGTATTTCCGCTTCCAAAGCACAAGCAATTACTATCGCTAAACAAGCTGCTTCAGTGGAATTGCTTACGCGATTAAACTCAACATTGAACTGAAGTTTGTGCAAACAGTTGAATCGTGTATGGCCGAGTGTTTGCGCAAACACGATGTTTGCACACACATGATGTTTGCACAAACCGTGGACCGTGTGTGGGCCCTGTAAAAGACGCTGGTGTGATTCAGTCATGATTAAATGCTACGCAGAAGTATGAAGAATAAAAAACTACTGACCTGAAGATGATGTTTTTTTTCTTGTTTTACCTATGAAATATACTCCAGAAGCCTGGTCCTGGTACAACAGCTGTCCGCCTACACAAAAAACGTGATTATTGTTCAACGTAAGTGATAGCACCACATATAGGCCGACACAAACACATTTCTCTTCACAACAGCAAAGAACAATTCTTAGAAATCTTTGCACTCATGTGGTCCGGATAGGACCAAATGTACAATATGAATGTATATATTTGTTTTTTCACTAAAATACAATAACAATGCTAAAAACGATGTTCATACTAGTGGACTGTAAGGCTTGATTCGTACACCACATGAATGCAACCCAATATAAATTCACTGTATTTAATGATTATAACTTCAGTTTGCACACAAATATAATACACGAGAACAAACATATTCACAAGGTCTTTAGTTGTAAATTATTGTAATTCGATGGCTTACTGTTTGTGCTATATTGTATGATATTCGACCATGATATATGGTCCTCCAAAACTGCATGTTCTTGCTGCCTCCACACTCACACACACTTCACCAAACAATAGAAAAGCGTTAAGCAACTTGAACAGTGTTGCCAGCTAAAGGCGCACACACTGTTAAACACACAAATAATCCCAAACAGATATTCTTGAGCTTGACTCGAGAACTCGGCTCGAAAAATTTCGTCCAACTCCACTCGAAACTCGACTCGAGTTTCGAGTCGAGTCGAGCCAAAACGAGCCAAATCCTGTGTGTAGTTTCAAGTATTCTTTTCAAGTATCCTACATAGACTATATAATTATTATCAATGATACTACTATTTTATTATTATTATTATTATTAGGACCACACCGTGTATAAAAATGAAAGATAGGCGCTTTGTATCTGAATGCTAAAAACTGGTTGGCTGCCGACCTCGGTGGTTGTGAAGTCTAGGAGGCAAGGACATTGTTCACGAGGTTAAGGGTTTATATTCCGGAGGAGCATCAGACCAGTTGCCAGATAGGATCAGCGGAGTGAACCCTCCCTCAAGGTTAATTGACCTCCCTGGAACTGTGCGTTGTGATAACCTGTGTTAGAGAATGTAATTAAAACATGTATTTTGTTTTCATGATTACTTTAAGTCATAGGATATATCGAAAACGAGGCATATTCTGTATGTATGTAGTTTTAAGTAATCTGGGCCAAAAAGAACGGAAGGAACGAGCAAATGAAGATTAAGAAAAAAATGCAAATTCAATGTTCACCCTCCATAGAGCTGATATCATCATTAAGAACCAGAGGATAGTTAGAAAAAGGAATTACATTTAATTACAGCAAACTGGCATCTTGGCTTCTGCTGCTGTTGGAAAAGATGAGGGAAGTTAGCCATCTTAATACAGATACCACCCCGATATCGCCCCGTACATGAAAACAATGTACCGTCTTTGTTTCCTATGTCAAATGAATGGTATCAGGAGAAAGTACTGCAGCGCTCACAAAAAGATGTCGAGCTAAACCGAACCTTGTAAGTGCACTATAAGTCACCTACTAGTTGAAACATTCCGTAAATGGGGCAATAGTAGTATATGTTCCAAGTGTGTTGCCAGGTTCTCACTGAAAAAAAAAAAAAACTTCTAACTAATGTCCAATAATATCCCTCATACTGAAAAAATATTCCTACACTTAGTATGTAAAGATATCACATACAGGGCATCCACGACGGGAGGAGTCACTGTATCCGAACCCTCCACATCAAAGTTCGCTACTCTTTTTGAATTATATACTTGTGTTTTGTCTGCACCAGGGATACATTCATGGAGATCCAACCGGTCTGGATCAACTCAAATCTCTTGACTTTGGATCTTTCCAAGAAAAATTTGGTGTGTGCCTGGTTGTATGTTACCATACGCAACAACATATTAACATGAAGAACAGGAGGATTAAATGTGATGTTAAATTAAACTCCACGGTCCTGCCGTGTAAGGTAAAATTAATGCAAACATGAGACAGTAAAATCATAAACAATGCTCTGAACAGGACTCGATCCCATAAACTAGCTCATGTTTTACTCGCCCGTCCTTACTCTCATATATCTCAACAGTTCGCTTAAAAGACACTTAGACCCAGTAGTACTTGCGGGAACGTTGATTGGTGGCTAAAATTCCGCTCAAGTTGTTTTTCCTCAGTAGCAAGTACATGTGGGATGGCACCTTTACAGCAGGCCAAACGATTGTATTCTTTTCCTGTATTCTGTTGAGCGTAAGGAAAGTAGTCTCTGTAGACTTGAGATAGTATATTTAGGCTGCAGAGTCTATCACGCTAGTAATTAGAAATAGGCAAATAATTGACAAACGGGAAAGTGGGTTATGCTACAATTTATTTTAGAAGTTATTGTAAATAAAACATTAATAACATCATATATGTACTACGTATTAAAATAAAGATGAAAACGACGTCATTTTAAATTAATGTGAAATTAATTTCTCTCCCCTCCTCCCAGAAAACTGTATACACCAATGTCATATTCATACAAAGTATTAGGTTAACAAAAAAATTAAAATTCGATACACCCTACACAGGAATAAAATTGTATAATAAACTTCTAATTTGTGTCAAAAATGACAAATTCTCAATTTAAAAATGCTGACAAAATTATTGATACATAAGCAACTGTTCTATAGCATAGTTGAATATATCAAGAATACTAACATATGTAAAGTGTTTTTACTATCAACATTGTGTATTATCTGACGAAACCATGAACTCAGAGTTCTTTGGTAGAAATAAATAAATAAATAATAATTTACTAGCTTTACACCTTATGATTATGCCCTCTAGACTAAAGGGAACGACTGAATGAAGAAAGTGAATGATTATGAAGAGTTACTGGGGAGCGCCCCGAATAAACCCACGAACACGATGTTGTCAGCCACAAATTCGCATGCCTGAGATCGAACCAAGGTCATTGCACATCAGAGGTGAGTGCTCTACCACAGAGCTACCTAACCCCCTCCCTCAGAAATCAATATGCAAGATGTTGATAAGCGCTGAGGAGGTGTTTACACCACTTACGTAAAATTAATTGTGGATACGCTATTGATAATAAAACAAGCAATCAAATGAAAATATTTTTAAGAAAGGAAGAAAATTAATCGTTCTGATGGGAATTGGTATTCCTACTTGTCCCGCCAAACAGGGAATACATACATTTTTTTTTCGTTTGCCTTGGTCCCATATGCAACGGAAGTGGTGGAAGAAACGGTAGGTTAGTTTCTTTCAATGAAAAGTGTAAATGGTCGGGTCTGGCAATGTCAATGGTCTTTGGGGATGCTGGTTTATTACACATAACACAGACCGCTCCTTCTTTTATAGTGAGGAGGAGGGCAAGTGACTCTTCACAAACGACCAGGGAGAGGGAATTATGAAACATGACACCCACTCAGAAACCGAAAGCAAAAATAAACTCGATTTAAAAATTCCTTAAAGTAAAATACAAATCCCTCATCACGTCAAGAATCCTTACGCCGCGGTACTCCTCAACATGGCAACACTAAATATCGTCCATCGT
This sequence comes from Thermobia domestica, assembly GCF_964235325.1. Taxonomy (NCBI): domain Eukaryota; kingdom Metazoa; phylum Arthropoda; class Insecta; order Zygentoma; family Lepismatidae; genus Thermobia; species Thermobia domestica. Next base: position 80,754,704 of record NC_137465.1, on the reverse strand, counting down.
GTTGTGCACACATGACCTTATGATACCGCACATCTTGTTATATGAAACGATTTTTTTAGTTACATAATATCATTATTATTAATGATACCAATAATAATAATAACATATGCCAACATATTGGACCGAGAATCCGGACGTTGACATATACAATTTTATCCACACATAACTCAATGTATTAATAACCATAATAGCATGGGGGCAATTTGAAGAGTTTTCTTATAATAAACTTAACCATTAAACTTTAGGTAGAGCAAATAATTAGTTAAGATGGATGAATTAGATTGTAGAAATAAAAGTAGAGATATCAGATCAGAATATTACTCAAATCTGGTTCTGAGGCCGTACGTTAAAATTTATAATAGCTGTCATAATGAATCTTGAAGATAGGATAAGAATTAAACGAATTTTGAGACAAGGTCGAATAATAAAGTGTGATATCAATTAATGACCAGCATTGTACTCACCCAGACTTTGACGAGTGAAAATTTTAAGATGTCGATCCTTCCAGTCAGACGGTCACTACAGAACTCTTTCTCGTTCCCTACTCTTTTTCGTCCACCTACCTTTTCTTCCTAGTTTTGGTAGCGTCATTTCTTCCGCTTACCACTACATTTTTAGAGTTACTTCATAACATGAAGTAGGAAGTCTTATTATTTCCTTGATACATTGCTGCATAACATACTTTTATATTTCCTATTTAAAAGAATGTTTTAACTAAACATAGTTTTTAAATTATTATGAGACTTCCTTGATTTCTTTGCATGTGTGAATGACCTACAGCACCAGACTGGGGATTGAATTTTATTTGCATTTAATATAACAATGTATACAAAATACTGAAGCCAAAATCAATAAAATATTAATCGCCCTTTACAAAAATGCTTTAGTCATATTACAATAATATTAGAATAACATGTATAAACATATCTGAATACTAAAAATTATACATTTTTTTTACTGATTGACTGTCGAAGTCTTCAGTAGGCAAGGACATCGTTCACGAGGTTATGGTTTGAGTTCCGGACAAGCAAGTATTCGGGCCCGAGCCAAAAATTGTTAAAAGTTTAGGCCGCGTGCTAAATATGTTCAAAACTGCTCGGTCCGGGTTTAGTGTTGTCAACGGCTCGAGCGGCTCAGCCGAACAGAGAAGAGAGATGAGCAAACAGCTCACTCAACCGACTCGACTCGAACCCTCAAAAGTTGATCTCAAAAGTTTTCTCAAAAGCTTTTTAATGTGCTTTCTTATATTAACGTAAGATACCGTGTTTCACACCCATAAGCATTACAGACAAAGTAATTGTTTTATAATTCTAGTCCTTAAATCCTTAGAGTGCCTTGATTTGTTATTTTCAGTGGAGAAAATATATTCCAATGAAAATTAACCCATATTTTCTTTATAAGCGGTTAGGTATGAGCCTTCGGCGTGGGAGAACTTGGTTCGATATCGGCGGAGGCTTTGGATTCCACGTTAATCAATAGATCCATGTCTCATATAGTCTCGCTGCTGAACGGGACGTTAAAATCAACTCAACTCAACTCGCATTTTCTTTATTGTTATTGGATTTTGCTGTTGGAGATATCAGTAAAAGTGTTTAATCAGTATCAATTTGGACAACAACAACATGCTGAGGTTATCTCAGCCTTCAAACTGTAAGAGCAAAGATTCACAAATTATCAGAAATGAGTTTTATTAAAAGGTAGGCCAATATTTTGACTAGAAATAGGGTAAGTTTGAATAATATAGGCACATTAAAAGCAAAATGATAAAATATTTTGTATAATTTGACAGAAACATGAAATGTCTTGTCTAGAAAGAGTTCAATGTTGGTAAAGTTACTTTTAAATTGTAACGTATTACCTTGTCATCAACTTCTTCTTATACGGTATAAGTAGTAAAAATGGATCGATCTGGAACAGTATTATACCATACTTGCTCAACTCAGGATCCCCTGGGAAATCGAGCACCTTGAACCGCCGACCCACGGTCTTTTACGACCTCCATTTTAGGGGTGTATTCGTTCTCTTTTATGATCACTTTTTCAACCCCTATTTGAACATTTTATAATAGCAGAGAATACATGGAGACCATGAACACATAGCATAGCAGATAATACATAAGACTACGTAACATAGCAGGGGTGTATTCATTCCCTTTTATGAGCAATTTTTTCAACCCCTATTTTAACATAGCAGAGAATAAGAACACATAGGAACACACAACTATTTAACACAGCAGGACTGTACTCGTTTCAACCCCTATTTTAACATAGCAGAAATTACGAACACATAGCAGAGCAGATAATACATAAGACTACGTAACATAGCAGGGATGTATTCATTTCCTTTTATGAGCATATTTTCCAACCCCTATTCTAACATAGCAGAAATTACATAAGACTACGAACACATAGAAGAGCAGGGAATACATAAGATTAATTCTCTTTTATGAGCATTGTTTAGGGGTGTATTCGTTCTCTTTTATGACCACTTTTTCCACCCCCTATTTTACCATAGCAAAGAATACATAAGACTACGTAACATAGCAGGGATGTATTCATTCCCTTTTATGATAATTTTTAGGGGTGGACTCGTTCCCCTTTATGATCACTTTTTCAACCCCTATTTGAACATAGCAGATAATACTTAAGACTACGTAATTTTTCCACCCCTTATTTTACCATAGCAGAGAATCCATGGAGACTACGAACACATAGTAGAGCAGATAATCTTTTATGAGTACATTTTAAGGGGTGAACTCGTTCCCTTTTATGATCACTTTTCCCACCCCTATTTTAACATAACAGAGATAGCAGACAATGAGCAAATTATAGCAAAGACTACCAACATTAACATAGTAGAAATTATATAACACTTCGTTCCCTTTTATGAGCCCATTTTAGGGGTGTATTCGTTCTCTTCTATGAGCATTTTTAACATAGCAGATCGATAACACATCTTCCAACGGCGTATTTAGCATAGCACATATTACATAAGACTATGTAACATAGCAGAGAATACATAAGACTACGAAACATTGCAGGGGTGTATTCGTTCCACCCCTATTTAAACATAGCAGAAATTACACAGAGACTACGAACACACAACTATGTAACATAGGAAAGACTACTAAGACAATAACGAGGGTGTACTCGTTAACTTAGCACATAGCAGGAGTGTATTCGTTCCACCCCTATTTTAACGTAGCACTGATTACATAAAAACATTCGTTCCTCTAATTTAACATAGCGGAAATGACACAAGCATGCTCCCAAACTACAAACCTTCGAGAACAGAGGTCAAACTCAAAACCGATGGCTCACTTGAGCGGAACTGAACCAAGCTGATGACTCTTCCCAACCGAGCCGGCTCGAGCCATCAGCTGCTCAGTTGAGTCGTGTCGAACCGAGCCGATTGACTCGCTTCTACCGAGCCAGTGCTCATCCTAACCGAGCCGGCTCGAGTTATCCACTCACTTGAACCAAGCCGAGTCGGTTGACATCACTATCCTGGTTCTTCTTCTAACTGGGCTAAAAAATCAACAAGAGCTCCTTCGTGATTTAGCGTTAGCCTTTGGCGACTTAGCGTGGGAAACTCGGGTTTGATTTTCGCCAGGAACTCATGTGATTCGGACTCCATGTGAATCAGTAGGTCCAGTCTCATATAGCCTCGCCTCTGAAAGGAACATTAAATTCAAAATCAATCCAATTCAACTCAACTCGAAAATTCGACCGTGAAGTCTCAACCTAGATGGTAAGAACTACAGTAATGATATACTTATAGCGGTGTTCACGGCATTTGAAACTGTCTCGTTATAAAAATCGTTATCGAGATGAGACGAGATGCCAATATTGTCCCCTGTCGTGAGCAACACTAAAATCTCTCCACATTAATGTTTACGTTTCTCATGGCTTTCGATTTCCAGTCTAATCAGGCCATGATTTCAAAAAGAGCTAAAACGAGCTGAACGAGCGAGCTATATATCAAACTCGACTTGACTCGAAACTCGACCTTAAAACCAGTGACTCGACTCGGAACTCGACTCGAGAAAATTACCTTTGACTTGACTCAAAACTCGACTCGAGTTTGAGTCGAGTCGAGTTTTAGCTCGACTCGTGCTCATCCCTAAGGTTCACTAAGGTATCTTTAATTAAGTTTGTTAGATAGGAGTTTAGTGTCTTTCTCAGCACCGTGGCTAGATAAAATTCATACGGACTATTTAACATGGAATTCAAACTACTGTAATAGGTTAAAATCAGGGCTGGATTAACCTATCTGTATTGATGCGGACGAGACGAGTCGAGATAGGATTTTCCTGACAAAATTCGTATCGAGACACGACTCTTCCAATACAGAAATATACATTTTTCGAGTTGAGACATCACTTTTGTAGCACATTTCCGAGACAAGATAGCCACAAGTCTTGTCTCGTGCGCATCCCTACCTATCTGGAGGCTCGGAGCTAGAAAAAATAGGTGGGCTTCACCTAATACATTTCTGTGAAAGTACACTCATGTCCAATATGATTGTCGCATATCTATAACTGTCTTCTTGTAAGAATATAATTTGTTAACGACTTTGTAGGGTACTTTTAATACTGATACTATTGTATCATCAGGAAATACACCTGTTTCTAAACTTAGGTTAAAGATATATTGCAAAGGTTTTAATATATTTGATTTCGTATGTTTCAATACACTTGCTGATAATCCATCTATACGAGATGTTGTTTTTGATGATAATTCATTTATGAAGCGTTCAATTTCTTGTTCAGTGATTGGGGTGAAAAATATAGAGTTTATTACTTTAGTTTGGGAATTCAAATTAAAATTTATTGTTTGATCAACCTCTTTGTTAACTTTTTTTTCCAACACTGGAAAAATGCTCATTAAAACTTTCAACTATTAACATTGGATCACGTTCATACGTTACTAGACCATTTATAGTGTTTAGTTCATTTATTTCTACATATTTGTTGTTATTTTTATCTATAATATATGTTATTACCTTCCATAATTTACTATCATTGTTATTATATAATATAATTTGTTTTCTATAGTAGTCATTTTTAACTTCTTTTATTAATTGTGTAAGTTTATTTCTATACCTTCTGTAATATTCCTTAAATTCTAAATCGTTTTGGTTTTTTATGACTAAACGACTTAATCTATCTCTTTCTCTTATAGAGATGACTAATCCGCGTGTTATCCATGCTTTTATTTTCAGATATTTACTAGTTACTTTTTTATTTTTATTGTTAATACGTGAATTACTTATAAAATTTTTCATAATTTGGATGAAATTCGAAGTGGCACTATTAACACAATTACTCTGTATCACCTGATTCGAGTTACATTTTTCAATTCTTCATTTAATAAAGTATAATCTATAATTATTGTTTCATATGACGTTATTTCCCTCTTTCGCATTGTAATGCGAACATTTATACTAGTGAGAAAGTGGTCAGTTATACTTATTTGCAGCACAGCTGATGTGACATTCAGTGGACTTCGGTGCTTTAAAAAATATGATCTATACAAGTCTTACTCTTACTCTGTCGTACAAGTCAACTTCCACAGACTGTTTACAATTCTTATAGATTCTTAGGAAAGATGAGTCAGGAACAATTACAGCAGAAGTCAACAGAGTTAAGCAGAAGTCAGCTTAAGTTTGACAACCCAAATGTCTTTACTATGTTTCAGGTTGCATAATTGACAGGCACTCTTCGTAGTTAAATAGATACAAGGAAAAAAACCGCGCAAGGACAATAACAGCGCATGGATAAAAATAGCGCATGCAAATACAGCGTGGACAAAAATCATAGATGAACATTTTGCACTAGACTCGCTTGCGTTCGAGCACACTTCTTTCAATTGAGCTCGCTCTCACTGAGGCTCGAGATCACTTACCTCAATTGGGCTCGTACTCACTCGAGCTCGAGATCAATCCTCTCAACTGGGATCGCGGTCACTTCCCCAAACTGGACTCGCTCTCATACGGGCTCGCACTCAATTCTCTCGAGTGGGCTCGCGCTCACTCGGGCTCGCGCTCACTAATCCTAAGTGAGCTCGCGTTCACTCGGATTCACGCTCACTTGGGCTTGCGCTCACAAACCCTAAGTGGGCTCGCGTTCACTAGAAATCGCGCTCACTTCTCTCAACTGAGCTCGCACTCACTTGGGCTCGCGCTCACTTTCTTCAACCGGGCTCAAGGCGCGATCACTTCTCTCAACTAGAATCGCGATCATTTTCCGAAACTGGGCATGCGATCAACACGGGCTCTAACTCATTTCCCTTGAATGGGCTTGCGCTCACTAATTCTAAGTGGGCTCGCGCTCACTGGAACTCGCTTTCACTTTTCTCGACTTAGCTCGCGCTAGTGGTTGTTCTCTCAGCTGGACTCGCGCTCACTCGGGCTAGCAATCATTTATTCAAACTGGGCTCGCGCTCGCACTTACTTCTTTTGACTGCCCTTACTCTCAATCGGCCAATACATAGCACCTCTAGAGAACTTGTTTCATGCTGAAAAGAATGAACTATAAAGCATGACTTTCCAGTGAACAGTGTTGATGCAATATCTTTCTCACTGCGAGTCTACATTTTTTATGCTAACGAGATTAATGAGCTCCAATGACTTATTCCATCTTCTATTGCACCTAAATTTTAGTGAATGAGCATATTTTGGTTATGTTTATCGAATGTACTAGGTTTCATTCGGATGTCCCGACGACACGTTCATGTTTGTTCCTAGTGAGATTCGCATGTTATTTGAATACGGCAATGCGGATACTGGATTGTGCTTCCGTTCCGACACGTTTTTTCATTAAATGTATTTATACATTTACTATTTACATAAAACACACTTTTCGACACCGTTCCCGACACACACTCACACACACACATACACACACGATATATCCAGAGTTCGTATCCGGTTTTAACCGGGGGTATACCGAGTGCAAGCATACAGTTTCTTTGTGGGATATGCGGAATGCCGACGTTCCTGGAGAAGTCCTCCGGCCCAGAAAGATTCACAGCCACTCTTCCATTCATTCAGCTACACTATTATAAACATAATTCCTATTTCGGTGTTTCTCGGTTTTGTTTACAATTTTAATCGTTTGTCCTAGTATATTATTCTCTTCTTACTTCTGATTAGTCAATTGTTATTTTGCTTAACATCCTATATAGTCCTCCTCATTAGCTATAATTTCGTTTATTTCTTTAATTTTTATTTGATCTCTTCCGTTTAGCCGTTCTACCAGTAATGGACACCATAATACGTGATGTTCTGGTGTGTCTATTTCTTCGCATTGATATCTTGAATGCTCTATTTGTCCCATTTTGCGTAACGCGTGACTAGCAAGTAACACTTCCTAAGTGTAACACTCCGATTTTGATAAAATTTGGCAGGTAGATACTTCACATGAAATAAACGAATACGTGTTGTTTTAATTTTCTGCGGAAAAACTGTTTTAGGGGGCAAAAACCCCACCAAATATTTTCGAAGTTGACGCTCGAAAGGCGAAAAGAAGTGCACCGAAGTGAACGAAATTGTGCACACATATTATAAACATAAATTGAGGGAATATGTTTTGCAAATTTTTCTGGAAGAAACGGTTGAGTGGGGCATGGACTGCTCCAAACCTTTGATCACGAAATATCAAAAATGCTAATAACAGTATGTCAGAAGTGCCTAAAGGGCATGAAGAATTGTGACAAAACTTTGTATAGGGACAATAAGCAAAAAATAAACAAATACAATTTTTTTTACGTTCTGCGCAAAAATGAATTTAGGAGCAAAAGCCGCCACCCAAAATTTTGAAATTCGACGCCCAAAAGGCAAGAAGAAGTGGACCAAAGTGAATGAAATTGTGCACAGATATTTTAGAAGTAAGATGAGGGAATGCGTGTTTCGTATTTTCTGACAAGAAAACAAAACTGTTCGGTGGACCGAAGAGTTGGGTGGCAGAAGGATTTCACCTAACCGAAAGAAATTGCGCGTAAAAATTGTATTTGTAAAATAAAGCCTTTCGTGTTTCACAAGTGTCTCCATCCGATTTCTTCAAATTTGGCAGATCAACAGTAAGCACAAACAGTATAGGGTGCTTTATAGTATTTCAGGAGGCGCCTTTAATCCTTACAATGTTTTCCCACATAAACAAAAACACGTGTCGATTTATTTCCTCCTTGCTGTTGATGTGTCAAATTTGAATCAAATCGGAAAGGGTCATTTGAGAAAGAAGAAAGGCCTTAATTTACATATATAATACCTACGCACAATTTCATTTGCTTCGGTCCACTAATTTCTGCAATATTACGGTAATATTTGTCATACTTACCAGGAGCGCACCCAGGAAATTTTGCTGGATAAGTCCAAAGTTTGAGCGGAGCGTTCAAACTATAACACACTACATCTATGTAAGGTTAATCCGATGTAATTCTACACACGAGAAATGATATGTAATTGTTAAGTTCTGCCATCTATATTCTAAGTACAGATGAAGAATAACATTAAATATTTGGCCTATGTAAGTCATTTCTCTACTAAACAATCATAGTTTCATTATGAAAGTGTACACTCAGCTACAAAAGTATCTCCCCCCTAAGTGCTCTAATTCCATTACTTGGGGTCCAGGTCTCTTGCAGTTGTGAAAACTCAAAGACAGATGCAAACCGAATAACACGTAACTTTTCTCGGCACTGACAGCAGCTGGTAACCCTGGTCCAGGTGTTTACCAAGTTAAAATTGTAAAGTAGGTGACTAACGAAACAGTTCTCCATTTTAAGATGAATCTCTATGGTTCGGATCGTATTTTCCAAAGAACGCCATATATTTATTTTAATATTTTGGTGTATGTAATGTATTATTTCTTTATATACTGTATGTTTATAGAAATAAAAGTTCTGACCATGCATGAATCAGAAAATGCTTGAAAGTAGCTGAAAACATCAAATCTAGAACAACTGCTGGAAATAAGTTAGTAAATGATTGCCTTCATTGAGAGAAATTCTCCAATTCTCGTCATTCCAACATCTTTTTCTTTCTAAAGGAGAGAAGATCTTGCTTATCACAAGACTGAGTATGCATTGAAATTGAAATTGAAACATTTAAAAAAGTTTCACCCTAGCCGCGAATCGAACTCGAGCCCACCGAACAGAAGTTCAATACGCTAACCACTTACCTACCGCGTCACTTAACCTTTTATCTACATTTTTAGGTAGTTAAAATCGTTGAATGTAAGACTATACAAGCTACTAATGCTCGTATCAGAAGATGTTGTTTATAAGTGTCACAATGACTTATTCGAGACTTCCTTGTTTAACTCAAAAGGAAGTTATATAGTCCTTCGTGAATGAGAAAAATATCACAAAACATTCTTCAAGTTAAGTCTACCTCATCGTTAATAACTGCTCCCGATTTACATTGCTACTATTCTTTCTCATCGTAACTTCTAATTTCCAACGAAGAAGAGCCGACAGCATTAACACCGATCCCAAGAGATTCAGTATTCGCGCGCTAACCTAGCCAGCTGTTTGAAGTTGATGTAAAATGTACAGAAAATTTAAGCAAGAGAACAGAACCTAACCACCCCCCGCGGGGCTTCTCACTCGTTCCTATTACTACTACTAATACTACTACTACCACTACTACTAAATTACTACTACTATTATTATTACTACTGTACTACTATTATTATTATTATTATTATTATTATTATTATTATTATTATTATTATTATTATTATTATTATTATTATTACTTTTACTATAAATCAGTATAGTAAAACTGCAAGGTTATTTTAATGAATAAAAGTATTTTGTAATTTTGCTATTCCTTTATTATTATTATTATTATTATTATTATTATTATTATTATTATTATTATTATTATTATTATTATTATTATTATTATTATTATTATTATTATTGCAAAGTCGAGACTTGGCTATATATTTTGTTTTATGAATTTTCTGATTGGACTTTTAGTCTTTTTGTTGAATAATCAACACACTCCACTTTAGGGGGTTTGGAGGAGGGACATATTATCCTGCTACTTTTCATTTGTTTACTTGCACGCTACACCAAGAGTGGATACTACATTTGACCTTTCTATATTTACGGGAAGTACCCTAAAGGTTGTGATGATCATAGGAGAATAAGTGAATAAGTGCTGAGATCAATGAACTTTGCGTACTAACAACATTTGAAGTATCAGGTTCTCCGAAAAGTCATGACGTATTTCGGTAAAATATGACAAATGATGGTTTGTGAATATACTAGAGTTATTCGGATCATGCAATAGTTTGTCATGAATAGCTAAGATGTTGAGGGTTTTGTGTAGTAAGATTGCTCTTTCTTTGGTTTGGTTCTACAGATTTGATCAGAGATGGAGTGGTGCAAACAAAACTTGACCCACCACTCACCGCAACCCACTCTAACTCGTGATCCACCACCCACCTTGGCCCACTGTGACCCACTACTCCTACCTACAACCCACTATAAACCACTGACCCACCAAAACACATCGTCATCAACTCTGACACATGATCCACGTTTTGTTTTCTACCGATTAAGGAGTTTATATTTGTAATAAAACCAGGTTGTCAAATTCTAACTAATCGGAGCTTGAATTTCTACGGCCAATCCCTCAAGTACCGCTCTGTTTCAATAATGATGGATCTTACCTTTACGATATAAAATGGTAAAGTGATTGTCATGGGCAAAATTACCATGAATTTCAATTAAATTACCAGGGTCTAATTATTTCCTTGTTGAATTATCGATACTTCTCAGTGGAAAAGAGGATGAAATTTGAAACTCCCAAATCAAGGTGCGTAGACCAACATACAGACCAACAAATAACCTTACATTACAAATTTTATGTCTATTTTTCCCACAACTTTATGGGTTGATTGTCCTGTGCTCTAAATGCTTTATATAATAAACAAGCTTCAGCAATTATTATAAAGCGCATGGTAAGCATATATGGATATATGATGCGAAGCACTGTATTTTCTATATAAAACATAACCTACCCCATGACGCAAACGTCGCCAACATCTAGTGACCCACTTGCGTATAAACGTCGATCGTCAATATAGAGACGAGTCGAAGGATTGCCGCTAGTGTCCCACTGCCGGCAGTGTTTCGTCGAGCCGAAAGAGATATCTCGCGTCGGGGTGTTCAAGTTACCACCGCGTATCGCTGAGGACATCGTTTTGGTCCGCACTTCTTCGATTCGTCGCGGAGAATCGCGAAGGGACCAACACGAACTATCGCCAATCATGTGCATGAGGTTATTATTATATATTATTATTTCCTGACGAATTGTTCCTAAAGTGAGTTCCGGTGTCAAGAATAATCTCTGCCTCAACATCATGAAGTGAAAAATCTTCAGCGCCATAACTGTATGAATTTATGGCAACTGTCGTCGATCATTAGAAAGTGATTATGGGATAACTATGAAACAAAGTAAATAGACACGCGTCATTTTGTTATAAAATTACATGGTGAACGCATTTTATCTTATCCCAAACAGTTATCATCTCATATATACGGTTAAAAGAGCACTCTGATTGACCAAATTAAAATAATCTCAACGATTTAATCCTTTAGAATCGCCGCCGTGTCGAAGTCGGAAGAACACCCGCCCAATAATCATAAGTTTCGTGATTCGAGGCTCTTAGGGGTACTTTTCTTGCATTTTTTTTAGTGTTTTTCAGACTAGCCTTAATGTAATAAAATGACACGTATAGCCGATTTAACATATTTCGGGGGAGTAATTTTGTGGTTCATTGGCGTTTTGTCGCGTCAGAAGATGCTGTCTACAATGCAGTGAGCAGAGAGGATCAGTGGGTGAGAATGCGTCACAGTGACTGGTAGGTGACGGTGGATGAGGGTGGCAGTGGTCACCTGCTGTTAACTCACTGACCCTCTCAGAAGACTCGATCAATTTGACCCATTGGCCCACTCCAAGTCTGAATTTGACACCACATAAAAAATACGACATCAAAAATTTCATGTTCACCATATTTTATTGTTTTACTTCAGGCAAGGGAAGAACGGGCGAATAATTAGTCTTTGTGATTTTTACTGTCATCCATGTTTCTGTGTTTTTCTCCCTGCTCTTAAAAAGTTAGTGGAAAACTGTAAAAGGGAGTAAAACGCGTACAAGAAAGAAACAAGGTACTGAGGAAGTTTCCTTAAAGTAATTAACTTTTAAAAGCCAGTGCCCTAAAACACCAGATTCCAATCAATATAACTATCTGTCCAATGCAGTGCCGTGAAAAATGAAGGCTCGAGGCGAGAGCATATGGCAGCGCCTCCGTACATATGAGTTATTTATTTAAAGTTGACTTCACTGGACTATTCTTTCTGGATAATACATTACTATTTTATCATGACTGAAATCAGAAAGTTTCAGCATTATTAGACTGGAATCGTAAAAGTGTGTAATTACTGAATTCACTACAGCACCATATTTTTCCTTCTCCCAGAACAGTGATGTCTAAGACTGGCTTAAGCGTTAATTTCATAATGTTGGGGACGCGAGTTCCATTCAGAGTGTGGCAATTCAGGAAATTTTTACAATCTACAAAACTGATACTTCTGATGTATGGTAAAATGAAAAATATTCCATTTCTCTATGTCTAATTGTTGAGACAACTTCCTTTACACGTGAAATGCCACCAGCAGAAAATTACGTCATCCGTATCAACCTTCGTAACTGTCTGGAAAGTAACGTGTTTGGACAAGAATGATGAACACATAAGGGATAAACAAGTCCTTACTGCTGTAGTATGGGGCAAAAATGAGTTTCAATGAATTGTTCCTAGCTGCGCACAAATTGCTAATAGTGATCGAACTTACAATAGGGATCGGTAGTCACGAGAATGATCCTATTTAAGATGTCACCTCACCTTTCTACTTAGAAGAAGGGCGAAACAAAATGCATTACTGTTATCAGCTAACAAACCTTTATACTCCATTTCTTGTCATAAAATGATAATTCTATCTGTAAATCCAAAAACGTAATAATATTATTGCGTTCATGTGTAAACCTAGGAAACATCTGACATACTCTATATCTTGTCGGTTCTTATGAATACCTTCGACTATGTTACTTTTTCTTTCAATTGTGGTACTACTACTACTACTAGTAACAATAATAATAATAATAATAATAATAAAGGAATAACATAGTTACAGTACCAATTACATATAGATTATCTTCCCATTCAGAAAAATTACTAATTAACACGACGGAATTTGAACCCACGTAGCTGCAATTGGAAGTTCCTGCTTTCAGAATTTTTTAAAACAAATTCGCCCCAACCGGAATACTGTTCGCCACTAGCACCTCATGTCCTTTCGACGTATTCCAAACACTACAGGAACACGAACACAGAAATACTGAGGACAATTAAAATTCCTACCTTGCTCTTCAGAGGAGTTCGATTCCCTAGTTGATTGTGCCTCATGATCAGAAGCCGAACGCCTGGGATCACTCGGCTAGTGCCACCGGTTGAATTTCCCACAAACTCCTCATGTGATTATAAGAAAATAAACTGTAGTTATCGAACTTACGCGTAGAACTGTCTATATTACACATGTTGAAACAATTCCAAGAATGTGAAAATAATTTCTGTCGTCTTTTCTTCTTTGGAAGTTGTGGTAAAGACGAAATGTAATCTAAACCGATGACCAGCGCCGTAATTAGATTCTTTTCTTGGGGGGCAGTCATTAATGAGCTTATTTGGGGCCCTAGAAAATGCTGATTTTCCAATTACACTGGTCGGCATGAAAATACGAGGGTGAAAGTGTGTATCGGATGGATTTCGAGACGCTGAGTACGAATATCTCATCGAGAAAGTTCCAGGACGTAAGTTTTTTTTTGGTAGGGTGCTGTTTCGATAATTGACAGAAAAATCTGATTTTTCGTATTTAATATGTGTTTTCCGTGTTTGGGGTGCATAATTCTGAATTTTTAGGAGGGTTAAAGAATGTATCCGATAGATTTCGAGAAGCTGATTACGAATATCTTATCGAAAAAGTTCCAGCACGTGAAGCTTTTTTGGCGGGGTGCTGTTTCCATAATTGACAGAAAAATCGTATTTTTCGTATTTAATATGAGTTTTCCGCGTTTGGAGTGCATAATTCTGAATTTTTATCTTAATCCAAGAACTGTTACTAGGCTATATCCCTGGAACATTCTTTTCTCTAGCTCACGATCCCCCGGAAACGTACCCCATCCCCTTGGATTGCGAATATTTGTGTTCGTTCCACACTGCATACACTAAAACCTAGGCGTTATTGGCGGAGAAAGGTTTCGTAATCAACTTGCGATCATTCGTCGGCTCCATTCTGTCTAGACGACAGACGGATTGTTGAAAAAAGGCGCCAAGACATACACCACGTTGTCGCGTGAAACAAATATTTCAGTTTCGAGTTGATCTTCGCGTTAAAAGGTGGTGTTACGCTGTGTCTGTGTATACCGTAGGTGAAAAATATTTACGCGTGAAATATTGAAGTAGATGTTCCGGCGTTCATCAGCTTGAGAAAATTTTGGCCGTGGGAACATTCTCAAGGGGCTTAAACCGGTGTAAACTAGTATGTTGCTATATGGTCATGCCCTTGGACGCCTACCAGATGTAGAAACAAAATGAAACATGCTTTTTTCGTGTTCTCGTCGTGTATTGGCTAGTAATTTGAATCCCCAAACCCCCACCCCGTCTTGCGAAGAGCGTAAGCGGAACGTATGTGCTTGTGTAGATCATTCTGTTAGCAGCTGTTGCAAAGGAAGAAACGTCAAATTTAAAGGTGTCATCGTCAATGAGTTTATTAGATAAGCTTAATAAGCCATCAATGGTAGGTACCCTTTACAAAAATGCGAGATCTGGAGATTGGAGTACCATTTCGTATTGTCAACTGTGAGATAATTACAACGGTATATGGTAGCAAGGCCTTTCTGACACTTGAAGGAGGCGAAAAAGTTATTTTACCAGGACGTTGTACTGAAAAATTAGAAGCAGATAATGGTGCATTATTAACATATTTACAAAGTGGAAATCTTTGTTTAATATATAAAGGAATGAAGATTAATGTATCTGGGCGTAACATGCACGATCTTGAATTTACTGAACTGGTATACTCAGCGTAAGCGTATGGCGGCATGTACAAACAAGATGAAACATGAATTTTCCTTTTCGCCCCCTTCCACTTCATGCATGCGCAGTCATCTGTATGCATACTGTCGTTATTCTGTGTTGAGCAGCTACTGGAGTAACATGTCTTTGAGTGCTTGTGCATCAAATATGGATACCAAGAAAGAGTACTTGTTAAATGTCGAATATGGACTTAATTCAATGAAGACCAAATTAATTTGTATTGGACTGGATAGTGATACATTTGAGCCAGTGATTCGTGTTGGTAAAGGACTTGTGTTTGGAGTGGAGTTAAATTTGACAGAGTGGGAGAAACTTGTATATTTGACCCCATTTGTTACGGACTATTTAAATTTTCAAGTGGAAATTACATTTATAAAATCTCTTGGTCGAAAAAAACGAACTGGTGGTGCGAAAACTAATGGGTGAAAAATTAGTGATGTTAGAGAAGAAAGGGACACTTCATGCTCCTCGAAACACTGTGTACTTAACTTCAAGTGATTGACAGTATTTCTTGGAAATATTACAGCGTATTGAACATGCTGTGAAAAACAGTAAAGTTTGTAGTGTTGTGCTACGTGAATATTTTGACTTGTGTACATATACTATCCATAATCATGTACAATCGCAGTGTCTTACATGCAGAGGACTTGTCGGAATCCATACCTGTGTTGATGAACACAGTATTATTAATGGTATGAACATGAGTTTTCCAAGTGTCTCTCTTGATAAGAACAGTGATGTGAACATTGATGGTGAAAGATTAAAATTGGAAATGAAAGTATTTTGCAAGTAAAAACTCATAGATTCAATTATGGCTGATATGTTTGATAGTGTACAGACACAGCCATGGTGGGGGTAAACCGATACTCAACCTTCGGAGGGTATTAATGAAGTGAACGTCTCTTCATAAAGAAGAAGAAATTTGATTTGATTTTTCATGTATACTAAACAACGAAATACTAAATGTAATAAAAATGTATATATATAGTAAAAGTGAAATGTTTTATTTTGTGTGTGTTTTGTGTTCGTTTCATACACCTCAATATAATAGGATTTTTAATTTTTTTATGATAAGAAAAAAAATCCTAACATATTTTTTCCTCGTATACTTAAAGTGATATGTATAATAATAATAATAACAATTCAAGTTCTTGAAATGAATGTTAAAATAAAAGTTTGTATTTCAAATTATTATTATTATTATTATTATTATTATATAACTCTCTTAAGTATGATAGGACTTTTTTTACTTTTTTAAAAAAGGAACTAAAATAATTAATATTAAATTTTAAAAACAAAAGTCCTATCATAATAATATTGAATTCACATACTTGGTTCAAGTTAAGAAAGAATAACTGATTAAGTACTTGAAATATTATTATTATTATAGTTTATTATATAATATATATATTATTATTATTTAGTTATGTCAATACATTGTTGAATTAAAAAATCAGTTTTAGATTCTTTTCTTTAAAAAACACTACGAAATTCTTTAATTCAATCAGTTAAAAATATGTTTTTTGATATGTGTATTTAATTACATAATTGACCAAAAAACATATTTATTAGGAAATGGAAAAAGTAAGAAATAAAACATTTGTTTTCAAAGAGAAAAAAGAATACACAGTATTTGTTGATGTTGATGATATTATTTACACAATTAAAACGACGGTATGTATAGTACATTTTTTAAAAGAGAGAACATTAGATATTTTTCATTGTTCAGTTGATGATAACTTCACAGTTGGAATATAGTGTTCACTGATGCTGTCCATACACGCGTACATAATTCTGTTGTTTTGCACATACAAAGTTTACTGTTCAATTAATGATAACCTCACAGATGATACTACTGTTGTTGGTGATGGTGATGAAATGTAGATAGAAGTCATACTGTACATTGATGATGTCCATACACACGATGACATTCTTTTACTCTCTGAAATGAAAAAATGAAAAACATAACTTAACATTTATTTTATCTGTAATTACGAAGAAATAAAACAACAAATGATAATATAGAAAAAGAAGAAGAAATGACTACCTGCAATAATAATTGCTAGAATTTTATCTATAATAAAAAGTAATCAATCAAACGAAGAAGAAGAATGAAGACATGATTATATGTATACAGGAGAAATGGTTACCTGTAAAAGTAAACACAGCAAGCGGCAATCATTTGTTTCTCGAGTTGATGAGAAAGTGTAATGAAATTCATTTAAGTACTTTCCTTTCGCTTTCAAGCAAAGGAAAAGATATGAATAATGTCCACATAAGGACAATTTCACAATTTGAATTTGTTTATTATTAAATGTATAAGAAATGGAATTTCTACGTAGAAATTGAATATGTTGCATTACGTATGGAGGAAATCCAAATGTATCGAACTAGTTCGCACGCCCATCAGTATGAATATATACGGAAATCCAGTGTGTGACAAGTTTGTTGGAGGGATCTGTATTTATGATGATAGCTGCAGGTAGTGGAACATGTGTTGGTAATTGATTGGCTGCATATACGCCAACGAAATGATTGTGAAATACAGAATTTGTTTGCAAAACATTCAATCATGTATAAAAATGCAAACATGTACATATATGGAGAGATTGGAACTCGCCATATGTGATGCATGAGACAGGTGCTGGTAGGGGATTCTTAAAATGAACATCCACACGAACACATCTATGTTTGATTAGATTCCAATGTTGCACAGCGCTGGCTTCTCCATCTTGGGTCATGTCGAAAACAAAGATAGTGTATCCTTGAGGAAAGGGAAGGCGAGGAATATTGTTGCCATGATTGGAAAAGTGAATACCTGATCCACAGAATAAGGTATTATATGAGGAAACATAGATGTAGTTTTCGAAATTCGGTTGTAAAGGTTTTGAAGGTACAGGTTTGCCATCAGTGTATAGAGAGAAGAAATTGATGTCAAAATGTTTCAAATGAAATGGATTTGAAGTTATTGTTCCCGTATAGGCATTATTTTGTGTAAACGCCACAATCACTCGAGTTGGTGATACTCCCATATCAATTGTTTTTGATTGAAGATCCTTTGGAATGACGAATGAGTTCATTTGCACTCTTGTGAGAGGATATTTGGCTGTTGTTGATTGTGGAAGCTTGTTATGTGCTAGTTTTATTGTAGGACTAACATCAATCTTTTTAATATGTAACGCAGCGTCTAAAATATTCACTTTAGCCTCAACAGACGAATCACTAGCGATGAGACAAAAGTTTGGCTTTGCAGGAATTAACTTGAGACGTAATTCTACTTCTTGGATTAAAAATTTATCATGATTAAAAATATCACAATGAAGATGTCCAAGCATGTCGAATTTTGTACCTTTTTGTTAATTCATAACGTTGTTGAAATACTCTATTACCACTAGATGTTGCATATGTCCAGCAGTATCTTGAAAGCAGAATGCACATTGAAGATGAGTATTTTTAGCAGAATCATCATAATTTTACAGTTTTTCAATGTATGATCGATATAGATGATTATGAGATGGAAATGAAATCAGTTTGTTATTTAAATGCACTTCCACTTCACTGAACATAGAATTTAAAAAGTCATTAATAGGAGCCACAGCTTTATCACTTTCAACAAATGCTGATCCATCAGGCTTAACGATTTGAGCTTCGATGTAAAGAAGACTATGTGGTAGATCTATGTATTCATCACTTGTTTCTGGGATGACAAATTCTATAGCAGCATTATCAGCTAGGGAACTGATTGGTTTGTATGTAACAACATGATTATCTAATATACTGGTTTGCGTTGGTCTTGTAGAAAAAAAATTCTAGTTCATTTTTACACACTCGCAGGATTGATGATGCAAGAAAGCCATGATGATGGTGATTTAATCAAAAATATCGTGTGATACTTTTCTCTTCTTATACGACTTTATTTTTCTTTGTTTTCTGTGTACGTTTCCTCTTGCCCTTCTTGCTCTTAATGATATGTAATGATGCAGGGTTAAAGATGGAATGATGTGTAATTCTTCTTTTCCTTCGCTGATATCCAGATCATAGCGTAGATTTCAGTTTATTTTTTGCTTTGTCTTGCAAGACGGATCTCGCTTCACACATTCGTTGATGGAAGGATTCGTTAATAGGTTGTTTATCGACGATGACATCAGTAATAACGTTTGCTCCAGATTTTAATAATTCCTTTCGTACTGTTTTAGCTCCTTGTTTTACTAATGGCATGACAGAACGAAATAATCCTCCAAGGAAACTTCCAATTCCATGTCCAACTTGATAAGGGGATCCAACATAAACGTTTCCAGTTCCAGAAAGATCGTCTTTTAGATAATATTGTAAATATGGATTATTCATATTTGATGATGTTGACGCACTGGTCGGAAATGTAATTTAACGCATACAGTTCCAAAAGTGAATGCCAGTGGAGCGCCTGTACTATCTCTTATATCTATTTTGATGTGTTCAAAATGCATCTTCTCTATAGGCACATAATGTGGATGATTAAAAATTTCTATAACACTACTTCCAAATGTATGATTCACAGGATTCATATTTATGATACGTTATAATGGTACTACTGTATCTCCAACAAATATAGATTGAATTATATCACAATACACATTCATTGTAGATGGAAGTCCTAAACGTAAACTAGGAATGCTTTGGTCTTGTTGCATATCCTTTAAATCAACGTTTGGATCAAACCCCTACATCGCACTAACGCTAGGTGATAACGCAACGTATATATCTATGTCTTTATGAAGACCTCGTATAAAACAGGTATTACTCTCACGAGTATAGGAAATGTGTAAATTTGTGAATCTCTTGTACGTATTAATTATCTTTATCAATTCTGACATGTCAGTGTAATAACGTACAGGAATAGTTATAAATTTCCATTCATCACTTTTTGCAGGTTTGTAAAAAAATTTACTATTTTCTTCATTAATATTTAATATTGAATGAGGATAATGAATTTCAACAATACCCACTTTTCACGGAATTCCATTCTTTGATGAAGTTTCGTAGTGTATGATGTTAAGGTGTTGTCAGGAAAATATTCCATAGAACTATTACTGGGAAGCGTAACGTAAAAATCTCCATGAGGTTCCATTGTACTTCTCAATCTTCTTTACGGTTGATGCAGGTATCTAGGAATCGAAAGAAGAAGGATATCCTTTCCAATGAACAAGATATTCTTTTCTGCTGCCTTTTCTTCTTGTACGTATCATTTTTTTATGTAAAACATCTTTGATAACGTCACAGGTTGTAATTCCTCTCTAGAAGATAATCCATCCAGTGATTCCTTGTTTAAATCTTCAATTTCATAAACAGGTGGATCTCTTGCTATTATCTTCTTCACTTTAAATATTTCCCAAGTCGAGTTTTGCGTATATCGTTTATCAAATGTACGTTTAATTTTACTAATTCGTACTGTATCACCAATCTTAAGATGTTTGGAGAAATTTGGATTCTTCTTCTTCTTCTTCTTCATTATTTTATTATCATACTGATTATGCCATACTTGTAATAGGTTATTTTCAGAAACATTTGCAGGTGGCATCTTTATGCTTGAATGATATCCTTCATTGTATGATTTCACAAGAAGAGGTAATACATTTAAATAATTATACGTTTGATACTTTGTAAAATACTTCCACATCTTTCCTTTTAGAGTTCTGTTAAAACGTTCTACAATACTAGCTTTTATATCAGGATTTTTGCTTGAAATATGTTTTATTTTGTTGTCCTCTAAGTACTTCTGTATTATTAGTAAACTCAGTTCCTTTATCAGTTCGGAATGTAATTGTTTTTCTGTCTTTGAACACAATTTTCAATGCTTTTAAGACATCATTTGTACTTTTAGATTCTAATGGCACAGCCCAGGCATATCGACTGAACACATCTATCACTGTAAGAATATAACGATATCCATCATTAAATTTATGAAGATATTGAAGATCATTAATATCACTTTCCCACTTATCATCAATGTTTTTCACTACATAGAAATCTCTTTTAAAACGACGACGTACAGGTTTGTGTAACGTATATGTTGTTTGTTGCAGGAACCATTTTCTTATACAATGTATAGGAATTTTCATCTTTGTAGCTATCCACAATTTTTTAACAGTTGAAAACGATGCAGGATGTGAAAGGTTGTAGTAAATCTTGCTTAACTGTTTGTTTATGGTTTCCATCTTGAACATACTGGACGTTTACAGGCACGTTTCCTTTTCCTTATAGGAGATACTACTTTTTCTTTTCTTCTTCTTCTTCTGCTTCTTCTTCGTCGTCTTCTGGAAACGATATCAGAGGTATTTTTTCCCTTGACGATGATGCTGCTGTGATGCTTTTGTTCGTCGTAAAATATATGACAAATGTTTTGGATTTCCAATACGTTCTTGAGGTGTGTTATTAGAAGATAAATAATTACAAAATTTCTCCCATCCCGGTGGATTTGTGTGTTTCCGGGGTGGCGATACATCAGAAGTTATATCTACAATGTTAGATCCAGTTCTGTATGCTGATGTAAACAGTTTCTTTATTATCCCAGGTGATATTATCATGCTTCATTCTATGTAGTAGTAATTCAGCTCTTTTACGAAACATTTTGGGTATAGATAATAATATTTCTTTTTCTACTTCAGGCTTCTCTTATTTAGTTGACGTAATCAAAAGTGTCACAGGTTCTTGTTTTCGTATTAAATGTAAATATTTTTGAAGAATATTATTATATTGATTCCACTTTTCTTCATCACTAAGCGATGATAACTGTAAAATCTCTTGCATTTCTTGATCCAAATTAGATTCACGTTTCTCCAGGGCTGATGATGATGATGATGATGATGTTTGTATACGATTAAGAACTTCAGGTGGAACTAAAATCATCTTCTTTGCGTGTTCCATTGCACTAACGAAATAGTAAACTTAATAATGCAAGTTAAAATAGGAGCTAATAATGCCGGTAGGAATTCACCCTGCTGCTGCACTAATAAGTGCTTCTTCTTTTTTGGATGGAGTTTCCTTTGTTCACAAGATATCGAAGCGTCCTCTTGTATTGCCTTAATTCTGTTTTCTGTGTCTTTGTAAGAGGCACATTCCCTTTTAATACATTATAACAACATTCGCAAATACTTCGAATCACTGAAGAGTCTGCATTGGCCACTATAGCTTTACGTAATTTAGGATTTGCTTTGCTCAGCGTACGAAGAAGATCTCCGTGTTTTACTCTTAAAGACATATTTTCAGAATGAAGAAACACAGTTTAAAACAAACATTATAAACACATCTTCTATTTCGTTGGAACATAAACGTAATGATAAATATCATCAGAAAAGATATTTGTATGAAAACGAAGTTCATCTGGCGATCCTGTTTTAAATCAATAAATAAATATCCCTATGGTAACTTTGTTGCGTCGTTGAAACTTTCTTGAAGAAATTTTTGATTCTCAGGAGTTAGTTGATAACTCAAATGTTTAATTTGTGATTTATCTCTTGGATTTTTAAATAATACGAGATAGAAACAATTCAAACTTATATCTCTGCTTCCTTTTCCCTAATGAAATATGTTTTGTGTAATAAATAGTACACAGAGATTTCTATGATGAGAACCCTTTATAAAGAAATCAACTATATTGCGGTTTACTTCACATATTTGATCATCAATAATAATAAGATGTGGTCTAGTTTCAGGTAAAAAGTCTTTTGTTCGAGATAATCCTTCAATAAATTGTACTTTTGTCAAAAGTTCTCTATGCATTTTGCCATTCTGCATAGTACCAATAAATATGACGAAACGATGTATTAACCATACGTGATAAATTGGACAGGAATCGTATTACAAAGGAAGTTTATCCACATCCACTTCGTCCGGCAACAATACATCAAAAGGGATGTTTCCACGTCGTATCCATGTTAAAGAGTATGATCATTTTTTCTTCATACGTATATTTATAAAGGACCTTATTACATTTCTCTTCTTCTTTTGTTGGAAGTAGTGTAGCTATATGGAAGAGAATCATATGAATTTCGTATTCTACGTCGTTTTATGTAATTTATCTTATAAATTTTCGTTTCGAGCATGCTGACAATAGTATGGTCTTTCCTGCGGCAATTTTTTTTCTCATTGGTAATTTAGACTTCCGTGGGACGAGATTCCTCTCCTTCTTTTTCCGCCTCCTCTTCATTATCTACTCTCATTTTCTTCATTACATCAAAATTTAGGTGTTTCGAAGATTCATAGTTTAATGAAAAGCCTCGTATCTTGCATACTTGAAACTCCTTCTTCGTACTGGGATCAAAAATACGTAACCCATAGTTCTTGGGTCCACCCGAGACGTATTCTGAAATATAGGCCTCTTTACCACCGTGTAACGTGGGTTCCTGTCACCAAGGCATGGCGCGTACTCAGGTTGAGGATCGAGGAGAAGGCCTCTAGATATAGAGGTTAGCTGCGAATATATACTGAATAAGCAGTCGCGACAGCCGACTAGGAGTGGTCCTCCAGCTCGGGTGTTTGGGTAGGGCTAACAACCTCATCCTATAAAAAAAAAGCACTTGTTCAGAAATATTCACAAAAGCCTCGGACAAGGACTGATAACTTGGCACGACCTCAGCAAAAGAAAATGGACATGAGATTTGGAACATGGAATGTTAGTAGTGTTTATAGGGCAGGAGCGTTAAAATCTTTAACGAATGAGTTAGATAAAGCCAGAATGGACGTAGTAGGAGTTCAGGAAGTTAGGTGGGAAGGAAATGGACCTGAGAATTCCGGAAATTTTACGTTCTTTTACGGGGAAGGAAACAAAAATCACCAGTTAGGAACAGGGTTTTTCATTCATAAACGTATATTAATAGCAATTAAGCGGGTTGAATTCGTCACTGACACACTTTCTTTTATTACTCTTAATTGACGGTGGTGTGATATTATTGTTTTAAATGTACATGCCCCAACTGAAGATAAGGATGACGATATAAAAGACAGTTTTTACGAAGAAGTGGAACGGATATTTGACCAGCTCCCGCGATACCATATGAAAATTCTATTAGGGGATTTTAATGCGAAGGTAGGACGAGAGGATATTTTCAAACCGATTATAGGGAACGAAAGTCTGCATAAGGAAAGTAATGACAACGGTGTTAGACTCGTAAATTTTGCAACATCCAAAAACTTAATCGTGAAGAGTACAAAATTCCCACATCGCAACATTCATAAATACACTTGGACATCACCAGACGGGAAAACACATAATCAAATTGATCACGTTTCAGTAGATAGAAGAAGGCAATCTAGCATAATTGATGTCCGGTCGTTCAGAGGAGCTGATTGTGACACCGACCACTACCTGGTAGCAGCGATAATACGAGAGAGGTTATCGTTGAATAAAGGTAATATTCATTGTCCGAAAACGGAGAGATTCAATTTAAAGAAATTAGAAGAGAGCCAGGTAAGAGAGAAATACCAGATTGAAGTTTCGAATAGATTCTCGGCTTTAGAAGATTCGGAGTGCACTAGTGTTGAGGATACCTGGATTGAAATTAGAGATAGCATTAAAATTTCAGCAAAAGAAGAATTGGGACACGCGGAAATACGTAGAAACAAACCATGGTTCGACCAGGAATGCATAAAACTAGCAGAGAAGAGGAAACAGGCAAAATTACGGTGGCTACAAAATCCGAATGAAATAACTACACAAAATTTCGCACATATCAGGCGGGAAACTTCCAAAACTTTTAGAACAAAGGAACGCGATTTTCTGAAAGCTAAAATTAAGGAACTTGAAGAGAATAGCAAAAATAAAAACATACGGGACATGTATACGGGAATCAAGGAATTTAAGAAAGGCTATCAACCTCGTGCTTATATATTTAAGAAATCTGAAGGTACAGTTCTCACTGACACGCATAGCATCTTAAATAGATGGAAAGATTTCTTTGACGATTTGCTTAACAGGCAACCGAAAAGTAGTGTGCGTGGAGAAAAGGAGATACACACCGCAGAACTGTATATTCCAGAACCCAAACGAATAGAAGTAGAAACTGCTATAAAGAAATTAAAGAAAGAAAAATCTCCGGGTGTAGATGAAATTCCGGCTGAGTTAATTTTAGCTGGAGGCGAAAAATTGTGAAACAAGATACACAAACTCATTCTCCTTATCTGGAACAAGGAAGAATTGCCCCAAGAGTGGAAAGAATAAATCATTGTTCCAATTCACAAGAAAGGCGACAAAACTGACTGTAATAATTATCGAGGCATTTCTCTTCTGTCAACATCCTATAAAATCCTTTCAAATATTCTATTAGCAAGACTGACCCCATACGCAGATGAAATTATTGGAGATTATCAATGCGGGTTTAGACGGAATCGATCAACTATAGACCAAATATTTACCATTCGCCAAATACTTGAAAAAAAGTGGGAATACAATACCCCGGTACATCAACTATTTATTGATTTTAGAAAGGCGTACGAGTCGGTTAGGAGAGAAACATTATACAACGTTCTTACAGAACTTGGAATACCGAGAAAGCTAATTAGATTAATTAAAAAATGTTTAAATGAATCCCAAAGTAAAGTCCGGGTAGGAAAATTTTTGTCCACTAGCTTTCACGTCGAAAATGGCCTGAAACAAGGAGATGCGTTGTCGCCATTTTTATTTAACTTCGTTCTGGAATACGCTATAAGGAAAATCAAAGATAGCAACCAGGGCCTACAGTTAAACGGTATTCACCAGGTTATGGCATATGCTGATGACGTAAATTTAATAGATGATGATAGGAGAACAATAGAAAGAAATGCAGAGATCTTATTAAACGCTTGCAGGGACATGGGTTTAGAAGTAAATGCAGATAAAACTAAATACATGGAAGTGCGTCGGGACCGGAATACAGCAAATCATGGATGCGTTAAAATATTAAATAATAATTTTGATAAAGTGGATAGTTTCAAAGACCTAGGATCAATATTAACAGAGGAAAATCATATTCACGGAGAAATTAAATGTCGACTAAAAGGAGGGAATTCGTGTTACTATTCGGTTCAAAATCTCGTATCGTCGCGAATTCTGTCGAGAAATTTGAAGCTTAAAATATACAAAACGATATTCATGCCTGTTGTTTTGTATGGCTGCGAAACATGGTCACTTACTCTGAGAGAAGAACATAGACTGAAAGTATTTAAGAACAAGATACTGAGACGAATATTCGGACCCAAGAGGAACGAGAATGGGAAATGGCGGAAACTTCATAACGAGGAACTACATAATTTATATGGTTTACCCAACATTGTTAGGGTCGTCAAGTCTAGGAGGCTTAGGTGGACGGGTCATGTAGCTAGAATGGAAGAAAGTAGAAACGCTTTCAAAGTCTTGATAGGAAGACCAATCGGAAAACGACCATTAGGAATACCTAAGCGCAGATGGGGGGACAATATTAAGATGGATCTCGCAGAGATTGCAATACAAAGTAAAAACTGGATACTGGATATCCGGCAGTTAGCTAAGGATAGAAGTCAGCGGAAAGCTTTTGTGAACACGACATTGAACCTCCGGGTTCCATAGGCCATAGAGTTAGTTAGTTAGTTAGTTAGACCTCTTTACCATACTGGAATACTTCATTTGTTAAATCACCTAAAAAGTCACCAGTTGCAATTGTTGTTTCACCAGGTTTTTGCGTATAAATGACTGAATCAGTATCAAAATACAATACTCTTTCTTGCAGTTGATCTAAATACTTGTACAATTCTAATCTTGCTTGTGCTGTTGTGTATGCGGCTATGACAACCTTTACTGTTGGTAGTGAAACAGGAATTTCATCTGTGTATTGCCAATATACATATATCATTTCATCATTTACTGGAAATATTTGATGAACGTCTATATCATGAGATGTTAATTTCTCATATAATTCCTTTGGATAATTGATAATGCTTACATGACCCATCTTCTCACGTTGTCCAAATTTTCCCCAAAATGAATTTAGCATTAATTTAGCTAAACTCCTAAGTGCTGGATTATGTTGAATTTTATTTTCATCGAGACGTATTCCTTCCTTTGCATAAAATTGCTGAATGTACTTCTGCTTTAACTCGTCTGTTTCACACAATGCTGGCCATCCACCAGCTTCCGTTTTTGCTTTCAGGGAGGTGTTTATGTACTCTGCAAATAAGCCGCCACTTTTTTCTTCATCATATTGAACAATATCATATGCCCAAATTTCATGACTATCTATTATTTTGCATCCTTTTTGTAATGCTTTCCTTACTTCATCTGCTACCAATGTACCATGTAGAACTCGGTCTTCATCGCTGTGATTACAATATGACTGGTTTAATTCATCACGACATGTACGACAAAGTGGAAACATCAATCTATCATTTGATTTGTAAGGGAGTACTGTGTGTAAGAGTTTTGCAGGAAGAATACTTAGTTTAACTAATTTTTCATACTTCTTCAATGCTGGGAATATTTGAATCTCCAGGCAGATAGATAGTAGGATGGCGAATTGCAAATTTCTTAGTCTTATAAATATGTGGGTACAACGAAATAACATCTTTGTATTGGATTGTTTCTTCTTCAGATTCTTGTGCTTTATGATACAAACGTAATGCATTCACAGGTCCTCCATAAAAAGCGTCACGAGGATTTAATGGTGTTTTCTTTGTATACGGATGGTTACTAACATACTTCTTCATCTCTCCATTTCCTGCTAATTCTTTTTAAAATCACAGCCCCATATTTCGTGCACTTCACAGCCAAGATCTTTTAAATTTTGAATTTTCTTCTTTGTTGCTTCATATCAAAATTCCATGGTATCTGTAGCTTTGTTATAGATGGGTTTATCTCTATCGTTAGGGTAACAGAAAATGCAAGGATGTACTCAACATCCCTCATATTCCCACAGGTGTATTCTTCCTGTGTTGAGATCTGTCCATACACCATCTACATTCATTGATGCAATTCGTTTTTCCTTACTACGAGCAGCATTGGTAATTTGTAGGTTTCTTGTTTTTTCTTCCCAAGCTATCCATTCTACTGCTTCAACTGATTGGACATCTCTCCATCGATACCCGTTCTTTGGTATGATACCAATCGTATTTTCCTTTAAGAAATTTCTACGATACACCAAATTACATTCACTTGCGATTGTAATGCATTCAAGTAAGGAATTTACATTTGTTTCAGATTCAAATGTATTCATAAAGGAAATACATGCTTGGCGTAATACTTGAACATCCTGCACACAATATTTGATGAGTTCTTCTTTCATTTTAAAGGTATCGTTTCGATGTTCTGTATACCATTGGAGAAACTTACGTCTTTCGTCTACTTTCATGCTATCTGCTCCATAATATATAATGTCTGGAAGTGTACCTTCATATGTTTGGTCCTCACGTCGATTGAAAAAGTGTGGGAAGTATCCCTTTGCACGATTGATGATTTGCACGATTCATGATTGGGTGGTACTATATCATAGCAAATGTTGCAATAAGTTTTTCCACATACGTGAGAACCTTTTTCTTTCGCTACATAAATTTTCAAACGCTGCGCACAACATTTCACAGTTGAACATAAAGGCTTTCCATTTTGATACGGCGCTGACTTGTAATAGTCATAGTATGACTGGCCATAAAATTCTTGATTACAATCATTGCAAGTAATATGGGTTTCTTTAAAGTCACATGGTGTTTTCTGATGACAACGATAACATACAGCTTTACAATGTTTCAAATGTTCATGCTTTTTTTTCATATTTCTTATGACAACTTTTGCAATAAAAATTACAGGTAAAACATGCTGTCAAGCTTTCAATGACGTTGTAATG
This sequence comes from Thermobia domestica, assembly GCF_964235325.1. Classification (NCBI taxonomy): domain Eukaryota; kingdom Metazoa; phylum Arthropoda; class Insecta; order Zygentoma; family Lepismatidae; genus Thermobia; species Thermobia domestica. Next base: position 80,725,718 of record NC_137465.1, on the reverse strand, counting down.
GTTATCTACAAAGAGTAAGTTTAAAGGTGCTTTTTCATCATCAGTTGGTGGTTCTTCGAACATAACATCACTTCCTGAAAATACCCTATACAATGTGATTTTATAATCCTTTAAGTATTCCTGAAATTTACGAACTCAGATCTACATTAGCAGATTCACATTGGTCTTCTGCTTCTTTTTCAATTATATATTTATATTGATTTACATATCTTTTGTATTCGGCTTGATTTCTTCCCTTGTATTTTTTTAATCCAATGGCAACGACGATTGCATGTGCTAAATACCTTGTAACTTTGTTCTTAATTGTAACAATACCACGTTTTTCCTTTACATATTCCTCGGTATTCATGTTGTTTCAATCCACCTTGTCCTCTCGGCATGCGTACATGATGAAAATCACGATGGAATCTTCATTTATAAGAAAAGCCGCATAGATTTGGAGTACTTTTTCATAACTTGTCCATAGAACATCTGCTGAAAGATTTCTTGCTTCTCTGATCGATAACCAAAAAGGGCGGTGTCCTTCTCTTTCATTTGTGATTGATATTCCTACGTAATCATGCTGGTCCACATTACGTAGCAAATAATCTATTAAAGCCCGTAGACTTGTTTCAATTGAAGTAAAAGAATTTTCACCTGCACGCACGGGGGATAGGCGGAGTCTTAACATTGTACCCTCCATATTGTATCTTCTGTATTGTCTTCTGCGTTCTTCTATTATATGAAATCTATTGTTTTCATGATTACGCCTGTTATTTCCAAATCCTACTTGTACATTTGAGTTTCGTTCTGCTTCAAATACGGATAACAACTCGTCCATTCTCTTTTCTATTTCGTCTAAATGGATTTCTGTATGTTCTGTATTAGCCTCTGCTAATATTTCCATAATTGATGGATATATTACTTCTTGTTGTTCTTCTTCTTTTTCAGGATTAGGAAATAAATTGGTAATCCATTTTTCGGGAACCGGTCAAAACCCCCACAGCCAAAACACCCACATTCAAGAAATGTCAAAACGCCCACACAAACGGTCATAACCCCCACACAAATGGACAAATCTCCCAAATACACGAACGGTCATAACCCCCACAGCCAAAACCCCCACACTCAAGAAATGTCAAAACGCCCACACAAACGGTCATAACGGTCTTTCGTTCGTTCTTGTGACCATTTTTAAATTTGTTTAATAGGGTCGGATGCTTCCTTTTCTTCTTCTTCTGTTATCATTCTATTACCTGCACTTTCCAATATTTCTAATAGTTCTTCTTCATATTCTTCTTTTTCTTCTGCAATTTGAATTTCAGTAGCTGCATCTCTTTCTTCTTCTTCGGTATTGGTGATCATATCTTCTTCTTTTTCTTCTTCTGTGAGTTCTTCCTCCTTTTGTGTACCTTTCCTCATTTCATCTTCTTCTTCCTTCCTTTCATGACGACCTTCTTCTATTCCTATTACAGCATCTATTTCTTTTAGAAGAACTTGCGTCTCTTTATTTACTACGATCACCTCTTCTTCTTCTTCTATGTCATTAATAAATGCGGTAATCTCTTTTAATAAATCTTGTGTACACTTGATTTCCATTTTTACTCCTCCACATGTATATACGTAATGCAAAAGAAAAATTTTCCAATATGTATATGTAAATAGTGGATATATAAGTATTATTTCAAATAGAATATAAATAAAAGCGCTTTAAAAGAATGAATAAAAAGGGTTATATATATATATATATATATATATATATATATATATATATATATATATATATATATATATATATATATATATAAGTAATTTACAAATAATAATATCAGTAATGATAAGGAAAGGATTATATGTATCTTTATATGTATTCAACCTAAAATAAAAAAGAAATGCATCTCGTTACTTATAAATATAAACAGACAGTATATATATATATATATATATTTCAATTCGTTATATGAAAAAAGCAGAAGTTTCAAGGGGAAAAATAGCATACCTTTTAAGTAGTTGAAATGAATTGTAACTTTTTTTCGTATTCCATGGGAGTGAAACAAATGTATGTTCACAGTTTGCTTCAAGTGTGTTGTCTAATGTATAAACGTTCTGTACGTGAATTTTATACTTATTCTCAGAGTTTCAGCGACCACGAAAAATATGTACTTGACACTAACATCGTCCGTTTTACAACGTAAGGAGCATATTTGTGGGATGTTAAACTTAAATATTTCTCTCTCTCTCTCTCTCTCTCTCTCTCTCTCTCTCTCTCCCTTACTTTGGTATGATGTCTGAATGATTACGAAAGCTATCACTTAACTCAGTATGATATTTTTTTTCCGTAGCAAATACGGAAACTCAATTTAAAGGGTCGTCCAATCCCCTTAGATGATGTGTTATTGAGTTCAGAGTATCATCATTGAACACAGCGGCTCCGAAAACTATGTATTTGACACTAATATCGTTCATTTTAAATTATTTTTACGCGCCTCGATACCAAATCGGGAGACCCCCAAACTTCAACCCCCTTAGATAGTGTACTAATGGGTTCAGAGTATCATAATTGAACGCAGAGGCCCCGAAAACTATGAATTTGAAACTAATATCGTTGATTTTAAATTATTTTTACGTGTCTCGATACCAACCCTGGAGACCCCAACTTCAACCCCCCTTAGATGGTGTACTAACGGGTTCAGAGTATCATCATTGAACACAGAGTCCCAAAAACTATGAATTTGACACTAATATCGTTCATTTTAAATTATTTTTACGTGTCTCGATACCAACCCTGGAGACTCCCAACTTCAACCCACTTAGATGGTGTACTAACGAGTTGTGAGTATCATCATTGAACATAGCGGCCCCGAAAACTATGTATTTGACACTAATATGGTTCATTTTAAATTATTATTACGTGTCTCGGTACCAACCCTGGAGACCCCCAACCTCAACCCCCTTAGATGGTGTACTAACGGGTTCAGAGTATCATCATTGAACACAGCGACACTGCATGAGCGTTGTGGTTTGACCTCTCTCTCTCGTTTTATGGATCTCGGTTGTTCGGTGATAGAGTGTGGGGGTCACAGGCTCAAATTCCTGTTCCCAACAAGTGAAATTTGTGGTGGACAAACACCGTGTACATATAAAGTCCTAGGTTCAAAATCCTGTTCCAATCAAGTGAACTTTGTGGTGGACCAACACCGTGAACGTGAATTTTCTCCCACTTTCTCCGTTCCAACATTTCATTCATTTCTCATCATCACCGCCTCCATTAGCCTAGCCGACATAACTGTGAGACGAAAAACTTAAAGATTTCCCATTAGCCTAATCGTCATAAGATTGGCACGTAAAACTCAGATTTCATTTCATTGTTTCTCTCGTTCGATCTTAGCTCGTGGGTTGTGGTGCTTCTGATCACATTTTGATACCTTTTCATCAGGGGGTGTCGGTGGCTCAGTGGTAGAGCGTTCACCTATGATGCATGGGTCCCGGGTTGAACTCCCCAAAACGCCACGTCTTTGTCTAATACCATGACCAAATTTTGATAACTTTTTGGCTCCCTTGTCTGACCCCCCAGATCACAGACAGACAGATTTACAATTTATTTAAAACTATCATATATTATTAATGGTTAATCCACACATATCTTCACTTCGTCTTGTTCTGAGACCATGGCCAAATTTTGATACCTTTTCGGCAGGGGCCTCGCTTGCCTCAGTAGTAATGCGTTCACCTATGGTACATTGGGTCCCAGGTTCAACATCCTGTTTCAGCCAAGTGAACTTTGTTGTGGACAAACGCCATGTACGTGGATTTCCTAGGAGTTCTCCCGTTTTCTTCCACTTTCTTCATTCCAACATTTCATTCACTTCTCATCATCACCATTTTCATTAACCTAGCAGACATAGTAGATGTGGGGCGTAAAACTCAAAGATTTCAAACCATGGAACGTAAAATTTAAAGATTTCCCATTAGCCTATCTTGAATAATTGTGGGACGTAAACTCAAAGATTTCATTTCATTCTTCACGCATAGCCTAGCTGGCATAATCATGGGACGTATAACTCAAAGACTTCATTGTTCGCGCCTTTAATGTTATCTGGCTCCGAGCACATACTACAGACAGATAAACAGACAGACAGGAAGTCATGATATTATCAAAATTAAAACACATAATATACCTCTCCTTTTTATAATATTATTTTAACGTTAAATTATATAGGATACGACTTTTCGTTCACTAGCTGCTTTATACAAGTCTCCAGATATTTCTTAAGTCGGCTGTAACCTACTTGCAATGCGAGTCAGAAAACATTCAAGAATTCCATTTATCGTTTTCTCAGAATTCGACGTGCAACTAGCAGAATTATCCTACATTATACAGTTACGCTTATATGTATGTGTTTTTAACGTTAGAATTTCATCTCATTATCAAATACGGAAAGGCAAAGTAAATACACTGCCTGGAGTGCATTTATAGTTAAATGAAGACAGATCATATTGTTTTTTTTTTCTTTCAGGGATAATCATAATATTTTTAATAATATATTTTTTACTTACCTATTTTAATAAAAACGTCTGATGATAACACTTATTCACAGCTCTAGCCATCCAACGGATCAAGCACACACAAACACACACACATATTACAAATATCAAGTGAAAAACAGCGAAGACTAATTACAGCTTCTCTCTCTTAACTCTAACTCACAACTAATCTTTTCTCAGGTCTACACACACACATACACACACACACACACACACACACACACGTGTTTGCCTTAGAGAAACATGTCACAACAAGTTCGATCATGCCTACCATAATCGAGGTCGCATACTAGTCATCGAAAACATATGTCGTTACCGTTTCAATACATATCTTTCACATCAAGATTTGGGAAAGTCATGTTTCATTTTGTTTATACAGGTATCTCTATGGGACTGTATTTTAATTCTAAATTTCTATGACGTAGTTTTTTGTGATATGGGAATATGTTATATTGCAATATCTCATCAGGGCTTTAACATAAGCAGCAAATTCATTTGGCATAATTTGATCTTTGATTTCTCTACATAAGTGATTTTAATTACTTGTCATAACAGACATCATCATGTGAATATCCATATAACACTTTTCACATGCAATACAATCGACCCTGCTGTTTTTAGTATACAAATTTTTTCATCGTACGTTTTTAAAATATTATGATATGCTATGAGAAGCTTCCGCTATTAGAACATTCTCAATCAATGGAATCCAATACGTTTTAAAAGAATCATCAACTGCACTATTCGTCTTATCAACTCAATTTCCTGAGAAGGTTCCAGACGAAAATTTTCCACAAGGGTCATAACCTACAGGCGTTTCGTGAGAATAAGACCAGGGCTAAATCCTCACGCTCTTCGCAGGAGGTCTGGGGGGAGGAGAGTATGGGTATGTGTTTCGTTATGAGACTCATATATTGTTTAAACAAACATAAACTGCACTATGTAACGATCTGAAAATCGATCGTTTCAAATCTTGTTTTTTTTTTTTTCACATTGTGATTATTGATTGTTTTATTTTACTCTAAATACTTGTTCATTTAATTTTAAACTTATTGTTACTAATTTTAAAATGTTATTATCAATTTTCAACTCAAATTTTATTAAAACGAATCCTTGAGTTAGAGTTTTCTGGGACTATATGTATCACTGGGGGGAAAGTGCTTTAAATTCTGTATACATGCATTTTTATCTTTTTCTAATTATTGATCAATTGAAAGATATACACTGAATGTCTACGTAAACAGAGAAAATTAATAAATGTAAGAAACGAATTAATTTGATTTTAAAGTAATTTTAAGTGTTATTTAATCGAACTGCCATAAAAATATTGAAAATTATATTCTTTTCTGCAGTAAATAAATATAAACGGTAAGATGTGTTTGTGGAATATCGTTGAAATGTACCATAATATGAATTGCTAAGAGCCTAGCCCCGCCTACTTTCGGATCCCAGTTGATTCCCAATGTGAAATTATTAAGTTTGATTTTGTATGCAATAACTATTTTATTAAATAATATGGAGTTTCCGGAATCTGGAAAGCTAATACGAGGATCACTACGAAAGTTTTGAGATACGCATTGTTCTGGCACAGTATTTGAATTCCAACAATTGCGTTCGGTACTGGTATCCAGAGCGAAGAGGTGAAGCAAGTTTCAACTCGCCTCGCTTATCGGCGTGGCCGTATCGCCTTCACTTGTTTGTTGATGTGAGCAGTATTCGGCTGTCTAGAATGGAGCTCGAAGAGTAACATTTACGGGCAATGATCCTTTACGATTTCAAAAGTGGTTTGAACGAGACACAAAGCCTTGACCGTTTGCAGGGAGCATTTGGGGACCTTGCTCCTTCCCGTGCTACAATTTCTCGGCGGTTTTGTGAATTCAGAAGAGGCCGGACATCGCTTAAAGATGAAGAGAGAGCTGGACGTCCGGCAACAGCTGTGTCAGATGAAAACATTGACGCTGTGGAACAAATGATTCGAGAAAATCCTCGAACAACTTTCAAGGACATTGAATCTACAGTTAACAGTGGATCGCCAGCAGTAACAAAAATTCTACATGATCACCTTCGGCTCAGGAAGGTTTCATCTCGTTTGGTGCCTCACACTTTGACTGAACAGCAGTAGCGCATGCGCGTAGAATGGTGTGAAGAATTGCTTGCAAGATTCGATTGAGGCAATTCTCGACGCGCCTCTGACATTGTTACTGGTGATGAGACTTGGATCTATCAATTTGAGCCTGAAAATAAATGCCAGTCTACAGTTTTGATCCTTCCAGTCGAAAATCCACCCACGAAAGTGAAGCGACCGCGAAGTGTGAGGAAGAAGATGGTCGCAACTTTCTTCTCTAAAACTGACCATGTTGCAACTATTCCACTTGAAGAACAAAGGACTATTACTGCTCAGTGGTATACCACTGTTTGCCTAACAAAAGTGTTCCAGAAGCTTCGGGAACGGCGTCCAAGAACTAGATTGCCCGGGATCCTGCTTCATCGTGACAACGCGTCGGCACACAGGCCAATATCACAATTCAGTTTTTAGGATCTACGGAGGTAAAACTTATGACTCATCCGCCGCATAGCCCCGACCTGGCCCCGTGTGATTTTTTTCTGTTCCCTAGGATCAAAGATCGCATGCGTGGTAAGAGATTTTGCAGCCCTGAAGAAGCTGTAGTGCTTACGGGAATGAACTTTCAACACTTGAAGAAAAAGACTGACTATGATGCTTCCAAAAGGGGTTTTCGAGGATGCAAAAGTGTGTACAGTGTAATGGTGAATACTTTGAGAAAGCGTAAGTGTTAAATGATTTTAAGTATATAAGTTATTTCACATCTCAAAACTTTCGTAGTGACCCTCGTATTACAGCTTATGTACTAACACGAGATGGATGTTACGGATGTTTTATATGTATTCTTAGCCATTGTTTATAAAGCTCCGCAGTCATGTGGAAATACGTCGTTGGCAGTCATGTGGAAATACGTCGTTGTCTTGAAATAATATATGTACTGGCTGTAGGAAGTAAAGTGGTGAGATAACTGGTGTATCCTACAATCCGGATCGTTTAAAAGCAGACAGCTGTAATATGGTTCTTGTATCCTGGTAATTGAAATAAGCATTAAAATTTTGGAACTGAGATTTGGAATCTGTATTATTATTGTTACGATTGTTAAATGCTGTGAATCTACTTCCACGCATGATATCCGGACCTGTTCGACTGGTGGTAATCGTAATGGAAGTCCGAAATACAAATTGTATAAAAGTTAAACTTTTCATAGGGCAACGAATGGTTGGTACTATAGAAAGAAAATGGGTAGTACTAGTGAGTGTTTTAGAAAATCATTTAACAGTTACAGAAAATGGCGACCGTGTTACCGGACTTTGAAGACACATGTCGTTACTGGTCGCAGATCCAGAGTCAGAATATAGCGACAATGATTTAAAAAGATATCAGCGTTGATCAGAGAAAAAAGTTCTTGAGAAGATTTTTGGGACTTCGGAAGTAGGCGGAACATAAGATGAATAATATGGTAAGGAAAAATAAAGTTTATAAAACTACTAAAAGCAAAGACAATTTAATGTATCTGTGTTGTGAAGGTGTGGAAGTAACTGGACAGAATACTGATAACAGTATAGTGTGTAATACTTGCCGCAATTATTTTCATCTGTCCTGTGAAAAAGTAGAATCAACCAAGTTAGAAGAATTATTAAACACTTGGTGTTGTAGTCGATGTACCAGTAAAGAGAATCAGTCAATAGTAGAGGATGATGAGGCTTCTGAAGAAGAAGTGGCTTAAAGTAGTAATATAGGATCTGAAACAATTTTGACAAAACTGTGGAAGGAGATGACATGTATGAATAAAAATTTTGAGGATCAGATGACACGTATGAATAAAAATTTGGAAAAGAAATTCGAGGATCAGAATAAGAATTTTGAACTTCATTGTCAGGAGTTGGAAGAGCGGATGAATAAAAGGATCATTGAGAGTGAACAGAAGTGGCATCAAGAACTTACCAACTGCAAACAAGAGTTGAAGGAGGATATGAAAACTGAGATACAAACTGTCGATATCCGATTGAATCAATTGAGTGATGAAGTGAGTGGAGAAAAAGATAAGTTGAAGAAGGTGACGGATGATATCGAGATAACTGAGGGAAAACTTAGGAACCTAGAAAAACAATACAGTAAGAAGTTGCAAGAACAAGATTGTAAGTGCCAGTGGCTCAAAGACAAATTGGAATCCTTTTCAGGCAAACAGAGAAGGTCAGGTAATTGTGATGATATCAGTGTTGCCAATGTATGTATTCCTACTCTCTTTTCAGGTAAGGTATCCAGAACCACTGAGATTCCGAGTGTGACGTCTATGTCTACTGCTATTACCACTACCGTTACTACGGTAAATAGTCCTGTTTCTCCAATCGTAAATTATAGCCAAAGTTCTGTTTCTCCTATAGTAAGCCATTGTCATACGGTTAATTCGGGCGTGCCTTATCGCATCCTTAACGGAGTAAATATGAGATCGAGTAGGCTAAATTCTATAGAAACTGGATTTCATTATCCTACAACGTGTCAAACGCCTGAAAAAGTCTTGGTAAGAAATCCTTTCGGATTGAATGAGAGTGATGTGTGGTACGATTTACCGCTAAAACCTAAAGACCTTCGCGAATTCCCCCACTTCGGAGGACAACGAACAGCTGCTGCTGCGAGACAGTTCCTTGAAGATTTTGAAAGATGTGGTAATATGTTTGACTTAACTGACGAAGAAAAACTATTCCTGCTCCCGCAGTTTCTAACACGTGCGGCTAAAGGTTGGTTTAGAACGGTCGCGTCTGAAATTAAAAGCTATGAAGATTTTATACGTTTTTTTTCGAAAGCAATATCTATCACCAGATTTAGAATGGGCAAACAACAACTCTTAACCATGCGTTACGATAAGAGTAAGTTTCCATCCACGCTAAAGTTCGCATGGCATTTGGTTGAGAAATATCATAGTATTGCGGAAGATTACAGGGAAAGAGAGCTCATTGATACTATTCTAGCCTGCCTTCCGGAAGAAGATTCTCGATTGTGAAGAGAGGCTCCCGCAAAATCTGTCCAGGATGTATTACTTAGGCTCGCGAACATCAAAGCTTGTGAAGGCGCAAAGCGTAATATAGTCAGTTATCGCTCCCGTAATAACCCGGATAATGGTCGTTCGTCAAAACCAATCAATGTTAATCTTGCTCAAGTAACACAACATACTGCAGACAATAGTACTCGTAGTAATAATTACAGTTTCCAGTACAAGAGAAGAAACTGGGGAAATTATGCACGAACACCGTCGAACAATAACCAACCTAGAAGAATTCAGTTTTCACAAGACCAAAGTTGTCAAACTAACGAAAGTCATTCACCAATTGAAGATATAAGATTAGTGGCTGGCCCATCTGAAGGCTAGGGAGACAATCCACTTTCTTCGGAAAACGTGTGGCGCAATCATTCATAGGAAGGCTAAACGGTTGCAAGGGCAAAAGCATAAACCCTTCCGACACCGGAATAATAAGAACCGATTTTGTATTATTCGAAGACCCAGATCTCATATCTAGTGACGTAATCCGAGAAGAACAAAAGACTGATAATTACTGTCAGAAATTATTTTCAATATTAGACTCTAAACAGAACGGAAGTTTCGTTGCAACTAAGGACGGCATACTGTTTGTTAAAGATAAACTTAAAAGTAAATGGTTGCTTGTGATTCCTAGGAAGTTGGTGGATGTATTAGTAAAGAAAATACATGAAAAGATTCATTTTGGACTTAAGAAGTGTTTTGGTTTTGCCCGCGCACTATTTTATTGGAAGAACCAAAAAACAGATGTAGCTAACTATATCAAACACAGTTTAACATGTGCTCGTACAAAAGCAAGAAATCAATCGATTCCCACTGTTAAGTTCCATATTGAATCGAAGTGTCCTCGCGAGAAGCTTTGTGTAGAAATCGTGGGAAAGTTACCTAATAGTCGTGGATTCTATTATGTTTTCTCTGTATTAGATGTGTACTCTCGATTTATATGTTTTTATCGTCTGAGGACCGCACACGCTCAAGAGATTATTCGAGTTCTACAGAAATATTATTTCTATGTATTTCCTTACCCAACAAATATTGCAAGCGATAATGGATCACAATTTACCCCGAAGAAATGGAAAGAATTTTGTGCACGCCATAACATCGAACATCACTTGACGTCACCATATTCTCCTCAGGCAAGTGGACTTGTGGAAAGAAAACACAGGGAATTAAATAGAATAATGCGAATGAAGTGCTCCGAAGATCACTTTAAATGGAGTCAATCTTTGAAGGAAGCGCAAGATCTCTTAAATCATTCAATTTGTGAAGCTACCAATCATAGTCCAGCTGAAATATTTTTATCTTTTGCTGCCACTGATGTCTTTAAAAGCTCTTATAAATGACCTCCAGAATTAATTGATTTACAACCGGAAGACAAACAAATTACAATAAGGACGACTAGAAACGATTTAAAGTTTGTGATAATAATTCACTTACTTTACAAGAAGGAGATTTGGTAATGGTTAGAGTACATTCCCTCTCTTCTTAGGTTAAAAATAAAGTTCAAAAATACTTCGACCCTTATGTAGGCCCGTACTTGGTGCACAAAATACTACGTAATTGTGCTGTCATTCAAACTTTACAGGGAGAACGATTGGGAAAGAAATTCAATTGTTCAATGGAGAGAAAACATCAACTCTTAAATAGATATAATTTCTCGGAGAAAAAAGAATGCGCAACAGTATTTATATCATCTGCAGGTGAGAACGGGAAATCAAAAGTAGTTGCAGATGAATATACTCAAATTAAATATAGCATTTCGTTTGTCATTGACGAGGATGTTGATGATGCTAAAATTATAGGCAAGGGATATTATTATCCTTCCCCCAAAATGCCACGTACTTTAAGTGAATTCGATTTAACTGCTATTATTGATTCTGGCGCGGAATTAAATCTATTAAGCGAACGAACTTGGTATAAGGTTGAACGGAAGTTTCCAAATGCTAAACTACGAAATGTAAAAATATATATTTGGAAGCATTTGCCGGTAATGAAAATTTTAATGTGAAAGGAATGCAGCTGTTAACTTTTTATATTCAAGAACATGTCTTCGAAATACCAGAATTTGTAGTGAAAAATATGCATCCAGATCTGTTACTTGGCGGCCCTTTCATGCGTAAATTCAATGGGATAATTGATGTTGAAAAACAGGTTTTACACTTAACTGATGAGAATGGACATATGGTTACTGTTTGTCTTATAAAACCTACATCTGTACATCTTTCTTTTCTTAGTGACACAAATTACAGTCCAGCTGATAAGTCCCTACACGAAGTTAAAGAAGAAATCCTTGCTCCGGAACCTAGTATATCTGAGGAAGAGATCAAAAAACTTGTGCAACAGCGTGCTGATTTCCAGAACATATAAAGTGTAAATTATGTGATATCCTTCTGAAATATCGACCACTATTTACAGATTATCCCAGACCCTTCCACACTAAGCCATATAAGATAGAACTTACAGATCATGAACCAGTTGTGGGAAAGTTATATGGCATCCCTCAATCTTTGCGGAATGAGTTTGGAAAAGAGTTAATGAAATGGGTGGAGTATGGTATTGCAGAAGAAAAATCTTCTCCTTACCGTAATCCCATCCATTGTGTCCGCAAGTCTTCAGGAGGAGTACGACCAGTATTAGACCTAAGACGGTTAAATGCCAATGTCATATCGCCTAAAGTCCAAGTAGAGCCTATAGCAGATCTGTTATCTCGATTAACTGGTGCACGTGCATTTTCTTCTTTTGATTGTACATCCGGTTATTACGGAGTACGCTTGCATCCTTCGTCGAGGTTATGTACAAGTTTTGTGTATTTACGGAAGCAATATTGTATGTGTGTGACTTCCTATGGGTTGCCGTATTACAGGAGACAATGAATGAATTCTTTGTGAGGCATACCAAATCTTTTATTATTGTGTATCTCGACGACGTTTTATGTTTTTCTCCTTCGCTAGAAAAACATTTTGTCCATCTGGAAGCCGCTTTCAAAATATTCCAAGCCGGCAACTTTGCCTTAAATTTCAAAAAATGCAGTTTCATCTTACCTGAGGTAAAACATTTAGGGCACAGTCAATGGAAAACAGATAAAGGTCGACACTAAATTAAATGACGTTGTTTTCCGATACCAAAGACCCGAAAAATGCTTAGATCTTTCTTAGGGCTAGTGGGACGGCGTCAACGATACACAAACAATTATGCTAATCTATGAAGTCCATTATTACAATTATGCTAAGTCCATTGTATGAGCTCTGGAAAAAAGATAAATCATTTTTATGGAACGAAACAGCTATAACTGCTTTCGAGAAATTACGTATATTAGCTAGTGCACTTCCTGCGCTTGGAGAGCCATACTTTACATTAAAATTCCATATCTTCAGTGATGCGTGCGCGGAAAATCTAGCGGGGTATTTAGCACAGTTTCATAGGACTGACGAAGATCCATCAGTTATCGTTTACGCCAGTAGACGATTAAGACTACACGAATTATCGTATTCTGTGTTTCAACTAGAATTAGCTGCGATTTTATTGGTGTGCGAACGTTTTGCTTATTTTATCCTTGGGAGAAGTGTAATTGTTCATTGTGACAATAAAGCAGCCACTCATGCTCTCACATTAAAACATCTGGACGCTAGGACTACGAAACTAATACTAAACCTTCAACGATTTGATTTACACTTTCAACACATTGCTGGGCAATACAATAAAATTGCAGATGTTCTATGTCGTTGTCCACCTGATTGTGAAGAATCTTTGGAACTGTTAAATGTAAAAATATAAAGAAAAGTAAATATGAACTATTCAAATAAAGTTTTAAATATGAGCTTGTAAATAGCGAATTCTGTTATTAATGTTACTGTTTTTTTAAATTTTGATTAGTTGTAATTTCTATTAGTTTATTCAGTGCTGAGAAAAAAATAAATGTAAGATAACTATGAATAACAGAACGTGAAAATTTTATATTGGTCTGTAAACAAATTTTTTTCGGTGAAGCCGGGGAATTGTAACGATCTGAAAATCGATCGTTTCAAATCTTGTTTGTTTTGTTTCACATTGTGATTATTGATTGTTTTATTTTATTCTAAATACTTGTTCATTTAATTTTTAGCTTATTGTTACTAATTTTTAAATGTTATTATCAATTTTCAACTCAAATTTTATTAAAACGAATTCTTGAATTAGAGTTTTCTGGGATACTAGATGAATCACTGGGCGGAAAGTGCTTTAAATTCTGTATACATGCATTTTTATCCTTTTCTAATTATTGATCGATTGAAAGATATACACTGAATGTCTACGTAAACAGAGAAAATTAATAAATGTAAGAAACGAATTGTTTTGACGGTTTTAAACAATGTAAGTGTTGTCTAAGTTAAATAGCATAAGGTATTGACAATCATATTCTTTTGTGCGATAAATGAATATATGTGGTAAGATATGTTCAAGCAATATCACTCAGATGTGCTATAATATGAATTGCTAAGAGCCTAGCCCCGCCTACTTCCGTATCCCAGTTGATTCCCAACGTAAAATTATTAAGTTTGATTTTGTATGCAATAATTATTTTATTAAATAATATGGATTTTCCGGAATTTAGAAAGGTAATATTACAGCCTATGTACTAACACAAGATGGATGTTACGGATGTTTTATATGTATTCTTAGCCATTGTTTATAAAGCTTCGGAGTCATGTGGAAATACGTCGTTGTCTTGAAATAATATATGTACTGGCTGTAGGAAGTAAAGTGGTGAGATAACTGGTGTATCCTACAATCCGGATCGTTTACAAGCAGAAAGCTGTAATATAGTTCTTGTAATCTGGTAATTGAAATAAGCTATAAAATTTTGGAACTGAGATTTGGAATCTGTATTATTATTGTTACGATTGTTAAATGCTGTGAATCTACTTCCACGCATGATATCCGGACCTGTTCGACTGGTGCTAATCGTAATGGAAGTCCGAAATACAAATTATATAAAGTTAAGGTTTTCGTATGGCAACAATGGTTATTACTATAGAAATAAAATGGGAGTATTAGTGAGTGTTTTAGAAAAACCTTTTAACAGTTACAACTGTTCGTCTTATCAACTCAATTTCCTGAGAAGGTTCCAGACGAAAATTTTCCACAAGGGTCATAACCTACAGGCGTTTCGTGAGAATAAGACCAGGGCTAAATCCTCACGCTCTTCGCAGGAGGTCCGGGGGAGGAGTGTATAAGTTTGTGTTTCGTTATGAGACTCATATATTGTTTCTTATCCCACGTTTTAAAAAAATCGAGAAATACAATATTTACCTTAGCAACTAAGACCAATTTCGTACAATCTGCTGAGAAGCTTTGATCATTTGAATATCATGCCTTCAGTTCATAACCTACAGGCATATCGTGGGAATAGGACCAAGGGGCTAAATCGCTTATGCTCTTTGGCTTTCCAGGAGGAGCATGGGGGTGGCGGGGGTTGAAATAACTAGACAATATAAGACGAGGAGTTGAAAAAAGTAATGTTTCATCTTGTTTCTACATCTGGTAGGCGTCCAAGAGTATACTTCCTTACTCTAGTATAGCAACATACTGGTTTAGGCCGGGTTAGAGCCCTCTAATAATGGTTTTAGGGCCAAAATTTCCCCACGCTGATGAACGCCGGGACATCTACTATTGACATTTGTGTTAAATGAACATGACGAGAACTTGGAACAATGCGATAGATTCATTCTGCTACATATGTGGGAAGTGATTTTCAAGGGACAAAGTAGGCCATTTTCACCGTTCCTAAGGACAGCCTACCATCTGTACTTCGGGTGTAAAATCGGCGACCAGAATCGCGTTTGGGCTCCGAAACAAAGTTGTAACTCGTCTGCGTGTACTCTCACAGGATGGTTGAAAGCTACACATAAATCGCTGCCGTTCACCATACCTATGGTTTGGCGCGAGCCCTGTGATTATGTTTCAGACTGTTACTTCTGCCTGATTAATATAAAAGACTTCTCAAAAAACGTGAAGCTTAAAATACAGTATCCTAACTTTGATTACACGAGGAGACCTGTGAAACATTATGTTTATCTGCCTGTACCCATACCACCAGACTCATACACCCTGTGCAGTGTTTCATCCGATGAAGAACCTGCTGCTTGTGAGGGTGTTGCACAATCTTCGAGTACACTGTCAGATCCCGATTACGCTCCAGTGCCTGACACTAATGAACCACATGTGATAAGTCAGGAACAGCTGAATGATCTGATCACAGACTTAAACCTTCCCAAGTCTAAGGCTCTGTTGCTTGCATCACGACTTCAACAATGGACTCTACTAAACCAAGATGTGAATCTATCGCTGTATAGGAAAATAGAGGTAAGCCTAGTTCCCAATTTTACAAATGATGGTGATTTGGTGTATTGCAGTGACATTCCATCGCTTATGGGACAACTGAAGTTGAAGTATAACACAGGAGATTGAGGCTATTCGTAGATTCCTTTAGGATAAGTCTCAAGGCAGTGTTACGACACTATGACAATGAAAATTCAGCCATCCCTATTGCTCATGCTGTACATATGAAAGAAATATGCGAGAACATACGAAACCTATTGCACAATATAAAGTACGAACATTTCCAGTGGTCTGTATGCGCTGACCTTAAGGTTTTGCCATGCTCACTGGTTTACAAGGAGGTCACATAAAGCACTGCTTCTTATGTCATTGAGATAGTCGAGCCAAAGATCAGTACACCATCACAAAAATAGCCGCCAAAGAAGCAACTCATCTCAGGGGAGATGAACGTGGCTAATGAACGTCTTGTGGATTCGGAGAAAATATTCTTACCACCCCTTCATAGCAAATTAGGACTCATGAAGGTCTTCGTCAAGCCAATGAACCGGGATGGTGAAGCATTTAATCATCTCAGAAAACTATTCCGAAGACTCAGCGAAGGCAAGGTGAAAGAAAGTGTTTTTACGGGACCTCAAATCAGAGACGTTTTTAACGATACTACATTTTCTTCTAAGCTTAACGAAGTGGAAAGTGATGCTTGGGAGGCCTTTCGAGAAGTGTGCAGTAACTTTCTAGGGAATCATAAGTCACCTGTTTACAAAGAATTTGTGGACAGGTTAATTACTTCATTTCGTAACATGGGATGTAATATGTCCCTCAAGTTACACTTCCTCCATTGCCACCTGGACTTCTTCACTGAAATGTACAGCTTGAGGGAGGTCTCTGACGAACACGGGTATAGGTTTCAACAGCAATTAGATATCATTGAGAAGCGCTACAGTGGTAAATGGAGTGTGAATATGTTGGCAGACTTACTGTTGGAATGTGACACGCGAGACCCTGTAGTAATTACAAGAGAAGTAGGAAAACCAAGTGACACCTAAGTGTTAAACTTTAACATTTTATGCAATTTTATCTGCATAATTTATATTGATATTTAAATTATAACGTGCATATTATTATGGGTGGAGAACATCTTTAGGCGAATATTGAAACACCCCTCCTTCCCGAAAAGTGGTACGTCCTGGAGAAAAACGGGTTACAGATTCGAATTCAGAAGGTCGAAACCTATAGGAATCACCTATTTTCGTTTTTGGGATCGAAAACAGTTTCATTTTGCCGACCAGTGTTTTTGGGCTCCCTCTCTCAAACTTTTTCTTAATCTTTATGGCCCCACAGAACCTGTGGGCCCTCTCGCACTGTAAGGTCTGCGATGCCGTTAGTTTCTCCCTGGGCCCATTCCATACATGACAAAATTATTAAGGGAACAATATTAGTAAAATTCAAACCCGTAAGAATAAATATTACTGAAATGGGTCCACGACTCATTTTTGTTCTATTTAAGATTTGTGTGCTGTTTTGTTTATGTAATGTAGCGACCCTACTTGATGCTTCATTTCTAATTTCATGTTCCTATTCTATATGGACTAAGAAAATTTTGTCTCAAAATGAGCCCCCTCGAACGGCGGGAAGCTTCTCTGGGAAGGGGCTGTTGCCCCCCACAACTTACGGCTCGGCTGATGACGTAGGCTCAACTTGAAGAAGATTTCGCAATACTTTCTTCATTGAGCAACGTCTATATAACTTGTTTTTGAGTTAAACAAGGAAATCTCGAGTAAGTCATTAAGACACTCACATAAGTTGCTTATATTTTCTTACTTATATTTTTATTTATATTCTGTTTATATTTGTTTGTTTTATGTTTGAATATCTTGTTTATATTTTTCCACGAAACGACTTTCACTAGGTATTAGTTAGGGTGGAAGGTTTTGGGGTGCAATAGGTAAGTGGTTATCGCATTGAAATCTATTTAATGGACCCCGGTTGAAATCCCGGACAGGCTGAAACTTTTTCAAGTGTTTCTGTTTCAATTTCAATTTCAATGCATACTTAGTGTGACAAGCAAGATCTTCTCTCCTCCAGAAAGAAAAAGATGTTGGAATGAGGACAATTGGAGAAGGTCTCTCAATGGAGGCAATCGTTTACTATATATATATATATATATATATATATATATATATATATATATATATATATATATATATATATAACAGAGTAGTGGTTTTCTAAAGTAACACATTTAGTCACCACCGTGATGAGTGGGTTTGTATTTGTAAATTTTATCTTATTTCTCTTTGAGCTGTTCAACTATTAAAGTTACTAAAGTAAGCAATTGAGTTTTCATTATCCCAAAATAGATGGAAAGCTGTAGATGTAAAGCTAGCAGGAAACGGAAGCTCGACAGAAGACCGAAGCCAGGAAACCCTGAGATCAAAGTATTAAGGTGTCATCACTATTTTGAATTTCATTTTATATATATATATATTACACATGGCGCTTCCATCTTCGGGCGCATGATCGTTTATGCAGAGTGTTTGCTATTAGTTTTTCCCCTAAATGACGTTCGCCCAAAGTTGTTAAAGTAAAATTGTACGAAGTTAGTCTTTTTCTTTAGGAAAAGTCACTTCTCAACATTCAGTACCCCGTGTGTAGGACTTTGTTCGTAATTTATTGAATAAATGGCGTGATTTCTGATAAATTTGGTAATGATGCAAAATTGATTTTCTCATATGTACTTGCTATTCAAATACTATTTAAGTGTTATTTAAGTTTTGTGAGTGATTTATGAATTTGAATTTTGTCATTTTTTCCCTTTTTTCTGCTCTTGGAAAGAGATAATGCTTTATTTGTTTATTTTCTTGGTTTCATTAGAACGAAAATTTACGTAAGCCAAGAAAAATCCTGGAACAGCGAACTTAGAAACTGTCAGCTAAAAAAATTAGCAATTAGTTTGTGAAGGAAGGAATGAACTACACAACATGGATCAGACAAATAGTAGTCAGGAGATTAGTGGCCCTAGGTTCGAAGCTAGCGGTAGTGCGGAGAATAGGAATGTTACATTAGAAAATTCGGTTCGTCAGGGATTAACTTTAATTGACTTAGCAAATATCTTTCGACAAAGAATTGCTAGATTGGAGAAAAAGTTATATGATGCTGTAAAATAAATGATAAAACCTAGATTGTAAAATAAATAGTGTGCAGATCGAATCGAGGGAATTAGTCGAGACTCAAGGGGTCGAGTTACGGGAATTTTGTTGTATGGAAACAGAAGGGTTACGAACATAACTAAGTGAACGTTTCGACACCATAGTTCGCGAAAATACAAGCTATGATGAAGAGGAAAATTCGTTAACACGCAAATTACTTCCGTAAGAGAGCAAGTAGAAACTTTGCAAGGAGATTGCTCTTCCGTACGATCTGAAATCAGGAGTTTGAACATGGTACCAGTCGCACGCGCGGACGATTCAAATTTTGGTAACCATAGTAACAACATAACGCAAACGGTTGGTAATCCGCCTTCAATATGTCAAGATACCAGCACGAGTATTTTCTTACATAATGGTCTCAAACTTCCTATATTAAATGGTAGCAAAGACGAAGTGCAAGCTTCTAGCTTCATTCACGAATTAGAAACGTACCTGCAGTTAACGCAGACACCATCTGAACAAATGGTCTGTGTCAGTGCACAATCATTACATAATGCCGTAGCTTCTTAGTACAGTATAGTGAAACAAAACATTTTGTCTTTTGAAGAATTCAAGGCGGCATTTATTTCTAAATATTTGGGGAAGGACAAAATGAGCGATTTACGAGCGGATATATTGACATCTCGGTACCAACCTCACTCCGGAAAGAAATTAACGGAGTATTTTAAGGAGATCGTAAAAAAAAAATTGTGTTTTAGAAAGGCCGATGGACGACAGGACACTAATAAAAGTGGGCAGCAAACAAATGCTTTATAATGTAAGTCGAGTATTGATAAGTGCTCAACCACAAGCCAAAAGTGATACTTCGTGAACTGCAAGAAATTCCCACCCACAAGGAAGGGGGAGTACAATGGCGTAGCAATGGCCTTTGGCGCCCTTAGGCAAAATACCTAGTAGCTCCCCCGTCACCTATCGAATAGGCCCAATGTATGATCACCTAGAACTTATACGTATGCGCAGAAACGGCCGTAAACCGTAGATTATCAGTAGGACCGTATTTTTCTTTTTATATCGTTGTAGTATGTCCTTCAGAAGTAAACTGGATAGAGTGCACTGTTCGTTAAAAATAAATTCGTATAAAAATCGGACTTTCTGCAGTGGTAGTGTAAATAAACAGTAATATATCAACCAGTGTTTTCTAATTGATTTCTAATGAATATATACAAAGTATGTTACGATTTTACATAATTATAAAGTAGAAACCGCTTCTAAGCATTTTTCTATTTTCAGTTTTTTAAATCGACAAATTGTATACAAAATCAGACGCGTTTTGTTCTTACTTTTGCCCTTGCAAATTCTTTATCAGATCAGCAATGTCCAATTCATGAGCTCTTTTTCTTTCAATACTCAGTATGGTCACATCCCAAAGGCGTTCTTGGATCATACTCTTTCTGAGATATGTCTTGATTTATTTTCACTTAGAGAATCATATCTCAGCAGTTGCAACTGTAACAGGAAGAATTACATATAAACAAAGCGAAGTCACCAGATTTGGAAATGCTAAGATGAGGTCAGATTCAAAATGAAAAATCTCTTCGTGAGTTGAAAGATTTAAAAGTCTGTTTTGAAAAGTATCTCTGAAAGTCAACACCTCTCGTGGAAGGAGACTGGATAAACCTTCTGCACACGGAAGCGCAAAGTCATAAGACAGCTTGGTGACCTTTTATCCTGAAGTAGTTCGTAACATTGATGTTCATAAGAACGAAAATCTTACAAAAACTTCCCCATTTCTTCAAAGCGTATCCTTATGTTTACTCTTACGGAGTCGAGGATAGCACTTTGATCTCGAATTCTTTGACAGGGTCAATAAATCGCGTATTTTGTGCCAAGTCATCAAAGAATATTTTAGGCATTGGCTTCTTTTCTTCTTCTAAAGTATTTGAAACACCAAATTTGCGCGCACAAGCACTGGCTTCCTGAAATACTTGAGGCACGTTCTTTGTAAGATCTTGCACCACAATACAGCATCTTATCAGTTCTCGCTCACACCCTGACAAGCACATACCACGACTCTGTAGTTTTTTTGACACAATATTAATGTTTCTTAGAGCTTTTTCTCACAATACAAGTATTACCACGAAATCAAGAATTTCCATTTTTCGTTTATAACGAGCTGCTTCTGTCGGTTATTTTTCGGTTCCACTTAAGGCACATGACATTAAGACATCTCATAACGGCCGCATATCTCTTTCTTAGTGCGAACACGGCATTATGACCTGAATCCTAGCGTGTTTGAGAGAGTTTCTTCAGTGTCGTTTCATTTTCCGGAGATATAATTGGAAATACAGTCTTGTAAAGCCTTCCAGCATTTTCCGCTGTTACCAAAGAATTTACATATATCTATCTTGTAGAGTGGCAAATAAATTAACAGCTTCTGTGTTAACTTTTGCAGCCGCGTTTCCAAGCCAGAAATGCGACTACTTATTACTGCTGCTCCAAAGTACCCTTACCCTATGCAATTCTTAATGCCAATCTCATTTTCTGATAGAACTTTTAATATTAAAACTTCATAGTTTTCTGCACAGTGTTCGTCCACATCATAAAATCCAAGAAAGCTTTCTACAATTTCGAACTGTGTAAAATGACCACTAGGTTCAGAAGATAGTATAACAAATGGTGATGCTTATTTGTTCGATTTTTGTATGACTTTTGCAGCAAGTTCCATGGTATAACTTAATGAAATACTACACTGCTATTGGTATTATACAAGTTTATCGCTACGAGTAATTCACCGAAAACAAAAACAGAAGGCTGTTCCCACATCTGCCACATCCCACATTTGACTAACATTGGTCAGTATTGCCAACATGAGGTTTTTCTTTCCGCTAAAACAGGACTAAAAATCCGCTAATTGCAAACAAAAAAGAGAAAGACAGAGAGAGAGAAGTCATCGCGTCTACAAAATACTGTAAGTAATATTGAAGTTGGTATTTAAAAGATCAACTAATTATTACTCTCCAACAATGTTAAGGTTAGAGCCAAAATAGGTCAGTATCCTTCTCATCAATTTAACGTTACGCCATTTTAATCAGTATCAGGTGCGGACCAAGGCAAAATTTTCACCCGACCAAAGCGCTTTTGTTGCCCCCATATAGTCCTAGCCTATATTTTACATTTTCTTACATTATTATTAGAAAATAGTTTGAAAATTTATTTTGAGTTGCTCGTTTGGGCGCCCTCTGACGTTGGCGCCCAGGGTAGTTTCCCGGTTTATCCGACACTTAGTGCTTGAGCTTGGTTCTGTGTAACAGCGGTTGTGTTTGCCTCATAATCATGGCAACACTTTTTTTGACTCGTTTTAATCCAGATTTGTCATTGTTTCTGAAAGTGTGTTGCGCAGGTGAATTTCATTTGAAGTTAGTAAGCTCAGTACATGTAATGTCGTCATGTTGTAATAATACAAGACTGATGTAATAATACAGGAGCATTAAAATTTTAATCAAACTATGCTATAAACTCGACGAGTTTACAGTAATACCAATAATTTGATATGCAAATGTAATAAACTGCGAGCAAAGAGAGCAGAAATTTTAAATTTTGTTCGGAAATGAAGACCGCTAAAATCGGAGCTCCATTTATATAATTTGCTTCTTTTCTTATTAAAAACCTGGTGCGCCCCTAAAATACAGAAAAACGTAGAAAATGTCTACCCTGCCTACCCTATTGCTACGCCACTGGGGAAGTAATCAAAACAACGCGCCTCGACAAAGAGGACATCTAAGTCACGTACAGCACCAAAGAACTAACAGAGAGAGTGGGATGAACCCGAACAATTCTCGTGATTTTATTCGTTCCGCTAACGCCAACAATAATTACAGAAGACAACCGCGTAGGGAGGACGATTATCAGATAGGGCATGGTAGGAATGAAAGAAGGAATGTCAGGAAGGGGGGAAACCAGTCACAGCATAATAATCAGAATCGGTTTTCAAATAATGGCCGCGGTCCCAAGGTCAATCTTGTATGATAAGAAAGACGAGAAAACAGGGACTATGATAGCGATCCAAATGTAGAAAAATGTATCACGCGAAGAAAATCCCCCTGGAAGATTTTCGAGAATCTATCCGGGATCGCTGCAAAACACAAACAGAGCGTGACTAAGGGGATCACAACACCAGAATACACCGGAAGGAGAAATTAATCAAACCACGGCCTTAGATAGAAAGGAATCGAACCAAGAAAATGAGATTGATGCCGAAGAAGATAGAGAAACTTGTCTTAAAATAACGAAGCACATAACTTCAATTTTTGATGCACTCATTTCCGAAAATTCGGAAATTCCCAGGCAACAAAATATTTCAGTGTTAACCGAAATTAAAGGGGAGATTGGAGAAATAGCTGTAAAAATTCTATGAGTCACGGGCTCCACCGTTTCTTGCGTAAGTGATACTTTATGGTCACATATACAAGAGAAGCATCCTAATGTACCACATTTAAAGTCCGGTACTTTAAAGATTCTGTTTGCTTTTGGCACGAGAACTGCAAAAGTGATAGCACAGGCGTTTTTATCAGTTAATCGTTATGATCATTTTGATCAGCAGAAGATCGTTTTGATATTGAGCTCTAGTAATGCAATCTTTGGTTAGACCATTCATTTTAGGGGAAGTTTTTGTTTGTTTGTTTTTCTTTTTTAAGAATATAATTCTGTGAAGGATTATCATCATGGTCTGTTGAAATTAAAGAATGGGGAAAGTTAGTTAGTGTCCCTTTCGTTAAAGAGGATACATCTGAAATAGTAAACATTTTAAATGAACTTAGTGTTGTATTCGAAGAAATACAAGACGAAGCGAGATTATTACCCCTTAGAAATATAGAGAGATTCGATCTCGTGATCTTAAAGGGAATGGAACCCTTAATGACAAGCGTAAACGAAACGGGAAGTTATTATAATAACAGTTACCAAAATAGCAGTAAAGAAATTAAATGTATTTTGATTGAAAGTGTAAAGGAGGAAAGAAAAGATTGTGTTGCCAACTCCTATTTATCATTGAAATGCACGCAAAAAAGGGTAAAAGACAGGGAAATTAATGTAATAATAAACTCCGTCTCGCCCCATGAGTATAATGAATGTAATAAGTTATGTTTATATAACACGTCTTTACCCAGTCAAGGGCCGAGGGTAGTTAGTAGTAGAATGTTACGTTTCAATGAGTTAGAAAGTGGTGTTTATCCCACCGGCTCATGTATGTCAGTCTTGGTGACTTCTGTTAGTAATAATATCAATTTGTCCAAAGTTTCTACGAGGGCTACCCCTCAATAAATTCGCGAACATATTATGCAGGCAGAAGATTTAACTGCAGAACAAAGGCAGAAGTTGGAAACACTGCTATTATCATATCAGAAAGTTTTCGATAATAAACCGAAATTATTAAAGGGTTATGAAAACCAAACAGAGCTCACAGACCACAAGCTATTTCAGGCGAAATTCTACCCATACCCTTTTAAATATAGGAAGCAAGTGAATGAGAAAGTGGAAAAATTATTAGCTTGGGATATAATTGAAAAAGGAAGTACTGAATTTCAGGCCCGTATCCAAAAGGGGTCTAGGGAGCCGGACAAACTATAATATGGTGATGAACTATAGTATGGTTGGATCGGCTCACTCTAACTTCTACCGTGCCCCCCCCCTAAATTTTTGGGCTGGCTACCGGCCTGCTGAATATACGTCACCCCTTGTGATTGTTCCAAAGAAAAACTCTGAAGAAATAGAAACTTCTTTGGATATGCGTAACCTAAATGATCAAATACTCGGTATGAGCAATATTCCTCCGCTGCCTTTTGAAGTACTACAAAAGTTTGAAGAAAAGAAAATTATTAGCACATTTAATCTTTCGTGTTTATTCAATCCAATTATGGTAGGAAAAGAAAATAGAAAGTTCTTAGGTTTTGTACAGTCAGCGACAGTAATAAGTGGAGGTTCGATACTTAACAAAATGATAGCTTTTTCCAGTAGCAGAATAGTTTCACTGTATGCCTGATAGTTGGACAACCAACATGAGAGCAAATACGAGCATGAGAGCTCGTACATGCCCGAAAACATAACATGCCAAGATATTCCTGCATTTGGAGGAAAAAGTATTACTATCTGAGAGCATCACTTAGAGAAACAACCACGAGATAAATCTGAAGAAATTCCATTTACATTAAGTTCAAAGATATAGGAGTTAATGCAAAGAAAACGAAAAGAATAATACGTTTCATGCAGAAACCAACGGAATGCTAAACAAAATCAGAAAAGAAGGAAAAAGGGAAAGGAAAGAGCAAAAGACATGGGAATAAATTAAATATTAACACTTAAGGATAAACAGTGTCCGTCTTTCCCCCTGCCCCATCTTGGTTTTTCTCCCTTCATAGGATAAAACTCTTTCAGTATCAAACACGAACATCATTTATAGTGTTTAATTTCTTGAAAAAATTTTTAATTTAGCCTAGGCCGAGACTCGAACCCCAGACCCTTAGAATGACAGCCTCACGCGGTATCCACTTACCTACACAGGCTCTATCTACTGCGTTTATAAATCAGCTATCACCGCGCTGTTATCAAACGTGTTAAATCAGCCATTGTCAGTGTGCCACTCCAGTTCCATTTGAAGTTTAAATTTTATTTACCTCACTTCGCCATCTATGGGTAGCAGTCCCCTTGCTTTCATAAAAAGCATTTGTTCTGTAGATTAAAATCAAGAATGAATTAATCTGTACTCTTGGGAGCTTACTGGTGCACCAACATATATATATATATATATATATATATATATATATATATATATATGTGTGTGTGTGTCAAATTGATTGAGGATTAAAAGAGCGACTTCGTAAATTTACGGAACGCGTGTTAACACAACAGTAAGGACATCTCGTAGCGTTGTTACGTAACACACGAGTGTAAATAAAGTTTCAAAACAAGAAGTCGCAAGAAATGCCGTGGGTAAGTACGTAAAGCGTCTGCTTGCTCAGTGGAGAAATCCAGGTTCAAATCTGGGCTGGTACGTTCTTTTCTGTTCCGTTGAAAATACATTGCAACCTAAAATATTGCAGATTACTGCAATTGCAATTTAATTCAATTTTAAGCATTATACATCCATATGGATTGTTGAATTTGCTTTATAAAGATGCAGATTATGAATTATAGTAATTTTTTCAATGAAATGAAATTAAATTAAGTTTGACGTCCCATGTTTATGTCGGCTAGGTAAAGGAGACAGTGATGATAAGAAATGAATGAAAATTGTGCAACGATGAAGGTAGGAGGAAACAGAAGAATCCTAGTGTTAAAATTTAAGACTAATTTACTTTGATGTAATATGTCCATTAATTTGTTTTATGAGCACGTTATTGATTACGAATGATGTATGTTGTTGATATAGATTCTATTGCACGTTCTTTCATAAATACTATAGAAAGTATCAAGGCTATATATTATCTTTCATGAAAGTTGACTGGTGCATGCGCAGTACAGAGAGAAGGCGAAGGAGGAAATGCTAACAGATTGTTAGAATGTTTCGCTCGCAAGCAGTAGTTCTCAACTTTGAGGCGCGCTTCCTCCTTCTGGGGAGGCGTGAAGGGTTTACGAAGTCCCTTCGTTTCGTTATATCTCTTGAATGATTATATACAATATCCAGCCACATCTACACATTTGGAAGTGATAAATCGTAGTATAAATTAACCGTCCTCCACACACGGTGCTTGTTGATTTTCCAAGATTAAAAACTGAAATATCTTTTATCTCAATAGAATACAGAAGTTTCAATGAGAGGGCTTGCAACACCTTAATCCCATGACTCTTCGATACGTCACTGCCTGAACTGTAACTTTCAAGTTAGAATAGAATAATATAGACATGTGACCTACTAAATATATTTTTGGATCATTATACGTTTTCAGAAATATCCACTATTACAATGTCGTAAATGTTAAGTAATTTATTGTAAATCTTTGTACTTTCATTTTTCCTCCTTCTTCTCAACTAAGGTTAAAAAATGTAATAATAAGAGGTTAAGAATTCGAAATATTACGTACATTTTAGCGTATTACGAAATTATATTTAATCGATTCCGACAGGAACACAAATAGAAACGTCAAGAAGAGCTAAAACTAAAATTGTAGTCTGGTGAGATTCGAACTACCCTTGAATGGTGCCTCGAAAATCTACAGTCGAATGTCTTAATCCACTTCTTTTATTAATGTCTTAATCTACTTATTACTAGTTACTACTTAATTTTATTCACTTTTTACTTGTTTAATTTGCTTTACCAGTAACCTAAAACGACAGGGACATGAGCACAGAAACATCGAGGAAAGTTAAAATTTCAAAGGCTCTCCCATTGGGAATCGAACCCGGGAGTGGTAAGTGCAAAGTGGTAACACCAAAGTGGTAAGTGCAAGCCACTAGATCAGCGGGGAGGGCATCCACTCGATAATTGTAAACAGTTACGATTGTAGTAAGCGTGTTTTATGTTACACCTTTCATTACAGTATGAAATTTACTTTGTATTACCTGAAGTTTAAGCCTATTTTGGCGTGGTGCAATATGTCTATTGAAATTTTTTTGTGTTAACTGTATTCTTTACTTTGACGAATGATATGTATTGTTTATATAGGCTCTATTACGTATTAGTTTATGAATGTTAAACAATTATCAGGATTATTTATGAGCTTTCATAAAAATTCACTGGTGCATGTGCAGTAGAAACAGAAAGATACACTTTATCGACATTATTCATACAAGTCAGAATTCAAATTTCTAACAGGTTGTCAAAAAGCCTCGTTCTAAGGGCTGTGGAGAACTGTCTGTTGCTCTGCGAGGAGAAATCATAGACCAAGCAACAGTGGGACAAACTCTGCCTCACATCGCTAGGAATCTGGGCTATGACAAGAAAACAGCCATGAAATGGATTCAGAGACATAAAGAAGGTGGTGAATGGTTCAGGTCTCGGTCAAGAAGTGAAAGGCCTAAAGCGACAACTGCAGCTCAAGAGCAAACGTTAGTTACAGAAGCAATCAACAAACCTCTACGAAACGCGTCGATCCTTTTGGACAAAGCCATGGAATATAATTGTTCTCGCGAAAGAATAAGAAGATTATTGGGGGCTGATCTCCACTGTTCAAGACCCGGTAGGAAAACTCTTCTGACTGAAACGCAGAAGACCAGATGAATGGAATGGGCACAGGAGAACACAACCCAACCGCTGTCATATTGAGACTTAGTCATCTGGACCGACGAGAAAGTTTTCAAGTCTAACCAGCAAGGCAGAGTTATATTGTATAGACCACGCGGAACCAGGGATGCTGAACAAAATATCAGTACTTCTTGTTCAGAACTAATATTAGCACACTTTTGTGGATACATGATGGCTGCTGGTCCTGTAGATTTGGTTGCAGTGCCCGAGAGAATGAACAGCACTGTTTACGTTAATATCTTCGAAAATACATTGTTACCGTCCTTAGAAAGAAACTTCTGCGAA
The DNA here is from genome assembly GCF_964235325.1 of Thermobia domestica. Classification (NCBI taxonomy): domain Eukaryota; kingdom Metazoa; phylum Arthropoda; class Insecta; order Zygentoma; family Lepismatidae; genus Thermobia; species Thermobia domestica. Next base: position 80,697,114 of record NC_137465.1, on the reverse strand, counting down.
CAGGAAGAATATATATTTATGCATGACAACAGTGTTGTTTGCACCTCCCGGTAAACACGAGAGTGGCTAAGTGAACATCCGGAGAATTTGTATAGAGTGGGCCCCTCTATCCCCAGACTTGAACCCAATTGAACATTTGTGGGCTTAGATGGTGCAAGAATGGAAAGAGAGAAGTGACGACAGAGGCAAAACGTTTCTTCAAAATCAAGTTACGGAACTGTGGCAACACTTACCTGACACACCATCATATTGCTCGAGACTTTTATCTAGTATTCCCTCCAGACTTCAAGAAGTTATTGACTCTGGAGGTGACTACATGAAATACTAGTGTGTTATTTTTGTGTAAACATTTATTTTTCATTTATTTGTTATATTTCTTTTCGAGAGCAAGACATTCCTTCTTCATTGATTTATTTTGTTTGTTTACTTATTAGTTCGTTAAAACGTAAAGGAAGAGTAGTATATCTTCAATAAGTATTTGTAAATTTACTTCGAACGTTTCTAAGAACACATTTATGTCTTTTCCTTACTCGTATATCATGCCCAATATTACTGTCATTTCAGTTCATTAATTACTTTATTTCACATATTGGATAAAAGTATTCTTGTCTTTTTAATGATGTTTTCCCTTTTGATTGTTTAATTTCTAAATACAAGTATTACCTTAATTCGAATGAATAAAGCTCATTTTGTTCATCGTCAATTCTTTAAGAGCTGAGTTCGAATTCAAGAACAATGTAGTGTAATTTACATTCTTTATTCTTCGTATAGTAGTACTGCCAATATTAAGTATCATTTTTCATGAGTCCAGTTGATTAGTGAGAACTTGGACAAACTTTAAACTGATAATTCTTTACACAATAACAACAGTACAGTACATTTAAGCTATTCCTTATACTTCACAGCATTGAAACCAATGTTTTGTATTGGTTAAAAAATAAAGCAGCCAGAAGTTTCCTAAAAAGACCTATCCTTCCTTACAAAACATAGGCCTAAGGTAAAGTAAGGCAATACATTACTAAAATATATTAATATTTCGAATTATTAACCTCCTCTTGTTACATCTTTCAGGCTTAGTTGATAAAAAAGAGGGAAAATGAAAGTATAAAGACTTACAATAAATTACTTAACATTTACTGACATTGTAATAGTGGATATTTCTGAAAACGTATAATGATCCAAAAATATATTTAGTAGGTCACATGTCTATATTATTCGATTCTAACTTGAAAGTTACAGTTCAGGCAGTGACGTATCGAAGAGTCATGAGGTTGAGGGGTTGTAACCCCTCCCATTGATACTTGTATATTCTATTGAATTAAAAATTATTTCAGTTTTTAATCTTGGAAAATCAACAAGCACCGTGTGTGGAGGACGGTAAATTCATAGTACGAATTATCACTTCCAAATGTGTAGATGTGGCTGGATATTGTGTATAATCATTCAAGAGATATAAGAAAACGAAGGGACTTCGTAAGCCCTTCACGCCTTCCCAGAAGGAAGAAGCGCGCCTCAAAGTTGAGAACTACTGCTTGCGAGCGAAACATTCTAACAATCTGTTAGCATTTCCTACTTCGCCTTCTCTCTGTACTGCGCATACACCAGTCAATTTTCATGAAAGATAATATATAGCCTTGATACTTTCTATAGTATTTATGAAAGAACGTGCAATAGAATCTATATCAACAACATACATCATTCGTCAAACTAATCAATAACGTGTTCATAAAACAAATTAATAGACATATTACATCAAAGTAAATTAGGCTTAAGTTTTAGCCAATAGAAAGTAATGTTATTCTGTAAGAAGAACTACTACTCGAAGCCTTTGCTACAACTACTAGTTGCTACCATGGCCAAGTGGTCTAAGGAGATCCTTTTTGTAAAACACCCAGCGAGCTTAGTTCGAGTCCCCGGAGAGTCCAACTCATTTTTTCTCTCTTTTTTTATGAGTTCTCGATGTTTCTGTCTGTATTCCTGTCGGATTCGATTAAATAGAATTTCGAATAGAGACCAATATGTATGATAAATGGTAATTTATTTGCGAGTCTCCACTCGTCTAATATACATTTTCGAGAGTTTTATTTTGGAAGTGTATATAATATGAAATAGTGAAAATAGTGAAGTAAAAATATTCTTATAAATATTGGTTAATTAATTGGAGTTGACCATGGCTTTCAGGTTAGGATTATATAGAGATGAGTTACTTTCAAGTGCAATGCGAAAAAAAAATTGAGTCCTAATCAAACACAAAATTGTAACTTACAGGATAAATTTTACATGATTAGTATTATAATTTTTTGTTTCTATTATAATTCTGTATAAGTTATGATACTACTATTTCAAAATGTAGATCGAGAAAGAAGTGTAATATTATATTTTGTTACGAAAACCATTTAATCAGTGATAATTTCAGGGAGTAATCTGAGGAAAAATTTGAGACCCTTCTCAAGCTAAGAAATTTCTGCCTTCGGGACCTATCTTCGATCATGCTTAATGTGGATTACCAGTGAGTATACCCATCACCCCTATTAAAAATTCCCCCGAGGATAATTTTTCTCAAATCACCACTGTTTATAATAAGTTTTTCGTTACAAATCAGAGGATAATAATGGGAAAACATACTTTCTATTTCGTTTTCAGCTATGGATTTTAGTTTTGCAATTGATATATTGTTCCGTCTTAATCGAATTTGAAACAAAAGAAGTTTCCAATGAGTTACCCAAAGAAATGTTTTCCGCCTCTAAATGAAAATAGGAAGACACTTAGAAAAACTTATTATCGGGTTTTAACACACAAACATATGATTGATAGAGTGTCGACCTAAACCACTCGACCATTTTGCATGCTTTTGCAGGCTTTCTTTTAACTTTTGTGAAAGCAGTTTACTGTTCCATACTGCTTTTGTTTATTGCGATACGACTATGATTCTCAGTGAATATTTGGACGTCACAGTTCTTGCAATATATAAAAGTGTTTGTAGAATAAATTACATTCAATTTACGTCTTAATAACATACGTAAATCAGGTTGAATTCATGAAATGTTTGAGGTTGGAGTGAACGTAAATGTTTTCATACTTAGGAGTCTGGATATGCGAACCTGCTTACCGTGGGGATTTACTTCTGTGAAACTTGGTCCATGAAGTTATACAAAAACGGTAAAATAAAAAACGTTAACATTCTTACAATGAGAAGAGATTTCAATTCCCGGGGGAGTTAGTGTACACGCGCCTTTATCGTGGGAGACCCGGGTTTGATTCCCGGTGGGGGCTCATGTGTTTCGTATTCCATGTTAATCACTAGGTCCACGTCTCCTATAACCACGCTGCTGACCGGGCAGTTAAACTCAAAATCACAATCACCACTACACGGCGGGAGTTAAATGGTTCGGGTTTTACGTTAATCAATATGTCCACGTCATATATGGTCTTGCTGTTGAAAGAGACGTTAAACTCCAAATCAACTCAACTCATTAAGATCAGAGTTCTGAGTTTAATACCAACTTTAAACCAACTTTCAAAATAAAAATTGAAATAAAATGAAATCTTTAAATTTAACGTCCCATGGTTATGGCGGTTAGGCTAAAGGACACGGTGATAATGAGAAATGAGTGAAATAGTGGAATGAAGAAAGTGGGAGGAAACGGGGGAACCCCGAGAAAACCCACGAGCACGTCGTTTGTCCACCACAAAGTCTAAACGGCACGAGCTGGGATCGAATTAGGGACCCGAAGCACCAGAGGTGAACGCTCTACCACTGAGCCACTGCGCCCCCCAAAATGTAAATTATTCATGCTTCTGATACCTATATAAATGGAGAGAGAGAGAGAATAAATATGGTTGTATTTTTCATAGGGCCGAAATGGCTTAGTGTTAGAGCGTTCACCTCTGATGCATGGCGTCCTTGGTTCAATCCCAGCTTGCACAAAGTCAGATTTGTGGTGAAGAAACACCGTGTGCGTTCGTTTCTTCAGGATTCTCTTGTTTCCTCCTACCTACATCGTTGCACAATTTTCATTCATTTCTCATCATCACCGTCTCCTTTACCTAGCCGACGTAAGCATAAGACGTCAAACTTAATTTAATTTCATTTCATTGAAAAATTACTATAATTCATAATCTGCATCTTTATAAAGCAACTTCAACAATCATATGGATGTATAATGCTTAAAATTGAATTAAATCGCAATTGCAGTAATCTGCAATATTTTAGGTTTCTCATTTATTTGCATCAAATGTTTAGTTATTTGATACTTTATAGCAAGAATATCAACTGCTATATAAGACACGGTTATATACCTGTGGCGTGGGAGACCCTGGTTTGATTCCCAACGGGAGCTCATGTGTTTCGGTTTCTATGTTAATCAGTAAATCCCGTCTCATATAGCCCAGCTGCTGAAAAGGACGCTAAACTCAAAATCAACTTAACTCAATAATTATCTATACATTAAATTTAATATGAGACAGAGAGGTCACGGTGGGTGGTGCTTCACAGTGAGTCACGTCCTGTTGACCCACGATCCACTGACCTACTCACAAATCTTGACCCAATTGACACTCCATATCTGAACTGTACACACAGATAAAGCAGACATATATGTAACCTACCTTACTTGGCCGTCACTAATTTAAGATAATCTACAAAAAATGAAAGAAAGCAATTTCAAACGCAAAAATATAGGAATGTATTTTCAACGGAACAGAAAAGAACGTACCAGCCCAGATTTGAACCTGGATTTCTCCACTGAGCAAGCAGACCCTTTACGTACTTACCCACGGCATATCTTGCGACTTCTTGTTTTGAAACTTTATTTACACTCGTGTGTTACGTAACAACGCTACGAGATGTCCTTACTGTTGTGTTAACACGCGTTCCGTAAATTTAGGAAGTCGCTCTTTTAATCCTCAATCAATTTGAAACTACAGAACAAATGCTTTTTATGAAAGCAAGGGGACTGCTACCCATAGATAGCTAAATGAGGTAAATAAAATTTAAACTTCAAATGGAACTGGGGTGGCTCACCGACAATGGCTGATTTAACACGTTTGATAACAGCGCGGGTGATAGCTGATTTATAAAGTCAGTAGATAGAGCCTGTGTAGGTAAGTGGATACCGCGTGAGGCTGTCATTCTAAGGGTCTGGGGTTCGAGTCTCGGCCTAGACTGAGTTAAAATTTTTTCAAGGATTAAACACTATAAATGATATTCGCGTTTGATACTGAAAGAGATTTATCCTATGAAGGGAGAAAACCCAAGATGAGGGCAGGGGGAAAGACGGACACTGTTTATCTTTAAGGGTTAATATTTAATTTATTCCCATGTCTTTTGCTCATTCCTTTCCCTTTTTCCTTTTCTCATTTTGTTTAGCATTCCGTTGGTTTCTGCATGAAACGTATTATTCTTTTCGTTTTCTTTGCATTAACTCCTATATCTTTGAACTTAATGTGAATGGAATTTCTTCAGATTTATCTCGTGGTTGTTTTTCTAAATGATGCTCTCAGATAGTAATACTTTTTTCCTCGAAGTGGAGGAATATCCTGGCATGTTATGTTTTCGGGCACGTATTTGCTGTCAAGTTGGTTGTCCAACTATCAGACATAGAGTGAAACTATTCTGCTACTGGAAGAAGCTATCATTTCTTATGTATCCAACTTCCACTTATTACTGTCGCTGACTGTACATGGGCGTCAATCGTACGTATATAAAAGATTGTGTTTCGGATTAAAGGCAGCAGTGTCCTGGAGTATCAGAGCACTAAAGACAATATTAACAAAATAAAATTGATGGTTTTTGCTAGGTCTACATAGATGACGTCATATGCGGCTCCGATTCGTTTGAAACCCATCTAAAACACTTAGATATTTTGCTGAGAAAATTAAAAATGACCGGCCTAAAAATGAAGCTAGCGAAATGCAAATTTACCTGGCACACAGTACCATATTGGTCTACATTTTGACTCCTGGAATCGAAAAGGATCCCAACAAAATACAGACCATAAAGGAGTTCACACTTCGAAGAAATGTAAAACAGCTGAGGTCTTATTTAGAATTCCTAAATTTCTACAGGGCGTTCCAAAATAAATATGCAGATTTAGTCTCACCACTTTCGTCACTGTCGCGCAAAGGAACACCATTCCGCTGGACTCTTGAATGTCAAACGGCATTTGAAAATATTAAAAGAGCATTTTCAGAGAAGGTAACATTACATCGTCCCATGATGGATAGATTATTTTATTTAGCAGTCGATGCAAGCAGTGTTGCCACAGTGCAGTTTGCCGAACATCAACCTCTGAGACGAAAACTACTTTCAGTTCGAAGGTTTTTCTCTCTGTGTGTGTTTAGCTTCCAGCGGGTTGAGAGAAAACTTGGCACAAACAGTAATTGTGGGAATATTTTGAACAGGTTCGTTAGCCAGAATAATCAGATGAAAATGTTCAAAATGGCGGCCCTTCAAACACATAAAAAGCTCCAAAGGATCCAAATTTTGCCGATAAATGTATTCACAATGTTTGAGTAATTTTTCCTCTTTTACTGAAATATTTGTGTGTAAGGACTTATCCTCTTTTATTGAAATATTAGACCCGATTAATCACCTAAGGAAGGTTTACGCCCTTTCGCTACGGTTAATCTTTTTTTCTTTTGCGGGGGGATATTTTGCTATCGGAACAGGACAAGACGATTGTTAGTGATGACATGAAGTTACACATTGAAAGTGAAGTAACTTATGAAACGTGTTATTTGAAAGAATAGTATAATAAATGTGCTTTCCCTTAACACAGAGAAGAGATCGAGAGCGTAAATGGCGAGGAGTGTTATTTGATTTGTTTTTAGTAACACATTGCATTGCAAATTGTGGTAGGCATCTTTAGTGCGAAGTAAAATAATAATAATTATATATATATTACGAAAAGGTGCTGTTTGTGGAACGCAATATCTTCCTCAATTCTTTATCAAACGCCATATCTCCCTTACAGACAAAATAGTAATAATTTATATCGAGAGAACGAGAAAAGGTAGAAGGATGGGAGCAACGTTGGACAGTACGCACTCATAGGACTCATAGAAAAATAAGCGATTTCAATGGAAAAAGAACGAAGAGGCATTGTCATGGGGAGTCATGGGGCCACGGCAGAGCCCTTCCTCTTTAGGCAATATGTCGATAACTTACACCGAGAGAACGGGAGGTGACAGTAGGATAGGACCAACGTTGGACACCATAGCCCCATAAGCCGCATCGAAAAAATATGACGGGGTGCCAGCCAGCCGTACTTGTTTCCACATGATAATATAAAATCATATTGTGCGAAGTATACGCATGAGTTAGCTAGTAATATTTATTATTATTACTGTTATTTTTTCATTACGTCTGCATGTTTGACATAAAACCAATCATTCGTAGAAAGAATAAGAAGAGATAGTTACTTTAACTGTGAAAAAGGACGGAAAATATGGAAAGAGTGACTATCTGTAGCGAAAAGAAACAATATTTTACCTCAAGTGGATAAAAAGTCAAGGCAAGGTAGATTCGAACTCTTGAGGCCGGTGCGAAAAGCCGGTGTTTTGTCCACTCACCGACTGTGTCGTTAGGGATTACAACAACTCCATTAACAGCTATCGCATCCGTGAGTTGTATGCTATGGTCACGGGTTCCGTCTTTGCTGGAAGTTGACAAAGTTCTTACATGTAGTAGTTAAGCCTACATGAGGTAATACATGAGGTATTTAGACCTACATGTTCTCCATATAAAGTAATTTCTTGTTAGATAATGAAACTGCTGTCGGATTTTAATACATGGTGTATTGCAGGATACAAAATGCTTTACATTACTTGTTTGTTTGTAGATGCTATTAGTTTAGTATTCTGAAAGGTTGTGTGTAAACTACGGATGCCCAGATCCGGAATTTTTACTTTCCAGACTTCCGAAAGTAAAACTGGACCAATTCCGGAATTCGAAAAATATCAGATTTCGGAAGAGATCCGATTTTGGAAAAATTCCGAAATTCGGAATTTATAAATATCTGATTTCGTGAATATTCCGAATTCCGGAATTTTCACAATTCCGGAATTTTAAAGAATTGCACAATTTTCCGAAATCCGGAGACTGAAATCTCCGCTACCTGAAAATGAATTTCTCTCGGTTAATATGTGCATGATTGTGGCATCTCATCTCTAGAAGGAGAACTTTGAGCAAAGAAAGTTGATCATTCACATTCCGTGCAGCCATTATTTTATGCGAAAAAAACATGTTATCTGGTGTGAAATCGAACTGAGGTTTTACAGTTGGAAACCCAGAACGATATCCAGTGGCGGCTTTAAAGGCTAGACAGGGGGCTCTCTAAAAATTTACAAAACTTTTAAAACGACAAAAGATAAGATAAAAAATAAATATATATATTTCACTATTTATAAGCCATTATGTACAGCCAGCCACAAAAGTAATACCCCCCTAAGCACTCTAATATCATTACTTGGGGTCCAGGTCTTTTGCAGTTGTGAGAACGCCTAGACAGATGCAACCCAACTTACACGTAACTTTTCTCGTCACAGACAGCAGTTGGTAGTACTGAGTCAAATCTTTAAGCAAGTAAAATAGTGAGTATATGACGCACGAAACTTTTCTCCATTCTGAGGTCAACTCTTTGGTTCACAACGTGTTGTCCATTGAACATCATATGCTACTCTCAATATTGCTGTGTATGTAGTGTATTTTTTCATTATATACTGTATATTCAAAGAAATAAAACCACAGATAACATACGAATCAAAAAATGCTTGAGAGTAGCAGAAAATACCAATTCTAGAACAACTACTGAAAATAACTTTGTAAATGATTGCCTCCATTGAGAGACCTTCTCCAATTCTCCTAATTCCAACATCTTTTTCTTTCTAGGGAAGAGAAGACCTTGCTTATCATTCTCAGTGCATTGAAATTGAAATTGAAAAAGGAACAGTTGGAAAAGTTTCAGCCTCGCCGGGATTCGAACCCGGGTCTACCGAACAGAATGTCAATGGTCTAACCACTCACCTATAACGCCACATAACCTTACTCCAAAACTAATAACCAGTTAAAGTCGTTTCATCGAAAAGTATAAACAAGATACTCAAATATAACGAAAACAAACAAATATAAACAAAATGTAAAAAAATATATAAATAAGAAAATATAAGCAACTTGTGTGAGTGTCTTAATGACTTACTGAGATTTCCTTGTTTAACTCAAAAACAAGTTATATACACGAAGTTCAATGAAGAAAGTGTCACGAAATGTTCTTCAAGTCGAGCCTACGTCATCGGCAGAGCCGTAACTTATAGGGGGGCAACTTCCCACATGAGTAGCTCCCCTCCTTCGAGGAGGCCCATTTTCAGACAAAATTTTCTTACTCCATATACGATGCGATCATGAAATTAGAAATGAAGCATCAAATAGTGTCGCTACATTACATACACAAAACAGCACACAAAACTTAAATAGAACAAAAATGTGTCCTGGACCCATTTCAGTAATATTTATTCGTATGGCTTTGAGATTTATCAATATTTTCCCCTTAATAATTTTGCATGTATGGAATAGGCCCAGGGAGTAACTAACGGAACCACAGACCTTGCCGTGCGGGAGGGCCCGCAGGCTCCGGTGGGCCCAAAAAGATTAAGAGAAAGTTGGAGAGAGGGGCCCAATAATTAGAAATCAACTTTTTCTAGAGGCCAAATAAGCTTATTAATGTTTCCCCCCAGAAAAGAGTTGAGTTGGTTTCGAGTTTAACGTCCCGGTCAGCAGAGAGGTTATATAATACGTGGACATACTGATTAACGTGGAATCGTAACCACACGAGCTTCAGCAGGGAATTGAATCCGAGTCTCCCACGCCAAAGGCCTCCCCCCAGAAAAATCTAAGTTACGGCGCTCGTCATCAGTTGCAGGGATGGTCCCGATTTACATTACATTTCGTCTTTAATATAACTTCTAATTTCCAAAGAAGAAAAGACGACAGAAATTATTTTCACATTCTTTAAGTTGTATCAACACGTGTAGAAATAGATAGTTCTATGTTTATGTTCCAAAACTACTACTTCATTTTCTTCTATTTATATGAGGAGTTCGTGGCAAATTGAAGCCATATGATCCTGAGGCTGCTCGTCATGAGGCGCAATCCACTAGGTCTTCGAATTCCTCTGAAAAGCAAGGTCGGAATTCTAATTGTCCTCAGTATTTCTGTGTTTGTGTTCCTGTAGTGTTTGGATATGTCGAAAGCACCAGTGGCGAACAATATTCCGGTTGGGGAAATTTATTGAAAAAAAAAATGTGAAAGCAGGAAACTCTCCTTTCAGCTACTTGGGTTCAAATCCCATTGTGGTAAATAGTAATTTTTCTTAATGGGAAGTATCTAGAAGATAAACTTGATGATCTTGACGCTCGATCGCGACGACAGAACTTACTACTTTTTGCCATTCCGGAAAAAGAATTGTGAAACATGGGAGGAAACTGAGAAAAAAGTCAGGAACACAATAAACGATCGATTAAAAATCTCATTAAGTGATGATGACTTACAACGTGTGCACCGTTACGGAAGGAAGAGAAATGCCAATACGCGGCCAATTGTCTGCAAATTCTTCGGAACAAACATCGAGGCACAAATATATATATATATATATATATATATATATATATATATATATATATATATTGAACAAGACTTCTCTAACAAAGTTCACGAGGAGAGAAAAAACCAAATAAGCACATGATTAAGGCAAGAAGGAACGGCAGCTTTGCCTATCTTCAATAACGCTATCTCTACATCGATGGCAAGCGTCATACTCTGTACGACCTTGATCCAAACGCGAGAGGCAGCGGTCACCAGAGAAAGAAGACAAGCCTCAATCCCCGCGGCGAAGGCAGACCTAAATAATGGACAAAAAGAGGAAAAGAAATGTTCAACCTCCATCTCTACGGCAGAGAGCGAAATATTTCCACCCCCTCCAGCTCTAAGGTCATCCACCCGTCAAGCAAGTACACAAGAACTCTATGAACAGAAGGACTATCCCCTTCTCAAAACTCCTCCCCTTTCCCGTACGGAATATCTCGTACGGAAACAATGATATAACTGTGACAAGGCTCCGGTAGAAGACCAAGAAAGTGTAAGAGCATTTGCAAACGCCCCCGGCAATGCCGGATCCGGCACCGACAATGCCGGAACCGGAACCGGAACCGGGCTGCTTTGCACACGCAGCCGGCAAAACCGGTGCCGGATCCGGCAACGTCGGTGCCGGCGCTCCTTTACTCACACATCTCGGTAATGCCGGTGCGGAAAGGTAGTTTGAGTTTGAACGTGAAGGAGAGAACATGAGTCCAGCAATAAATAAACGATATCTCCTTGCCTTGCTGTACTTACGGCGAAGAAAGAGGAAACAAAGCAACACCAGAAAGATTTGGATTCATCCATTGTTGACAGTGCGTCATGTGGAAGGTTCGTTTTATACATTATATGAAAAACTGCGGACATATGATTCGAAATTTTTTAATTAATTACTTTCGCATGCCTAAACAAACGTTCGATTTCTTAGTATAACGAATTAGTAATCATATTCAGTTTTTTTTCTTTTTTTTGCAAGAGCCGTGTAATATTACAGATTGACATGAATATATGGAAGGGTCGTTCAATATCTGAGAAATAGCTCAATGCAAAGAACAAGGTTAATTGTATTACGTCAATCAAGTGACGTAGGAGCATAAACGTCTAAATTCCCAAATATCTTTTCTTTAGTACACAAAGGTATATTGTAAATTGGTCCGTATATAAGCCTAATCAAAAGCATTCGCAGAAAAACATGGCTAAATTAATAATTTTGACAAGTCACAATACGTAGTAACCCTATACTTAAACCCACAATCCAATAGTGTCAAATTGTCAAGAATCCGCAAAAACTGGTGGCAAATTGTCCACTTTGTCGAATTTTGGTGGCAAATTGACCGCTGGTAAATTATCCGTACCCCGAAGAAAACATCAAAGTGGCCCATTCCTGTCTTCGATTGTACATTTTATTTTCATTTACAAATAATCTACATTTTATGTATCAACTATAAGTAAACAGAAAGCGTTTGAATCACTATTGTTTTGCATTATCCTATACATACTTGTCGCTTCTCGTTTATTTTGGTCCATAGTATCAAAGGCTTGTGCAAGGTCTGTATATACTTCTTTCCAGGCTTTCTGCTTTTCGACCTTGTCTTTATTTGAATCTGTAGTCTTGTCCCATAGACAAGGTCTCATTTTCACTAATTCAATGAAATTCAAAACGTACTGAAACACTTTAATCATTGTCACTCGATCAACGATGAAATAAATTGTCACCGAAGCAAGACTTCAGTGCACTGCAGGAAAAAATCTACTAAATCAAAAAACCACCTCAAGCGGAAATAAGTAACATATAGCTACACTCACCGCGGTGAATCTAGCAGACATATGTCCGCAGACAAAACGAAATTTCCCAGGAATGCCAGTATACATTTTAAACGTATACTATCAAAACCAAACACGGTACTTCTAGTGCAATGTCAATGACGATTCACGTCTTTAACTTATTATGCACATAATATGCTAACATGTGTATTATCTAATTTAATTTTCATATATATAGTTATTAATTTTTCAGAAAATAACAGAAAAATATTGCCTCCATAAAAGATAAAAAACATACAGTGCCAACTTTAAAATTACTAATCTAATAATTTTATATTCATCTACAGGGACCCCACTTAGAGTTTATCATCATATAAAAGTGGGCTATATATATCTCTATAAAATATGTACGAGAAAAAACACTAATTTTTCGGATAAAGATGAGCAAAATATTCCCTCAAATTAAGCTAAAAAACGACCAGTGCCAACTTTAAAATTAGTTAACTAATAATATTATATTCATCTAAAGGGTCCCCACTTACAGTTTATCACCATATAAAAGTGGGATATGTATATCTCTATAACATATGTACGAGGAAAATACACTAATTTTTCGGATAAAGATGAGCAAAATATTACCTCAAATTAAGCTGAAAAACGACCAGTGCCAACTTTAAAATTAATAACCTAATAACTTTATATTCATCTACAGGGTCCCCACTTACAGTTTGTCATCATATAAAAGTGGGATATGTATATCTCTATAAAATATGTATGAGGAAAAACACTAATTTTTCGGACAAAGTTGAGCAAATTATTCCATCAAATAAAGCTGAAAAACGAGCAGTGCCAACTTTAAAATTAATAACCTAATATATTCATATTCATCTACAGGGTACCTGCTTACAGTTTATCACCATTTAAAAGTGGGATATGTATATCTCTATAAAATATGTACGCGCTAAAAAACACTAATTTTTCGGATAAAGATGAGCAAATTATTCCCTCACATAAAGCTGAAAAACGAGCAGTGCCAACTTTAAAATTAATAATCTAATAATTTTATATTCATCTACCGGGTCCCCACTTACAAGTTATCGCCATATAAAAGTGGGATATGTATATCTCTATAAAATACGTACGAGGAAAATACACTAATTTTTCGGATAAAGATGAGCAAAATATTCCCTCAAATTAAGCTGAAAAACGACCAGTGCCAACTCTAAAATTAATAATCTAATAATTTTATATTCATGTACAGGGTTCTCACTTACAGTTTATCACCATATAAAAGTGGGATATTTACATCTCTATAAAATATGTACGAGGAAAATACACTCATTTTTCGGATAAAGATGAGCAAAATATTCCCTCAAATTAAGCTAAAAAACGACCAGTGCCAACTTTAAAATTAATAATCTAATTATTTTATATTCATCTACAGGGTCCCCACTTACAGTTTATCACCATATAAAAGTGGGATATGTATATCTCTATAAAATATGTACGAGGAAAATACACTAATTTTTCGGATAAAGATGAGCAAAATATTACCTCAAATTAAGCTGAAAAACGACCAGTGCCAACTTTAAAATTTATAATCTAATAATTTTATATTCATCTATAGAGTCCCCACTTACAGTTTATCACTATATAAAAGTGAGATATGTATATATTATTAAAATATGTACGAGGAAAATACACTAATTTTTCGGATAAAGACGAGCAAAATATTCCCTCAAGTAAATCTGAAAAACGACCGGTGTCAACTTAGAAATTAATAACCTAATAATTTTATATTCATCTACGGGGTCCCTACTTACAGTTTATCACAATATAAAAGTGAGATATGTATATCTGTGTAAAATACTTACGAGGAAAATACACTAATTTTTCGGATAAAGATGAGCAAATTATTCCCTCACATAAAGCTGAAAAACGAGCAGTGCCAACTTTAAAATTAATAACCTAATAATTTTATATTCATCTACAGGGTCCCCACTTACAGTTTATCACCATATAAAAGTGGGATATGTGTATCTCTATAAAATATATACGAGGAAAATACACTAATTTTTCGGATAAAGATTAGAAAAATATTCACTCAACTAAGGCTGAAAAACGAGCAATGCGAACCTTAAAATTAACAACCTAATATTTTTATATTCATCTACAGGGTCTCCACTTACAGTTTATCACCATATCAAAGTGGGATATGTATATCTCTGTAAAATACCTACGAGGAAAATACACTAATTTTTCGGATAAAGATGAGCAAATTATTCCCTCTCATAAAGCTGAAAAACGAGCAGTGCCAACTTTAAAATTAATAACCTAATAATTTTATGTTCATCTACAGGGTCCCCACTTACAGTTTATCACCATATAAAAGTGGGATATGTGTATCTCTATAAAATATGTACGAGGAAAATACACTAATTTTTCGGATAAAGATGAGAAAAATATTCCCTCAAGTAAAGCTGAAAAACGAGCAGTGCAAACCTTAAAATTAACTACCTAATATTTTTATATTCATCTACAGGGTCCCCACTTACAGTTTATCACCATATCAAAGTGGGATATGTATATCTCTGTAAAATACCTACGAGGAAAATACACTAATTTTTCGGATAAAGATGAGCAAATTATTCCCTCACATAAAGCTGAAAAACGAGCAGTGCCAACTTTAAAATTAATAACCTAATAATTTTATATTCATCTACTGGGTCCGCACTTACAGTTTATCACCACATGAAACTGGGATATATATATCTATAAAATATGTACGAGGAAAATACACTAATTTTTCGGATAAAGTTGAGCAAATTACTCTTTCAAATAAAGCTGAAAAACGAGCAGTGCGAACTTTAAAATTAATAACCTAATATTTTTATATTCATGTACAGGGTCCTCACTTATAGTTTATCACCATATAAAAGTGGGATATTTATATCTCTATAAAATACGTACGAGGAAAGTACACTAATTTTTCGGATAATGATGAGCAAAATATTCCCTCAAATTAAGCTAAAAAACGACCAGTGCCAACTTTAAAATTAATAATCTAATTATTTTATATTCATCTACAGGGTCCCCACTTACAGTTTATTACCATATAAAAGTGGGATATGTATATCTCTATAAAATATGTACGAGAAAAATACACTAATTTTTCGGATAAAGGTGAGCAAAATGTTACCTCAAACTAAGCTGAAAAACGACCAGTGCCAACTTTAAAATTTATAATCTAATAATTTTATATTCATCTACAGAGTCCCCACTTACAGTTTATCACTATATAAAACTGGGATATGTATATATTTATAAAATATGTACGAGGAAAATACACTAATTTTTCGGATAAAGATGAGCAAAATATTCCCTCAAGTAAACCTGAAAAACGACCGGTGCCAACTTAGAAATTAATAACCTAATAATTTTATATTCATCTACAGGGTCCCTACTTACAGTTTATCACAATATAAAAGTGGGGTATATATATATATCTTTAAAATATGTACGAGGAAAAAACTCTAATTTTTCGGATAAAGATGAGCAAAATATTCCCTCAAATTAAGCTGAAAAACGACCAGTGCCAACTTTAAAATTAATAATCTAATAATTTTATATTCATCTACAGTGTCACCACTTACAGTTTATCACCATATAAAAGTGGGATATTTATATCTCTATAAAATATGTACGAGGAAAATACACTAATTTTTCGGATAAAGATGAGCAAAATATTCCACCAAATTAAGCTGAAAAACGACCAGTGCCAACTCTAAAATTAATAATCTAATAATTTTATATTCATGTACAGGGTTCTCACTTACAGTTTATCACCATATAAAAGTGGGATATTTACATCTCTATAAAATATGTACGAGGAAAATACACTCATTTTTCGGATAAAGATGAGCAAAATATTCCCTCAAATTAAGCTAAAAAACGACCAGTGCCAACTTTAAAATTAATAATCTAATTATTTTATATTCATCTACAGGGTCCCCACTTACAGTTTATCACCATATAAAAGTGGGATATGTATATCTCTATAAAATATGTACGAGGAAAATACACTAATTTTTCGGATAAAGATGAGCAAAATATTACCTCAAATTAAGCTGAAAAACGACCAGTGCCAACTTTAAAATTTATAATCTAATAATTTTATATTCATCTATAGAGTCCCCACTTACAGTTTATCACTATATAAAAGTGAGATATGTATATATTATTAAAATATGTACGAGGAAAATACACTAATTTTTCGGATAAAGACGAGCAAAATATTCCCTCAAGTAAATCTGAAAAACGACCGGTGTCAACTTAGAAATTAATAACCTAATAATTTTATATTCATCTACGGGGTCCCTACTTACAGTTTATCACAATATAAAAGTGAGATATGTATATCTGTGTAAAATACTTACGAGGAAAATACACTAATTTTTCGGATAAAGATGAGCAAATTATTCCCTCACATAAAGCTGAAAAACGAGCAGTGCCAACTTTAAAATTAATAACCTAATAATTTTATATTCATCTACAGGGTCCCCACTTACAGTTTATCACCATATAAAAGTGGGATATGTGTATCTCTATAAAATATATACGAGGAAAATACACTAATTTTTTGGATAAAGATTAGAAAAATATTCACTCAACTAAGGCTGAAAAACGAGCAATGCGAACCTTAAAATTAACAAACTAATATTTTTATATTCATCTACAGGGTCTCCACTTACAGTTTATCACCATATCAAAGTGGGATATGTATATCTCTGTAAAATACCTACGAGGAAAATACACTAATTTTTCGGATAAAGATGAGCAAATTATTCCCTCTCATAAAGCTGAAAAACGAGCAGTGCCAACTTTAAAATTAATAACCTAATAATTTTATGTTCATCTACAGGGTCCCCACTTACAGTTTATCACCATATAAAAGTGGGATATGTGTATCTCTATAAAATATGTACGAGGAAAATACACTAATTTTTCGGATAAAGATGAGAAAAATATTCCCTCAAGTAAAGCTGAAAAACGAGCAGTGCAAACCTTAAAATTAACTACCTAATATTTTTATATTAATCTACAGGGTCCCCATTTACAGTTTATCACCATATCAAAGTGGGATATGTATATCTCTGTAAAATACCTACGAGGAAAATACACTAATTTTTCGGATAAAGATGAGCAAATTATTCCCTCACATAAAGCTGAAAAACGAGCAGTGCCAACTTTAAAATTAATAACCTAATAATTTTATATTCATCTACTGGGTCCGCACTTACAGTTTATCACCACATGAAACTGGGATATATATATCTATAAAATATGTACGAGGAAAATACACTAATTTTTCGGATAAAGTTGAGCAAATTACTCTTTCAAATAAAGCTGAAAAACGAGCAGTGCGAACTTTAAAATTAATAACCTAATATTTTTATATTCATGTACAGGGTCCTCACTTATAGTTTATCACCATATAAAAGTGGGATATTTATATCTCTATAAAATACGTACGAGGAAAGTACACTAATTTTTCGGATAATGATGAGCAAAATATTCCCTCAAATTAAGCTAAAAAACGACCAGTGCCAACTTTAAAATTAATAATCTAATTATTTTATATTCATCTACAGGGTCCCCACTTACAGTTTATTACCATATAAAAGTGGGATATGTATATCTCTATAAAATATGTACGAGAAAAATACACTAATTTTTCGGATAAAGGTGAGCAAAATGTTACCTCAAACTAAGCTGAAAAACGACCAGTGCCAACTTTAAAATTTATAATCTAATAATTTTATATTCATCTACAGAGTCCCCACTTACAGTTTATCACTATATAAAACTGGGATATGTATATATTTATAAAATATGTACGAGGAAAATACACTAATTTTTCGGATAAAGATGAGCAAAATATTCCCTCAAGTAAACCTGAAAAACGACCGGTGCCAACTTAGAAATTAATAACCTAATAATTTTATATTCATCTACAGGGTCCCTACTTACAGTTTATCACAATATAAAAGTGGGGTATATATATATATCTTTAAAATATGTACGAGGAAAAAACTCTAATTTTTCGGATAAAGATGAGCAAAATATTCCCTCAAATTAAGCTGAAAAACGACCAGTGCCAACTTTAAAATTAATAATCTAATAATTTTATATTCATCTACAGTGTCACCACTTACAGTTTATCACCATATAAAAGTGGGATATTTATATCTCTATAAAATATGTACGAGGAAAATACACTAATTTTTCGGATAAAGATGAGCAAAATATTCCACCAAATTAAGCTGAAAAACGACCAGTGCCAACTTTAAAATTAATAACCTAATAACTTTATATTCATCTACAGGGTCCCCACTTACAGTTTGTCATCATATAAAAGTGGGATATGTGTATCTCTATAAAATATGTACGATGTAAGAACACTAATTTTTCGGATAACGATGAGCAAAATATTCCTTAAATGAAGTTAAAAAACGTAGAGTGCCAAGTTCAAAAGTCATATTATTATTATTATTATTATTATTATTATTATTATTATTATTATTATTATTATTATTATTATTATTATTATTATTGTAGTGACCAACAATTTTGTTCTCCTGGAAAATGCTATTCCTATCAGAACAAAATATCTAAACTCAAAATATTCACAGAGGTCCTCCGTGGCTATTCGGTTAGCGTACGCGTCTTTGGGTGGTAACTCCCGAGTTCGAGTCACGGCGGAAGCTCATGTGGTTCGGATTCCACGTTATTCGGTAGGTCAACGTCTCATATACCCTCGCTGCTGAACGGGGCGTTAAACACAAAATCAACTCAAACGGTTCACAGATTCAGATTACGAAACTTTAAAAGGTGAAGATTATGTTCCGGCCAACTTCACATCACGTTGACTGGAACGTTTGGAATATTAATAACAGGCGTTATTTATTTAGCAGTAACGTTCATGTTTGGGCAGTTTTCAGCAGGAACGTAACTTGAAATATTTTTGTAGTCAGATTTATAAATTTTAAGATTATATCCGGTCCAACTCCACGTCAAAATTTCCGGTACATTTGAAACGTTAATAACGGCGTTATACATTTAGGTGCAACTCTTATGTTCGGGCAGTTTTCAGCTGGAGCGATTGACGTATTCAGATTATAAAATTTTAAAATTTTAGAATTATGTCCCGGCCAACTTGACGTCAAGTTGGACGGAAGATTTGAAACGTTAATAACGACGTTATTTATCTAGCAGCAGGGGTGTAGCCACGGAGGGCCCATCTGGGTCAGGCCCCCCAAAGGATTTCCTGCCCCCCGAAACGAAAACTTTGTAACATCATCGTAAGATTGCCTCGTTTCAGTCATTCAGAAAAAACAAAGTTTACATATAATTAATAATTAACGGTAAAATTGTATGGAAACGTACTATTTTACCATACCGATCGAAAAATTTTACGGTATATATTTTCCCTATACCGATCGGAGAATGGTATGGTATACTTTTTTGTTGTGACAGCAGATTACACAATTCAATGCGATTTATATTTAGCAGTTTGAAGACAAACGGTTTAACAAGGTACTATAAATATAAAGGTAAAGAAGAAAGTTCCGTCACTTTTTCATCAACCACTTTTTCATGCCACTTGGACGTACCTGGAAGATCAAAATTGTCCCCATCAGCATAGAACACCTTCTTCCAAATTTCTGGAAGGACATGGATTCCATCGCCGTATAACTTGGTGGGCCGTGTAGCAAAGGAGATACCAAGTGCATTTATTGCTCTTCTGCTAGGTTTTTGAACTGGCGTGATTCTCTTATGAATGGAACAGGTGATAATCGGACGCTGCAATGTCCGGGGAATATGGTAGATACAATAGTGTTTCCCATCCAAGGCGTAGAATGGTGACCCGGGTCATCCTAGCCACGTGAGTCCTAGCGTTGTCATGTAATAGGAGGACATTTTTGCGATTTAGAAGTGCTGACTTCAGAGTTTTTAGTTTTTTCTCAAACAGGGTTCAACTGCTGACAGTACACAGACGCATTGATGCTCTGACCAGCTGGTAGCAGTTCTCGATGCAGCAGTCCACCAAACACACAGGAGAATCTTCTGGTGCAGTGCTAGTTTTGGCTGTTTTGGAAACTGCTCATAAGATGCTAACCAACGATGGAGGGAACCTAGAGCTTCGTACAGGACCCACTTCTTATCGCATTCAACACCCTGTCCAGAAATAGCTCCTCCCTCAGACGAAACAACAAAGAAACACAGGTGTCTGCTCGCGTTGTCTTCTGGCCCGGAGTCAAATCATGTCAGACCCATCGACCCAACGTGTAGTGCATCCCATGTTGATGGAGGTGCTGCCGAATTTTTTCTCAACTCATACTGCATTGTAACCCCAGTTCCTCACATGTCTGGCCACTGTTCACCTCAATTGCTGCATGAAGATCTTCATTTGTACGGTATACGGACAAAATCTCGCGGCCGAAACATCGCCGCCCAAAATCTCGCCGGCCAAAACCTCGCGTGGCCAAAATCTCGCCGCCCGAAACCTCGCGTGGCCAAAACCTCGCCGCCCAAAACCTCGCGGGACAAAATATCGCCGGGCCAAAACCTCGCGTGGCCAAAACCTCGCTGCCCAAAACCTCGCGTGGCCAAAACCTCGCCGGGCCAAAACCTCGCCGCCCAAAATCTCGCCGGGACAAAACCTCGCCGCGAATGAAACTTTTCTTTAAAATTTACCCAATGTGTTTCCTAATATGCAATTCCACATTACAAATAATAATAATAATAATAATACTAATAATAATAATAATAATAATAATAATAATATACAAAACATCGTGTGCGTGGGCTTTCTCGGGTTATTCCCGTTTCCTCCCACTTTCTTTATTCGATCATTTCCTTCATCCTGGTCATCTACATCTCCTTTAACCTATAGGACATAATCAAGGGACGTCGTAAAAACTCATATATTATTTCATACTTTCATAAATATTATTAGATTTTTGTTAAAATTTTAAGTTTTCGGATGTCACGAAACTAACCTCGTTAGATGTCATTACTTTCCTTATGCAGACTTTCTTTCTCTATAACCAGTTTAAAAACGTCCTGTCGCTCTACCTTCACATTGAAATCCTCTAATACAGAAATAGAATTTTCATATGGTATCGCGGGACTTGGTAAAATACCCGTGATACTTCTTCTGAAACAGCGTCTTTTATACCGTCATCCTTATCGTCTGTTCGAACATTTACATTTTGGTCAGGCGAGATTTTGGGTATGGCGATATTTTTGGGCGCGAGATTTTGGCCCGCGAGGTTTTGGGCGCCGAGGTTTTGGCCAGGCGGGGTTTTGGCCTGGCGAGATTTTGTCCCGCGAGGTTTTGGGCGGCGAGGTTTTGGCCAGGCGAGGTTTCGGCCTGGCGAGATTTTGGGCCGCGAAGTTTTGGGAGGCGAGGTTTTGGCCAGGCGAGGTTTTGGTCCGCGAGGTTGTCGCCGCGAGGTTCTGGCCGCGAGGCCAGAGGTACATTTGTACATGTATTGGTCGTCCTGGACGTGGTGCGTCTTGGAGTGTTTCGTCGTGGTCCTTAAACTTCTTAAACCACCGCTGCACTTTCCTCGTAGTCACGATACCTTCAGCGAAGGCCTGGCATAACTTCTGCCCCGTAGCAGCGCTGTTTGACCCCAGTAAGAAGTTGTACAGCATAAACGCTCTTATGACGTGGTGTGCAGGTCTCCTGTTCACTCTGTCCTTACGCAGGTTTACGGTGTAACTGAACTGCCAGAATCAGGTAGTACGTTGGATATACCCACACCAACAACTGACCTTCGCCATATTTTCATTCGCATTCATCTCACGGTGAGAGGGGCCAAGTGAATACTGACCTCCACAGAAAGCGACAGAACTTTCTTGGTTACCTTTATACTACCATAAAACAATGGTACTAAAATAATTAGTAAGAACGTTATATGTTTTATATACTGTAGCAACTGTTTTAAAAAAAACATTTTTTATCAGATGGAAAATTTGGTAAAAAAAAACTTTCTTTTTCAGTTTTCAGTTAGGAATTCATTCGCTCTTTTTAATGCAACTTTGTGTAAAACAAGAAGTGAGATACACCTGTTAATAAAATAATTGTTTTTAGTCACGAATAATAAATAAATATTTTTGTCTGGAAGTCTTAAAGAAATTAAGAGAAATTACAAAGAAAATCAGTCTTATGTATAAAGGTAACCAAGGTGTTTTTTTTTTTTTTTTTTTGAGACCTGTACCATTGGCCCTCACAGAGTGAGTTGAATGCGACAGAAGATAAGGGGAAGACCAGTTGTTGGTGTGGGTATATCAAATACACTACCTGGTTGTGGCAGTTCAGTTACACCGTGAAATTGCGTAAGGATGAGTGAACATGGGACCTCCACAGAGCGTCATAAGGACGTGTATGCTGTAAGAGTTCAAACTGGGATCAAACGCCATGCAGCGGTGCGGAAGATATACCAGGCCTTTGGCGAGGGTTTCGTGACTACGTGGACAGTGCAGCGGTGGTTTAACTAGTTTAAGGATGGTGACGAAACACTCGAAGACGCACCGCGTGCCGGAAGACCAACACATGTGCAAAATGAAGATCTTCAGACACCAATTGAAGCGAACAATGGCCAGACATGTGAGGAATTGCAACTACAATTCAGTATGAGTGGAGAAAAAATTCGGCAGCAAGTCCATCAACTTGGGAAACACTACAAGTTTTGTCGATGGGTCTGACATGATTTAACTCCGGGCCAGAAAACAACGCGAGCAGACACCTGTGTTTCTTTGCTGTTTCGTCTGAGGAAGGAGCTATTTGTGGACAAGGTTTGACATGTGATAAGAAGTGGGTCCTGTACGAACCTCCACGGCCCCGTCATCATTAGTTAGCACCCCATGAACAGTTTCCAAAACAGCCGAAACTAGCACTGTCCTCCTGTCGCACTGTCCTGACCGCACCAGAAGGTCCTCCTGTGTGTTTAGTGAGCTGCTCGCGGCATCGTGCATCAGGAACTGCTACCAGCTGGTCAGAGCATCAATGCACCTGTGTTCTGTCAGCAGGTGAGCCGTGTTCAAGAAAAACTCAAAACTCTGGAGCCAGCACTTCTGAATCGCAAAAGGATCCTTCTGTTACAGGACAACGCTAAGCTCCACGTAGCTAGGATGACCCGTGACACCATTCTACGCTTTGGATGGGAAACAGTATTGCATTCGCCATACTTCACGGACATTGTAACGTCCGTTTATTACCTGTTCCATTCTTTGGACTAGGGATGGTACCGAGACCGAGACCGAGACGGACTTTCATATACCGAGACGAGACCGAGACGGACTTTTACATACCGAGACGAGACTGAGACCGAGACAAACCTCTATAAATCGAGACGAGACCGAGACGAGACCTTGGTCAGTCTCGAATATTGATAGTTATTTTGCCTTTACTCAAAATTTGTTTCTTTGCTGTATGAGATAATATGGGAATGGTTGACTGATGTACAGTGGCGTATTTAGGGGGTAGGTATCGGGCTCAAGCCCCTCCCGAAATAAATTTGTAATCATTTTTTCGCATTGCACGTACGACACAAATGTTTGTTACCCGTTCCTCAAACCTCTCCCGAAACAAAATCCACTGCCGTTGTATATAATCTCTCTCTCTCTGTATATATATATATATAGGCGCGGATCCAGGATATGATCAAGGGAGGGGCTAAACCATACTTTGCCTCTTTATCCAGTGTAAAGCAGGATTGAAGCTCATTGTATTCAGTGTATACCTGAGCCTTAAGAGATGTATATAGCCCCTATAGCCCTTCCCTTTTATCCCCGCGTATATATAAACAAGTAGTGTTACCAACGCAAAATAAAGTTGTATTTTCTCAAATTGCACTATGTAAGGTATTACCTATTTCTAATTTAGATATTAAATAAAAACTTAATACCACATACATTATTCAGTGTAACAAAGGATAATACAGTATCACTAACATCAACATTTTGGAGACCTCTTATAACTCTTATAGCATAGACGGTGCAATGCTCATGATTTGTATCTTAGCTTCAAATACTATGATTATTATAATGTATTTCGAATGAATGAAGGAACAACGTTACAACAAATGAAAAAATTAACTTTTTCTAAAGACTTTACTTCGAAAACGTGCTGACATATCACTTCTCATCATGTAGATGCTTCCAAAAGACTTCAGGGATCATAATGTCATTTACAACAATTGTTATTTCAAACCGTTTCAGAGATACCAAACACTTGGATAGTGATTGTTATACTGCTTAAAATAATGTATTTGTGTTGCTTCTATAACATTACAACAATATTTTTGGTGGTTTTAATTACAAGTCGCAGATCCATTATTTTAAGCAGTGTTGCCAACTTAAATAAATTGCTAAATGTTATTCTAAATAAGTGCAAACAATGTAACTATGTAACTAAGATGCAAAATATTTTAATAACTCGTAATTTGTTTTATGGTGAAGAATGTTTTCAAAAGATGACATTTTTCATAGTATTTGGGCTATTTATAATGTTAATGTCGAAGTTTTCGTTCCAGCAATACATGTAAATGCAAATTCTAACTGAAATTAAATGTAACATAACTTTTCAGTAATATTGGTTGTTCCTTCTAAGCTCTAGGTTTGGTCTACACTTTACATTAAAACCGTGCTTAATTAAAAGTTCTAAATACACCCTAGTTACATTTCACTTGTTTTCGTTTGACCACCGATCACCTCAAACTCGATCCATACCATATAGCTATATGCAATAAAGGACTTACAGTTAGTAATACATATTGTGTTGATTTTTGGTTTGTTTTGTTTCAGTTTAACGTCCCATGATTATGCTAGGGCGTCTAAAGGAGACGTGGAGCTAATGATAATAATGGAATCCGAACCACTTCGGTCGTTCAACTGTACCCACGCCGAAAATCGAATTCGGGACCACCGAACCGAAGTCAGGCGTGCTAGCAGCTAGACCAAATGGAGGTCCTCACATTGTGTTGATTTAAATCATTGAGTCAGTGTTGCCAGATTCGAAGATCAAAAAGTAGCGTGTATGTGCTCCAAAAGTAGCGCATTTGAACTATTTGTAGGCCAAATATATAGAAATGAATTATTTGACAACTAATGACTGGTACTAATTGAAGAATTTTTAACATGGGCTGTGCTGGATATATTGCAAGAAATTATGATCGATAGACAAAAATAATATTCTAGACAGGATACCACGAGATAAATACAGCCTAGGAAACGTCCTTATACAAGAAGGTTTGACGAAATCAAGAACAACTGGGGAGTAACCTGAAAAAGAACTGCTCAAGATAGATAGTTGTGGAGAAGACTTGGAAAGACCTTCATCCAGCAGTGGATTGACAATGGTTGATTATGATTATGACTATGATTTTATTATATCTGGACCTCAGAGGTAAACTAAACCAAGTCATAATTTCGTAATTTTACAAGAGAAGCGAAAAACCAGTCTCTTAAGTAAGACCTATAGGACTGTTTTCAAATTATACTAAGTAGTGACAAAGTAATAGGATGCTTTTTGACTTACATTGTTCACCACTAGAAAGAACATAGTTTATTAATAACGTATTCTTAACTCAATCTCGACCAAAAAATGACTTAGCATAGTCTATCTCTAAAGTTCATGTATACGTATACATAACTTTTACTAGGTACGGTAGGGTGAAAACAGATCCAAAATTTAACGAAACTCGTGCAGCGAAAAAAAAATAATACAAAAGAAAACTAGGAAGTTAAGAATCACTTGTTTTGCCGGGACAGAGAAAATAGATACATATAGCTCGAATTACCTATATACTTACATAATATGTATGTCCATGTTTCGCAAGTAATTTTCAAGCAATATAAAATTTCAGCGTAATGAACGCATGATTAGTTTTCTCGAATAAAGATCACATGCACCGCTGAGAACTCAGGAATAAGCTTAATCTATGTTATGGCACTGGATATATCCTTATATAATACATTACGACCTTATAATCTTGTATAAGAAACAGAATGTACTTAAAGTGAGACGCGAACTATACGAAACATAAGACTTTGAATCTAACTTGTTTGGTGATCCAACTCGAGACCACAGATAGCAAAGATAAGTGCCGTAGCTCCCACCATAAGGTTAAGGAAGTGCCTGTTTTAAAGTGTCAACTAAACACTGAGATGTGAAACGGTAATAAAGCATTTGATCAATTTGAAACAAAATATATGGTAGTAACAATTTACTCTATTTGTTAAGATAATGAACGTTATATTCTGATTTTAAAATGGCAATCAAAGCAGAATGTTTTTGATAATAACTGAGAAATTGTAAAATTTCAATTTCGGTGCTATTAAATACAGTCGTGCTGTTATGTGTTGCGTTATCCGTTAGGAGGTATCGAACAATTCTGATTGAGAGGAGGGAAATAAACTACTGTATAGTACTGGAGTTCATTTAATAGATGTTAATTGTATAGGTAATACTGAGACTATTTGAGACGAAGTCTATTGCTGAAAGTGAAATATGAGTTACTATTAGGGTTTTGTCCCAAGTATGTTATACCCACTGATGATTGAACCTGGAACACACACATCGAAAGCATTAGCGCTAGCAAATTAGCTACGAAGAGGTACATCATACCATAATTCTAAGCCAAGAATGAAGACAAAAAGTAAGAAGCGGAAACAACAGACTGTACGATAATAATACTTTCACAATTTTAATTCATACTATTTATTTCGAGACTTTCGAGACGAGACCCGAGACGAGACCAAGACTTGGCCTTTGAGACCGAGACCGAGATCGAGACAAGCATCTGTTGACCGAGACGAGACCGAGACCGAGACGGCGATTTTTGACTCGAGACTAGATCGAGACCGAGATCGCTACTTATCAACCGAGACGAGACTGAGACTTACACAGTCTCGTCTCGTCTCGTCTCGGTACCATACCTACTATGGACAGTCACCCTACAGGACGCCAGTTCAAATCCCTAGTAGAGGTGCAAAATGCACTTGATATCTTCGCTTCACGGTCCACCAAATTCTACCGCGATGGAATCCATGGCCTCCCAGAACGTTGGCAGAAGATCATCGATGCTGCTGGGGACTATTTTTGATCTTTTAGGTACGTCTTAGCTCTTTGGTGACATGTCGATGTTCGAAGGTGGTGGGTGAGAAAGCGATATAACTTCCTTGGTTATCTTTATAGATAGGTTCTGTGTACAAGGGCTTAAATTGAAATAGTTATGCACAAAGGTATAATGTTTTTTCTTGGTTAAACATGATAAAAACTGCCTGGAATATAATTTATGGAGAAAAAGCAAAAATAAATAAATAAAATAATAATAATAATAATAATAATAATAATAATAATAATAATAATAATAATAATAATAATAATAATAAGAAGAAGAAGAAGAAGAAGAAAAGCTAAAAAGCAGTGTTTTTATTTTTCCGGAAGGAAACCTAAATTTTCCGGTTTTTTTCAGGCCTCAAAAATACTAACTGCAACACGTTCTTTTTGTACATTGTAGCTAGCTCCCTTCAAGAACGACGGGCACCTCCTACATAAACCTGCTGGTTACACCCCTGCCTAGCAGTAATGTAAAATTTCGAGCAGTTTTCAGCAGGAACGTAGCAGGAACGATTCACATAGTCAGATTGTGAAATTTTGAAAGTGTCCCGACCAATTTGACGCTTATAGTATTTGCTGCTTTCAAACCAGGCCTGTAGCCAGCATGCTTTATAAGGGGGAGGGTGAAGAAATGAAGACTGAGGGGGCAATGACAAAGACATCAAAGAACAGCATATAATTGTACATTTATCTATTATTTACAGAATCTGTGTTTATTTTTAAATTATCGCAAGTGTAATTTTGGTTTCATTTTTGGAAGCGTAATACAAGCTCTTTGCGAGATACTTTGTTTCATATTAATATTGAAAATGGAAGTATTTATTTTTCTAACATTACAACAAAATTATATTAAATCAATTTTAGGTTATATAAATTCAAAATAGAAATATATTTTTTATTCAACGTTTGCACTAAATTTTCTACCCTCCAAAATAAGCGGGACACTGCAGTTTATTAATATTCACAACTAACATTATGGACTATGATACTGTTGTTTTGAAGTGCACCTGGTATCATTGGATGCTTGTCATGATAGCAATAATAGGTTACTCTTTGAAAGTCTTGAAATTGATAAAGACAATGAAAGATATTTGGGA
Source organism: Thermobia domestica (assembly GCF_964235325.1). Classification (NCBI taxonomy): domain Eukaryota; kingdom Metazoa; phylum Arthropoda; class Insecta; order Zygentoma; family Lepismatidae; genus Thermobia; species Thermobia domestica. Next base: position 80,668,430 of record NC_137465.1, on the reverse strand, counting down.
CATCTAGCGAGAAACATGATTTTACACAGAAATGAGTAGAATTCGTAAAGTTGAATTTAATTTTGTAAATATAATCGGAAGAATTTAATTGGTTTTGAGTCAGTTTGAAAATTCTCTTCACCGTCACTTTTAGAGGGGAAGAAATGTAATTTATGTGGGGGCAGTATCCCCTCTAGCCCCTCCTTGGCTACGGGTCTGTTTCAAACAATCCGAGACTCAAGAACATTTCGAGAGTATCGAACACTTAGAGCGTCTCAAACATTTCCATAGTATCGAACAATTCAAGTGTATTGAATTTTTTGAGAATCTCGAACACTTCAAATGTATTGAAAATTTCGAAAGTCTCGAACACTTAGAGTGTCTCAAATATTCCCAGTATCTAACACTTTAAGTGTCTCGAATATGTAGAATCCTGAACATTTCCAGTGTATTGAAAATTTCGCGAGTCTCGAACGCTTGAGTGTCTAAAACATTTATATAGTATCGAATACTTCAAGTATCTCGAACATTTCGAGTCTCGAACACTTCCGTAGCGAGAAGTGTCTACAACTGTAATGCGCCGCTATTGTATTGTTACACCTCAGCGCATTACATAGTATTTGTACAAGGGAAATTTTGACACTAGTCTGTATCCTCAGATACTAAAATTAAAATATACATGAAATTTAAATTTTTCAAATCGTTATTGGATAAAGAAACTCATATAAATTATATAGTAAAGAAGATATTTTGTGAGTTAGTTAATATGGATTATAGTAAAATGTGTCGTTAAAATATGTGTGCCTCGAATTAAACGTCGAAGCTCTACCAATTGTAGTTTATACTTTTATATTTTGTGTAAAATTAATATATCAGATAACATAATGAGCAGTCTTATGAAACCGTGTCTAATAGATTATTGTATGATGCCTATATGTATATGAATTGAGATGAAGATTCTAATTTCTATTATTAAAACAGCTTTTTACGAATTACAATGGCATAAAGATGGTTTTTAATAATAGTGAAATATAGAAAATGAATATATAGTAGATATAAATAGTATAATAATATGTGATGATAATAATATGTGTATGCTAATTATAATGTATAAATTGATGAACAGGCTGTTAAAAGAAAGTTCGGAATTGACCTTCAATTAAACTATTATATAACTACTAATATGTTGTTTATTGAATATTGAAAGCAACATATTTGTTTTTGAAACATCAAATTCATGTCACGGTGCTAGAAAAATTTGTAGCAAAGGGAAATTACTTGTTGTCTTCTCACGGTCAATTCGCAGCAGGAATCCGTGGTAGCAGATCCATCTGTTTTATTGTGTCTTTGCCGACTTTTATCTCGTCATTTCCTTCTGGCATGTACTTGCTGCTTATATCTGCTTAGATGTAGGCGAAGTTCGTCAACCTTTTGATGAGTCAGTGGAAGAATTGTGCGTGAAAGAGCATGTTCATTGGATAAAATGAATGAATTTCAAAACATAATAGAATAGATGAGAATGTCCTCTTCGCAGCCGATTTTATAACATTTCCCTCCAATTGTCATCACTGCTCTTGAATCAGGAAACCCAGTAGATGTAAGCAGTCGGCGGGAGAAGGGTGGAATAAGAATCTATCTATTCAATGTAATCTCTTGAAAACTACAGCTGTTCATTCCTCTTTATGTGAACCGTATACATTGATGTCTATGCTGTCTATTCAAATTCATTTTCTACATTTGGACATTTGGTTGATAGATTTATGGAACTATACATTTCTCTTTTCCCTTGTTTAACACCCCGGCTATTTGAAGCGATCGCAAAGCGCATTTATTGCTCCTGCGTATGCTTGAAATACGCTGACCATGTATTTAAATCTGAGCGGCTAAACAGGAACGCGAAAGCAATAAAATCGCTGAAAAAACGTCGGCTCGAGCGTATTTGGTGCAGGTCGGAACAATAGACCGCCTGCTGTTTAAAAGATTTCAAAAGGAAGGACAGAAAGGAAAGACGTGTTGCCAGGCAAGGGGATTGTAGCAAGAAACAGCTGCTTGGAAGACGCTTTGTGCAGAGGATGGAACTCTGCTATTATAAAGTGTGTGTCTGTATAACAAAAGAAAATTCACAAAAATAGAAGGAAATTCCGAAAAATAGCTAATCACAGAAAAATCTATGTAACACGGTGATTTCTCGTGATACACTTGATTGACAGTTAGCTGGTGCCATGGTAATCTATAAGCAAAATATTTGGCTTTAGGCAAAAGATGAAACAACGAAATAACTTGAATTTGAGCCCCTATCTCCGAAGCTCGAACTCCACCCCCAAACAGATAACTACAAGTGTAATTACAAAGAGAAATTTTCAGTTGTGTTTGAAAACGTGTCCTGCGTACATCTCCAATCATGGTTAGTGTGTTTAACACAGAGGCGTTTATAATCGAAATACAAAATAGGCCATGCCTATATAATTTAAGAGATCCGAAGTACATGAATCGTGACTTAAAAATAAAAATGTGGAGAGTAGTGGCTGCGATATTTGTTCCAGACTAGGAGGGAATGGAACAGAATTCTCAGAATGAAGAAGGAAGAATATTCTTATTTTATGATTTCATTTAATGCGTTAAGTAGAGCTACATCGAGCTAAATTGTATGTTCACTATGAATAATAATAATAATAATAATAATAATAATAATAATAATAATAATAATAATAATAATAATAATAATAATAAATACTTTGTTACAGTTGTGCCAACTTCCAATATACCTAATATATACCAAACCTTAAGGCGCAACAGCCCGAAAGGGCCAGGGCCGGCTATGCGGCATTTTATGGGGTGGATATGTTACACGATGGAACAATTGCCCTTAGATGGTCTAAGCCATAGTTGTGTGCACAAGAGAAAGGCGGAAAATGCCACCTCTAATAGTTTGGTACTTAGGTATATCGAAAATGTTTTAAACAGCAAAGACCATAATTTTAAATTGGGATTCAATACATCTTATTCTCTTTCCAGTCTTTGAAATGACCGAAAACCTACGTTGCCAAATTATTTCGAAATTTAGTTTGGAAAACAAACACATAATGTTTCAGTTTCCAGACATTTCTTTCAATGCAGCTTAGAAATATTCCTGGGAAAGATATGTAATTTTATTTTATTTATTTATTTTAACTGCAACTGCTCGTGTTTTATCAACTTTGTTCTGAAACTGAAAATAAGGTGCTAAAATTGGTAGAGAGTAGGAATTTCAGAATTAGCCTAAATCATGAGAAGAAAAAAATTAAAAGATTAAACCAGAGAATTGGTTAAAAATATCATGATGTAAATTTTATACTTGGTGGCTTGGAATTTAGCGGTCCTTTCAGCACCGAAGCTATACAAGATGCGAACCTACAGTTTAAGGTGGAATCTAAACAACCTTTATGCGCTGAAACTTTTCAATGATCTCCCACAGGATTCGAATCCGGAACCCCATTCTCCAAAGGCACGTGCATAGCTAGTGAAGTATAAAGTAGTGTAAATGTTGGAATTTATTGATTGGGGTCTAATATTTGTTTTCGATACAGAGGATATCTTAGAAAAAAAATGCCTCTTGCTCCGTCTCTTTCGACTATATCAGCGAGGCTACATCAGACGTGAACTACAGCTCAACGTGGGACCCTAACCTAGGGTGACCATCCGTTCACTACCATTCCCGGTGTCGCGAAAAATTTTCCCAGGACGCCAAAATGTCCCGTATTTACGTACACTGGGTACAAAAAACTTTCCAATCTAAAATTTCCTAATTTATATTATTATTTTCTAAGCTATGTAATTATATTGGAATATGTCTAATTACTGAGCAATGTCATTACGACGTTTGCGATATTGGATGTGGTGGTTGCACTGTTTTCCCTCCTAGGCCTCCCCCTCAAGACTCCCACTGCGCAGACGACAGTGCAACGGGCTGAAAGTCTTATGAAAAACAAACTGTTTTTACTCTCTGTTTTGGGGGGTGGAAGACTGAGGCGCTGTCATCAGAACAGTACAGTTTTTCCGTGATTTAACTAAGATGTAATATACTGTCATTTACGAAAGGGGAACAAAGTATAGAACAATAAAACTGAAAGTAAAAAGAAAACTAGTTCTAAGTGAAATAATGTTTAAAAGTAAGAAAAAGAAAATAAAGGGAGTTGGAAGTTGGGAGTAGTTCGTTATAAATTCTGCCAGTGACAGATTTTGTTGTTGACATATTGATGAGTGTTTCATATATTTTCAGTCTTCTTGTTCACCTCAACCATAGATTGGTGGGCGACATGGATATTTTGAAACTTTTCTGTCGCTTGGAAGAGATAATGTTTTCAAAATTTGTTTTTTTGTTTGTTGTTGATAGTTACTTGTTATTTAATTAATTCCACAACCTTTTCAATAGGTTTTAAAACGAAAAAGTGTAAATTTGCCTTTTTTGTGAGAGATACAGAGAGAGAGAGAGAGAGAGAGAGAGAGAGAGAGAGAGAGAGAGAAAGAAATAGAGAAGGGAGAGCCAAAATATATATTTAGGGGAGCAACCTATCCAAAAGTAAAAAGTTGTCCCGTTTTTTCTAGTTGATGATTTGATCACCCTACCCTAACCACATAACCTCCTGCCTAGAATCGAATCCAGGTCTACCACGCCAAAGACACGTACGCTTACCGCTTAGTCACGAAGGAGCTCCATATATTGATGAAAACGAGACCGAGACTAATACGATGTTTTTCGACTCGAGACGAGACCGAGAGTGTATTGAGTTTCATCTCGTCTCTATACCATTCCTAACATACATACACATCCTTTTTATACAGATACACAGATTAATATGGATTTTATACAAATTAATACACAGATTATTCTCACAAGAAACCAACTGAAGCAATTCATTCTCATTCTACACTTCTGGCGCGGGAAGTGAAAAGAAAAGACCTGGAAACCCTGACTGGCTCATAGTATGATTTACAACTCTGGTGAAACTAAAATTACCGTATAGCCACCTAGACCGCGTTCGCTCTGGGGGGTAACGCTCTCTCGACTAGCCTTACGCTAAGTTCTCTTTCGGTGAAGTTGAAGGAAATTTATTCCACCTGACCGTGTGATTCATGTAGTAAAATGCTAGCTGCTAATCACTTTTGACCACGCCCCACTACACTCAGTTTCTTTGGCGGTCAGTTTTTCCATATTTACATCACCAAGCTGTGGGAAGGAGTTGTTTTCTTTCTTCCTTTATTTTGCTACTTGAGGATGGAACAACATGAGTGTTTGGTTAATTTCCAACACATTAAATATTACCTTTATCTATCTTTATTACATGAATGAGAGAAAATATGAATAAACACTTCTGCACATGAAAGAACAGTTTTAAATGAAACTTTAATATTCCTTCAATATACTATACTGACTAATAACCAAGCCCGAAATCAGAGAGGGGCTAGGGGGCCTGGCCCCCCGAGACTTTTCATGGTCTCTCCAGACCTCAATACAAAAAACACAATTTAGATATTTGTAGTAGAATTTTTAATGACTTTGCTCCCCCTAACATATTCATGTCCACCCCAAAGCTCTGTGGCTGGTTCCGGGCCTCCTGATAACTACCGTAAATTGAAAATGTTATCATGAACGCATTTCATTCTACCATGGACGCAGGATTTTACCATTCCATAGTTGCCCCTAGAAGATCATCAAAGGGAGAAATTTTCTACATGTATTATGTCACATTAAATAGGGCTGTTCCGATAATCGAGTAATAAGTTGAGTTGATTTTGAGTTTAACGTCCCGTTCAGCAGCGAGGCTATATGAGACGTGGACCTACTAATTAACGTGGAATCCGAACCACATGAGCTCCCGCCGGGAATTGAACCCGGGTTTTCCACGCCAAAGGCGCGTACGCTAACCGCTTAGCCACGGAGGAGCTCAATCGAGTAATAAATAACAATTCAATAAAATTTCTAAACCGTTTCGTGGTTAAAAAAATAATTTTATCTACTTATCGAACTTTCCAAATTTTCGAAATGTTAAACATTTGAAGTGTTCTAAATTTTAGAAACTTTCAAGTCACTCGGCTCGAGACTGGAAATGATTGAGAAACTCGAAGTGTTCGAGACTCTCGAAATATTCGAGACACTGGAAGTGTTCCAGATTCTAGAAATTTTCAATACACTTGAAGTTTTCGAGACTCGAAATGTTGGAGACACTTGAATAGTTCGAGACTATAAAAATGTTTTAGACACTCTAATGGTTCGAGACTCACGAAATGTTCGAGACATTCGAAGTGTTCGAGAATTTCGAAATTTTCAATACATTGAAGTGTTCGAGACTCGCAATGTTGAAGACGCTTGAATAGTTCGAGAGTATAAAAATGTTTTAGACACTCTAATGGTTCGAGACTCACGAAATGTTCGAGACACTCGAAGTGTTCGAGAATTTCGAAATTTTCAATACATTGAAGAGTTCGAGACTCGAAATTTTGAAGACACTTGAAGTGTTCGAGATTATGAAAATGTTTTAGACACTCTAATGGTTCGAGACTATCGAAATGTTCGAGACACTCGAAGTGTTCGAGATTATCGAAATGGTGGAGACACTTGAAATGCTCGAGACTCGAAATGTTCGAGACACTTGAAGGATTCTATACTATGTAAATGTTTTAGACACTAAGTGTTCGAGGCTCGCTAAATTTTCAATACACTTGAAATGTTCAGGATTCTACATATTCGAGACACTTAAAGTGTTAGATACTGGAAATATTTGCGACATTCTAAGTGTTTGAGACTTTCGAAATTTTCAATACATTTGAAATGTTCGAGATTCTCGAAAATTTCAAACACTTGAATTGTTCGAGAGTCGAACTGTTCGAGGCAATTGAAGTGTTCGAGACTATGAAAATGTTTGAGACACTCTAAGTGTTCGATACTCTCGAAATGTTCTTGAGTCTCGGATTGTTTGAAACAGACCTGTAGCCAGCGAGGGGCTAGAAGGGGGTCCTGCCCCCACATAAATTACATTTCTTCCCCTCTAAAAGTGACGCTGAAGAGAATTTTCAAACTGACTCAAAACCAATTAAATTCTTCCGATTATATTTACAAAATTAAATTCAACTTTACGAATTCTACTCATTTCTGTGTAAAATCATATGTTTTTCGCTAGTTGTCCCAAATATCTTTCATTGTTTTTATCAATTTCATGACTTTCAAACAGTAATCTATTTTTGCTACCATGACAAGTATCCAACGATACCAGGTGCACTTCAAAACAACAGTATCATAGTCCATAATGTTAGTTGTGAATATTAATAAACTGCAGTGTCCCGCTTATTTTGGAGGGTAGAAAATTTAGTGCAAACGTTGAATAAAACATATATTTCTATTTTGAATTTATATAACCTAAAATTGATTTAATATAATTTTGTTGTAATGTTAGAAAAATAAATACTTCCATTTTCAATATTAATATGAAACAAAGTATCTCGCAAAGAGCTTGTATTACGCTTCCAAAAATGAAACCAAAATTACACTTGCGATAATTTAAATATAAACACAGATTCTGTAAATAATAGATAAATCTACAATTATATGCTGTTCTTTGATGTCTTTGTCATTGCCCCCTCAGTCTTCATTTCTTCACCCTCCCCCTTATAAAGCATGCTGGCTACGGGCCTGGTTTGAAAGCAGCAAATACTATAAGCGTCAAGTTGGTCGGGACACTTTCAAAATTTCACAATCTGACTATGTGAATAGTTCCTGCTCAAAACTGCCCGAACATAAAAATTGCTACTAAATAAATAACGCCGTTATTAACGCATCACATGTGTAGTGTATATGTACCTGGAAACGTATGACTTCATGCCCACCATCAGCCATCTTTTGCAGAATTAAGTGAATGAGAGATATATTTATTTATTTATTACTAAGCTACCAGATACAATCTCAGAGGCCATCTTACACTGGAGCACTCAACAAATCAACAATAATAACAACATTGGGAAAGGAATTGGAAGGATGGCGGCTAGGGTCCGTATTTTAAGGTACCATCTCAACATTGACCTAATGTAACTGAGGAAAACCCTGGAAAACGTCAGTCACGATACTGAACTCTGGATTCGAGCATGGGACTTTCCGATTGCGAAGCAAAAACGCTGTAATAATAATAAATCTTCGTTTTACGTCCCACTCTTATGTAGGCTAGGCTAAAGGTGATTGGGATGATGAGAAATGAATGAAATGGAGAAATGAAGAAAGTGGGAGGAAACGGGCGAGCCCCGAGGAAACCCATGCACACGGTGTTCGACCACCACAAGGATCACTTGGCGGGAGCAGAGATTGAACCCGGGATTCCATGCACCAGAGGTGAACGCTCTACCAATGAGTGACGGCGGCCGTTATAATAATAATAATAATAATAATAATAATAATAATAGTAATAATAATAATAAGAAGAAGAATAATAATAACAATAATAATAATAATTATTATTATTATTAAAATATTATTATTATAAGTTGCAGTAGTAGTAGTAGTGTCATTGATAATAATTGTATTGTGTATGTATGATATTTGAAGAGAGTACTTGAACTACACACACGATTCGGTTCGATTTGGCTCCTTCTTGCTCGACTCTACTCGAAACTTGAACCAAATTCTAGTCGAGTTTCGAGTCGAGTTGGAGGAAATTTTTCGAGCCGAGTTCTCGAGTCGAGTTCAAAGATGTCTGTTTCGAGTCGAGTCGAGTTTCAAAGAAAACTCGCTCGAACTCGTTCGTGCCCATCCCTAATTATGAGAACTATCATTTTAATTTGTCTTTCTTTACGCATAAGTATTGAGCGTCGGTGAAGATTTTTTTCATTCTTCAAAAATTTTCTGCGTTCCTTATCCAAGTTAAGTTGTTTTGAAGGAGTTTCAATTCTATTTCTGTAGGCTGAATAAACGAATGATATTGAGGTAAAAGAAAAAAAATACATTTAATGTTCATAATGTTAAAAGTGATTCTACTTTTCTACTTACAAAAACAAACACTCAATCCGGAATTTGTAGGACTATGTTTATGGCGTTTTTCTTTTTTTTTAGTTTCATTTTCTTTTCCTTTTTGTTATTTTTTTCTCTGATTAGATATAAATTTGTTCCCGTGAATTGCAGTAGGGTGTCGAAAATCCGGATTCGTGAGAAATAATGGTCGGATTCATGGGTCAAAATTTTGATGGTGGGCCAAGTTCGCCATTTCACCCCTACTCTGTTATCATTAATTCTAAGTTCTGATTAGGAATCCATTACATTATTACCTTCTTTTTCAATGAAACCTATTTCTTTCCAGTTTTTCAGTATCCTTCTGTTGAACATTTTAATTACATTTATATTTGCTAAAGCAGGGCTACCAATATATGAAAATTATGTAAAGCAAAAGGGGAATTCTCGTTTTGCCTTACGAAGTCATTAAGTACCAATTTTTGGTTGACGTTTCCTGTGATAAGTATCATAAGGCAAAATGGGAAAATGCAAATAGTTAAGACACGATTGGGATCATTTCCCCATTAACTACTTGTATCGCCAGGACTTTTTTTTTGTTCTTACTTATCTACTTGTGTGATATTTTTATCTATCTACATACATACAAAATACACACACACTTTATATATAACGTGTGTGTATATTTTGTATGTTTATTACTAATAAGTAACCTTAAATTCAAAATTTTTAGTCATTAAGAAATTAAGTAAGTACTATAATTTTAAACATATGTAGTAGCCAAATTATATTTTGGATTTCAACTACAAACATTAAACATATTCTTCACTTTATCGATCAATATTAAGAAATTCGAAAAGAAGGGCCCTTCGGAGCTTCCGTAACATTTCACAAGCTTTTTTTTTACTGTAAAACAATCTAAATTAAAATCTTCTTTATGTGGTCACATACAGAATAAAATTACAAAAGTTTACAATTATTACTGGAAATTGATACTGTTACCCATTTACAACATTTTTTAATACACATAGTTCCAAACATATTAAAATTTCAATTCTTATAGATAGTATGAAACATAAGTATTGTAAATTTTCATAACTGTTCTCAAAGCAGATTTGTGTACAGCCAAAGGCAGTTTTGGAAGTTCAACAAAAAGACCAAAATAAGCCTCCTGAAAACAGCTTTTATTTGTAAAACAGTACAGAATGATAACTGTTTGTTGTTTCAATAGTCTGTGCAAGCAGCTTGATAAAACAATAACGTAGTATAACAGCTATTTCTTTTATTTGCCAAAAAAAAGATAAAGAAAAAAAGAAAAAGACAAAGAAAAAAGGAACAACTTGATAAGATGAGTGTAGGGGCGCCGTAATCTCAAGCATCGGCTCTGTTTTTCATCCTCCTTTTAAACATTTGTCTAGTTTACTGACACTTATCGATTCGAATGTGATATTCCTCATTGTTGTAAATATATATATATATAGAAAATTTGTTTAGCTTTTAACATTCCCCTTCACCGGACGCATATTCTTATTAAGTACTGCACTGAGAAAAGTAAGTTATCCTTACAGCGGTATATTGTATGAATATACGGAATCGTTATAGAGATATACATATCCCACTTTAATATGGTGATAAATTGTAAGTGGGGAACCTGTAGATAAATACAAAACTATTAGATTATTAATTTTAAAGTTGGCACTGGTCGCTTTTCAGCATAATTTGAGGGAATATTTTGCTCATCTTTATCCGAAAAATTAGTGTATTTTCCTCGTACATATTTTATAGAGATATACATATCCCACCTTTATATGGTGATAAACTGTAACTGGCGACCCAGTAGATGAATATAAAATAATTAGATTATTAATATTAAAGTTGGCACTGCACGTTTTTCAGCTTTATTTGAGGGAATATTTTGCTCATCTTTATCATAAAAAATTAGTGTATTTTCCTCGTACATATTTTATAAAGATATACATATCCCACCTTTATATGCTGATAAAATGTAAGTGGGGACCCTGTGGATGAATATAAAATTATTATATTATTAATTTTAAAGTTGGCACTGGTCGTTTTTCAGCTTAATTTGAGGGAATATTTTGCTCATCTTTATCCGAAAAATTAGTGTATTTTCCTCGTACATATTTTATAGAGATATACATATCCCACTTTTAAATGGTGATAAACTGTAAGTGGGGACCCTGTATATGAATATAAAATTATTATATTATTAATTTTAAAGCTGGCACTGGTCGTTTTTCAGCATAATTTGAAAGAATATTTTGCTCATGTTTATCCGAAAAATTAGTGTATTTTCCTCGTACATATTTTATAGTGATAAACATATCCTACTTTTATATGGTGATAAACTTGAAGTGGGGACCCTGTAGATGAATATAAAATTATTAGGTTATTAATTTTAAAGTTGGCACTGGTCGTTTCTCAGCTTAATTTGAGGTAATATTTTGCTCAATTTTATCCCAAAAATTAGTGTATTTTTCTCGTACATATTTTATAGAGATATACATATCCCACTTATATATTGTGATAAACTGTAAGTAGGAACCCTGTAGATGAATATAAAATTTATAGTTAATTAATTTTGAAGTTCGCACTGCTCGTTTTTCAGCTTTATTTGAGGGAATATATTGCTCATCTTTACCTGAAAAATAAGTGTTTTTTCCTCGTACATATTTTATAGAGATATACATATCCCTTTTTTATATGGTGATAAACTGTAAGTGGGGACCCTGTAGATGAATATAAAATTATTAGATTTTTAATTTTAAAGTTGGCACTGGTCTTTTTTCAGCTTAATTTGAGGGAATATTTTGCTCATCTTTATCCGAAAAATTAGTGTATTTTCCTCGTATATCTTTTATAGAGATATACATATCCCACTTTTATATGGTCATAAACTGTAAATGGGGACCCTGTAGATGAATATAAAATTATTAGATTATTAATTTTAAAGTTGGCACTGGTCGTTTTTCAGCTTAATTTGAGGGAATATTTTGCTCATCAGTATCCGAAAAATTGAGTTCTTTCCTCGTACATATTTTATATATATATATATATATCCCACTTTTGTTGGGTGATAAACTGTAAGTACGAAGCCTTTAGATGAATATAAAATTATTAGTTACTTAATTTTGAAGTTCGCATTGCTCGTTTTTCAGCTTAATTTGAGGGAATATTTTGCTCATGTTTATCCGAAAAATTAGTGTTCTTTCCTCGTACGTATTTTATAGATATATATATATATATCCCACTTTTATATGGTGATAAACTGTAAGTAGCGACCCTGTAGATGAACATAAAGGTATTAGATTTTTAATTTTAAAGTTGGCACTGGTCGTTTTTCAGCTTAATTTGAGGGAATATTTTGCTCATATTTATCCGAAAAATTAGTGTATTTTCCTCGTACATATTTTATAGAGATATACATATCCCACTTTTATATGGTGACAAACTATAAGTGGAGACGCTGTAGATGAATATAAAATTATTAGATTATTAATTTCAAAGTTGGCACTGGCCGTTTTTCAGCATAATTTGGTGGAATATTTTGCTCATCTTTATCCGAAAAATTAGTGTTCTTTCCTCGTACATATTTTATAGATATATATATATATATATATATATATATATATATATATATATATATATATATATATATATCCCACTTTTATATGGTGATAAACTGTAAGTGGGGACCCTTTAGATGAATATAAAATTATTAGATTATGAATTTTAAAGTTGGCACTGGTCGTTTTTCAGCTTTATTTGAGGAAATCTTTTGCTCATCTTTATCCGAAAAATTAGTGTTCTTTCCTCGTACATATTTTAGAGAGATATACATATCCCACTTTTATATGGTCATAAACTGTAAGTGGTGACCCTTTAAATGAATATAAAATTATTAGATTATTAATTTTAAAGTTGGCACTGGTCGTTTTTCAGCTTTATTTGAGGGAATATTTTGCTCATCTTTATTCGAAAAATTAGTGTATTTTCCTCGTACATCTTTTATAGAGATATACATATCCCACTTTTATATGGTAACAAACTGTAAGTGCGGACCCCTTAGATGATTATATAATTATTAGATTATTAATTTTAAAGTTGGCACTGGTCGTTTTTCAGCTTAATTTGAAAGAATATTTTGCTCATCTTTATCCGAAAAATTAGTGTATTTTCCTCGTACATATTTTATAGAGATATACATATCCCACTTTTATATGGCGATAAACAGAAGTGGGGACCCTGTAGATGAATATAAAATTATTAGATTATTAATTTTAAAGTTGCACTGGTCATTTTTCAGATTAATTTGAGGGAATATTTGGCTCATCTTTATCCGAAAAATTAGTGTATTTTCCTCGTATATCTTTTATAGAGATATACATATCCTACTTTTATATGGTCATAAACTGTAAGTGGGACCCTGTAGATGAATATAAAATTATTAGATTATTAATTTTAAAGTTAGCACTGGTCGTTTTTCAGTCTAATTTGAGGGAATATTTTGCTCATCATTATCCGAAAAATTAGAGTTCTTTTCTCGCACATATTTTATAGATATATATATATCCCACTTTTGTAGGGTGATAAGCTGTAAGTGGGAACCCTTTAGATGAATATAAAATTATTAGTTAATTAATTTTGAAGTTCGCATTGCTCGTTTTTCAGCTTAATTTGAGGGAATATTTTGCTCATGGTTATCCGAAAAATTAGTGTTCTTTCCTCGTACATATTTTATATATATATATATATATATATATATATATATATATATATATATATCCCATTTTATATGGTGATAAATTGTAAGTGGGGACCCTGTAGATGAACATAAAATTATTAGATTATTAATTTTAAAGTTGGCACTGGACGTTTTTCAGCTTAATTTGAGGGAATGTTTTGCTCATCTTTATCCGAAAAATTAGTGTATTTTCCTCGTACATCTTTTATAGAGATATACATATCCCACTTTTATATGGTGATAAACTGTAAGTGGGGACGCTGTAGATGAATATAAAATTATTAGATTATTAATTTTAAAGTTGCCACTGGTCGTTTTTCAGGTTTGTTTAAGGGAATATTTTGCTCATCTTTATCCGAAAAATTAGTGTACTTTCCTCGTACATATTTTATAGAGATATACATATCCCACTTTTATATGGCGATAAACAGTAAGTGGGGACCCTGTAGATGAATATAAAATTATTAGATTATGAATTTTAAAGTTGGCACTGGTCGTTTTTCAGTTTAATTTGAGGGAATGTTTTGATCATCTTTATCCGAAAAATTAGTGTATTTTCCTCGTACATTTTTTATAGAGATATACATATCCCACTTTTATATGGTGACAAACTGTAAGTGGGGACCCTGTAGATGAATATAAAATTATTAGATTATGAATTTTAAAGTTGGCACTGGTCGTTTTTCAGCTTAATTTGAGGGAATGTTTTGATCATCTTTATCCGAAAAATTAGTGTATTTTCCTCGTACATATTTTATAGAGATATACATATCCCACTTTTATATGGTGATAAACTGTAAGTGGGGACCCTGTAGATGAATATAAAATAATTAGATTATTAATTTCAAAGTTGGCACTGTACGTTTTTTAGCTTTTATGGAGGCAATATTTTGCTGTTATTTTCTGAAAAATTAATCGCTATACATATATATGAAAATTAAATTAGATATTATACATGTTAGCATATTATGTGCATATTAAGTTATAGACGTGAATCGTTATTGTCATTGCACTAGAAGTACCGTGTTTGGTTTTGATAGTACACATTTAAAATGTATACTGGCAACCCTGGGAAATTTCGATTTGTCTGCGGACAAATGTCTGCTAGAATCACTGCGGTGCTACACTTACGCAGAAAGTATGGCACTCCAGAATAGTTTCATAAAATGTTAAACGTCAGTTTAATCCACCCCCTGTCAACTTGACCTACTTCTGTCCTTGATCCCCTACGGGCTTACATAGTTGCATTTAGATAGACGAATCGAGTACATTCCTGGAATCGAACGGAGGAAACGGAACTAAATTATAATTTTCTTTAGCATAGGAGGATTTTTTCCAGGGGAGATTTTGTTCTAGATAGGCCAACATATGTAGTATGTCCGATATAACATTCATAGATAACATTTTGCAATGCATCTTGCATCTTGTAAAACAAAAACATAGGCTATTTGGGCTGGAGCCTGTTGTGTTGATTAAATCAAATCATACTATTATACAAAATATTCTTCTTTATGCATTCCTTTCCCTCTTTCAACAACCCCCCCCTTCCAAATTACGTACTATGATCTTGCAGGAGCCAAGAAAGACAATCACCACAAAAGGAAAATGCTTAAGAGAAACCTGATCGCTATCAATTATTGATGGAAGGTCTTGCAAACTATTATTTTTCTATATTTTCCCCTCGGGGGAGACTAAACAGAAGATCGAAAAAACAATGCTATTTGCTCTTTGTGTGTGTGGATGTGTGCGCACGAGGTAATAATAATAATAATAATAATAATAATAATAATAATAATAATAATAATAATAATAATAATAATAATAATAATAATAGGTTCTGGAAAGGCAACATTGCGGCTGCCTATTCACTCAGTCCACAATCGTTCTATGGAACAAATGCCAGACAAGACAGAGTACACGAATATTTTTTATTATGATCTATAGGGTAAAAGAGTATGCAACCACAAGAATGGAAATTTTCTTGTTTTGTTTGTGCTTTTTCAGTTCTTTCTGTAGTTGTGTTGTAGTTTTTATTTACTTTAATTTTATTTACAATCTTTGTTACAATCTTGGGAATGCCTACTTCTATGATTATGATGGATATTTATACCATGCATACTGGGTTGCATAATTAACAGGATAAACCCTGGACAACTATCCTAGATTCATAATTTCTTCGTATCTCCATTTTGTTCATTTCCGCCATGTTGATTTTTTTTTAAAATTATGACTTCATATATGCTAAGACATATTCTCTATCAAAACGAATCCAACGACCCCTTTGTTTAAATCGTTTAAGTGAGTTTCAGCTGTAGAAGATGATAAATTAATATACATACATACATCTGTGAAACTCACTTTCCGCGTTGCCGTAGTTGTATAATACAAACAAGATCGGAATTTCCCTTGCTGAGAATTTATGTAAATAGCAAGCCGCTATATTTGTGGTACTCCCATGCGCAAAAAAAAATTGCGCGTATACTGTAACTCACGATTTTCCGTATTTATTCCTTTTTCCTTACGTTTATGGGTAAAATTGAGTTATTAGTATGTGGAGATAATAGAGAGCAATCCATCTAAGGAGATATTTCCAAAAAATATAATAAAATAATAAAAATATAAACAAAAAACAAAATTATGCTCGGTTTTGTGTATACTGGCAACGATGATTTCTAGGGATTTTTTCAGTAGTACAGCACGATTGCGGAGGGAATTCAGTAGGGAAGTCGAGGAGATGGATCAAGGAACTGGATACTGAACTAAAATGTTGCATTTATTGGTTAAAACCTAGTGTGTAGATTGCCTGCCAAATGTAAATTAGCTTCTGTAACTACGATGTCGTACGAAAATATAGAATTAAACAGAAAAACTCTTAAGTTAAGGTTCGAAGCGATACGCACCATGGTTATGAAGGTTATTTCTTAAGAAAAAAGAACAAACACAACGTAGCCTCTGTGGTTAGGTGGATAGAGTGGCGGACTCGTGGATATTTTATTACTTTGACACCACATCGAATCCCATCCTATCCCTTTTTTTTTTTTACAAAACATTATAATTTTCATGTTAATAAAAACCGAAGCAATATACTAAGGACAACTTATTGATATCCAGGATTACAGTATTATTGGTAATAGCTATTGTTTTCAGTTCATGTTGTTGTATAGCTTCTCTCACCCTGTTTTCTTGGTAAAATAACAATTTTGTCTCCAACAAAATGTAAAGGATATATACGGACAGAAAAAGACATCTTAGTATCAAATGTGATTTATCGTGATGAAACGGACTAGTTTGCCATTATTTGAAAAAAAAAACTAAAGTAAATTATTGAAGTTGACTTCCCTTTAGCTTTTAGCTAAAAAAATATTTTTTTCTTTATAAGACTATACTTTATGAGGCAAGGTGTGTGATCATACCCACAAATTTAGCTAGGGAGTGAAAGATAATCGTTTATACAAACATTTTACAGGTTTAGGTGCGTGAAACACCAATACACCATGGTCTCGCTTATCCGACCATCCTTTGTTACACATACCGTATGATCCGATATATCATTGCAGAAAGCACCAATCAGCAAGAAGAACTGCAAGTTGTGGTCTTAATCTATTTTTCATGCTCTGGAGTATATCGCCTAGCGCGCCCGTCTACACGTTGACTCATACATCTATCATTCAGTGCAGACACGTATCCAGGTTTTCTATTCGGAAGGGGCCCAACACGAATCCTCGTAAGCACGTAATTCTAATGTTTTAAAAATATCAATATCAATAATAATAATAATAATAATAATAATAATAATAATAATAATAATAATAATAATAATAATAATAATAATAATAATAATAATAATAATAATAATAATAATAATAATGCAACAGTTCTGTATTTCTCTTAAACTTTTTCCTACTTTTCATTTATAAACCGGTTTACTTTGGAAACTGCATTATAGCACAAACAAAATGAAACATATTTTCGAGAGAAATGTAACTAAAGAAAACTGTCTGCTACGTGTATCACATAACAAAAATAGCAAGAAGACATTGAGTGTATCGTTCTAATATATTAAAGTTAAAAACAGAACGGAAACAAAATGTTAATCCTATTTAATTCCTGTTCTTTAATTCCAAATGGTATAATGGCATTATGGTATGTTCTTAGAATTATAACAAGACAACAGCACATTGCCCAAAGTTTGGACATTGACTATTATTAAACTGATATAAAAGAATCTCAAAAGGGTAAAAGCATGTTTATTAAAAAGTGCTTGAGTTTCGGAGGGGGACAGCCCTCAGGCCCTCACGCTGGATACGTCCCTGATTCAGTGCAGTGCAGTTATTTGTTATAAAACATTATTATTAGATGTGTAATATGTAAAATTATATCATAAGTTTTACTTTTAACAGGTCTTTTCTTAACACATCCATATTATCCAGCGTTCTGCCTGCCTGTTTATGTCGGATAAGGGAAATTCTACTGTATTTCCAAAGCTAGCATATACATGAACTAGAATTGTATTGTCCTAGAACAGACAATAGTGTGAAATGCTTATATTAAAAGGCTGGAATAAAAAAAAATACTGTTTTGGTAGCGTGAGAATAAATTAAAAACAATTCAATATATTTCCTAGGTATTAGACTATCATCTTATTGTGTCGATATGTATTCTTTTTTTAAACATAGTTTTAAAAGTCATACCATTCTCAATATTCCTAAGGAAATCGAAAGAAAAACTCCTATGTGCCTCTTGTGGCAAAGCGGCTTAAGTGCGTGGTCTGAAACGTTAAGGTATAGATAGAGTACCCGTACTTCAAAAATGCAAATCCGGGACGCTACTAAATTACGAGAATCTTTGAAATGCTTACAATTGAAAGAAGTGTTGAATACTAATTTACTTTTCTCCATTAGATAGAGTTGTTCAAGCATTACGTTATCACATTTTTATTCCTTTCACTAGACCTTCTTCCAAGGGCGCCGATTTCTCTGTAATTTTTTTTTCTGGGAGGGAATTCAAATGCAGACGATATATATTAGGATTTTAAGGCAAATTGCATTCAAATTATGCCAAATATTGTATATTCATAAATACAAAGGGGGCCTACATGAGCTTTGGGGGGCCCGGCCCCCTAGGATCGGCACCCTTGCCTTCTTCCTAGTTAAGCAAACGTAAGCAGATGATTTACTCCCTTCCCCTGGTAAGCAAAATTGTTTTTGTTTCTCAAGATTTGTTGTGTTTCGTGACATAACAGCAGAAATTTCCAGATTACTTAACCATCTAAATGAATGTTTTCCCTTAGAGCCATCCCGTCGATTCGCTTTGCCTAGGACTAAAATAAATTAAGGGTCAATAATGAAAGAGACATGTGGATCGAAGATCTTTCTTTGTTCGAACTTTGATTTTTTCAAATCCATGATGGGAAATTATATTATATGTACAATTTTCGAAATTAATAGTATACAATCGTAAAAATATCTTACAAAACGATGGTTTATTGCAAAATACTTTGACTCAAAGAATAAATTACAAGTAATAAACTTGTTACTTTTCCTGAAGAGTCTAAGTCTTGGATGAGACAGAGGCTCTTCAGCGTAGTGCTTGGAAAGATTGCCTCACTTGTTCTACCTTCCCGTGACTCAGCCTTGATTCGACTTGATCCTAAACGGGTTATTCAGAAGTCGAAGTCGGAAGATGTTTCCTATTTTTCCCAAACACTCTTTGTCGATTACAATCTGCCTCACTTGTGAGGGGACAACCCCATGCCGTAAGCGTCGGTGGACTACCGATAGGCAACTAGCGACATGTCCCAAAAATTGGTGGTCCCGCAGCCAAAAATTGGTCCCACTTCCGCTTTGAAAATTATACCACCACTGGCAGAGAAGCGACGGAACGCCAACGAACCACAAAATTGTTCCCCTAAAATACGTTAAATCGCCTTTGCATTAAGGTGAGTCTGCAAACATTTTTAAAAAAAGTAAAAATAAAGTGCCCTGAGCTGGGCGTGAACCACCAACCTTAGGGTTATTAGTTGCGTGTTCTTCCGAATTGGCCACGGAGGCGATTAGGAAGACACAGCTTGTAGAGTGATAAATCGTTCAAGTATTTTTAATATTTCTAATCAGAGTGCTCCATTAACCGTGTATATTTGACGATAACTGTTTGGAATCAGATCAAATGCACTCGTCATGTAATTTTATAACAAAATGGCAAGCGTCTATTTACTTTTTTCATAGTTCTCCCATATTCACTTGCTATTGATCGGCGACAGTTGCCAACTAATTTCATACAATTATATGCACTCATCTCAAGATTTTTCACTTCATGATGTAAAGGCAGGAGTTACTCTTGACCCCCGGAGCTCAAGAATTGTCCTTATAATAACAATTCGTCAGGGAAAATTAATATATAATAATAACCGCATGCACATGACTGGCGATATTTCGTGTTGGTCCCTTTGCGATTCTCCGTGACAAATCAAACGAGCGGGGATCAAAATGAAGTCCTCGCTGTTACGTGGTGGTAACTTCAATATCCCCGATTCTAGATATCTGCTTCGACTCGACGAATCCCTGCCACTAGTGGCACACTAGCGGCAATCCTTCGACGCGTCGCTATATTGGCGATCGCCATTTACCAGCAAGTGAGCCACTAGGTGTTGGCGACGTTTACGGCATGGAGAAGCAAATAAACAAACAAACCAATAAATAAATCTAAAACCTTATAAAAATGTTTTCCCAAAATTTACATCTAGCAAAATCATTTGTTGGTATTCCAGAACTGCAAATTCACCTGTATTTATAATTTACTTCTATCGTAGTTTTGATATGAGAATGATGTGTCTGAAGCTGTAACACAGGTCATTAAGACTTTTTTTTTTTTTTTTTTTTGCTTTAGTCAGATTTAGCAGTTTTACTTAGCAGTTAGTCAATTTGGATCTGTGATTTTAGAGTTTTAGAGATTTCCTTAAATTTTTCATTTCTACAACAGTTGGCAACTAACACCATTAACGTATCTCTTTCGATATTTCCATAGGCAATGGCTTGGTCACTCCCAGTATATTTCATACAATAAACTACGGTGTCTTACTCCATTAATCCGAACTACATTTAATATCCAACAACTCTGTACATTTTCTCTTAAATCTGCAAACTTTCTACTAGGTTAAAACTGAGTATTTTCTATTTTCTTCCTTTCTTGCTAAAACGAAAGTGTTCTTTAGACAACCTGAAATGATGACTCTATATTACATTATGTTGCATAGGGCATTTTATGTAGCATATCATTTGACAGTTGGACACTTTCTTCGTATATTGAAAGCAACAGGGGTTAAGTCCTTCCACACTTACATGAGAAGTAAACAAACTCTTTTTAATTCGTGGAATTGTGCAATGCACTAGGTCCAGAGAGTTTTTAATTTAAGATTATTATTATTATTATTATTATTATTATTATTATTATTATTATTATTATTATTATTATTATTATTTTATTGACTTAGGTTTTCCTGAATATTAAGCAATATTTCACAAAAAGCTGGTATTTTTAAACAAATGTGTTCGATATCAAGTTTTCATAAAGTAGTCACTCTCTCCTATAAATAATTTCAGAGGGGCCGCGGTGGCTCAGTGATAAAGCGTTCACCTTTGGTGCATGGGATCCTTGGTTCGACCCCAGCTCGCACCAAGTGAATTTTGTGGTGGACAAACACCATGTGCATGGGTTTTCTCGGGGTTCTCCCGTTTTCTCCCACTTTCTTCATTCCACCATTTCATTCATTTCTCATCATCACCGTGTCCTTTAGCCTAGTCGGTATAACCATGGGTCGTAAAACTTAAAGATTTGATCTCAAATAATTCCAACCCAAACAGTTGCAGGAAGTATGTCATTTCGAATAAAACAAACTACTCTATAAAATTCTGAGTATTATTATTTTTTATATATACAATTCTAGCGGACCTTATTTCTAAATCGAAGGGTAAGAAGACTAAATTCACTCTTATTATTATAGATTAATTTCAATTGAAGCAGTTAAAATAGTTGGGGAAAAATTAGAAAGCCATACCCTATATTCCAGTGTGCCACAACCGGATAACAGGCACACTGGCGTGCCCAGCAAATTACAAGAATATTTGTCGAGTTTATTTTATTTATTACTAGCAGCGTTCACCCCGCTTCGCTGCGGTCACCCCGGAACGCAATAAACTTTGTTACTTAGATAATTTTTACTTTTTCGCTTTCAAGTGATATGATAAAAACCATAGAAGATTGCACTAATGTTAACATTATATCGCCTGTCATTTATGTTAACCCGCCCCGCTTCGCTGCGGTCACCCCAACCCGCCCCGCTTCGCTGCGGTCATCCCGGAACGCAATAAACTTTGTTACTTAGATAATTTTTACTTTTTCGCTTTCAAGTGATTTATAGCGCCTGTCAGTTATGTTAACCCGCCGAGTCACAGGGTCATGCGGGTTGCATATAAATACGTTTATTTTTATACCTATGATGAACTAATAACAAAGGATTTGTACGTATGGACACCTGAATGGTCAATTATCTCAAGACACTGGTAATTGAAAATTAAAGTGATATGATAAAAACCATCTAGGGTCCACATCCTAACAACCCCCCAAAAATGAAAGAAATCGGTTCAGCCGTATTAGCGTGATGAGCGTACAAAGGATTTTTTGTACGTATGGACACCTGATTGGTCAATTATCTCAAGACACTGGTAATTGAAAATTAAAGTGATATGATAAAAACCATCTAGGGTCCAAATCCTAACAACCCCCCAAAAATGAAAGAAATCGGTTCAGCCGTATTAGCGTGATGAGCGGACAAAGGATTTTGTGCGTTCTCTTTTATATATATAGATTATCAACGATTCTCCCATGGATCAGCTGTCTGTATACAGTTAAACAAACAAGTAACACGTTGAGGGAATGAGTGTAATTATTTACTTTAATAGTAATAGAAAGGTATATTTTCTTGTATTTTCTACCGGGAATAACTGCATCCGGTCTAGAAAGCTGGGGCTAACAACGAAGGAACCCGATGTGCCAAACACACACCACTCTATAGTCATGAGTGCCACAAGTCCTTTTCTACGTCTTGGCACCCTAAAGGTTGTTGCCTTCAAAGAGAGAGAGAGAGAAATAACTTAAGTCTATTGCACTTCCATGCTTAAATAAATACATTATGTAAATAACTGTTTCGTTTTCTGTTTTTATTATTATTATTATTATTATTATAAATTTCTTAGGAAGTTGACTGCCATATGTATGCACACTGCTCTCCCGTGCAGCGCCTCGTGTATGATTTTCCATACATAAACTATATATTCCAAGTTTGTTGTGTTCGTTCTATAGGTGTGTTTGTAATTAGATGCATATGGCGTAGAAGTCAAAATTTAATGTCCACGCTACGTATATGCAAAACCATAGACAAAGAAATTTATGAACAAAGACATTTATGGCGCTAAAACAAAGGGCAAAAATAAAGAATTACTGGCGGATTGTTGCCCGTTGTGCACAGGTATTAACGGTTAACAGTGTTAAATTTAAACACATAGTTTTAATTAAGCACGAATTTAACTTATAGAGTACAGTGCGGAAAGGCTGAGGAGTTTGCTAGGATCGTTACAATATCGAACCCCGTAAAATGTACTGCAAACCTGTCCGCAAGCCCCCCGTAATGTTCAACAGATGTTGTGTATTAATGCTCATTTCAATGCAAACTTATATAGACCTACGCACTTCAATACTCAACGAAGGTGCAGAGACTATTCATGAGTTCCAGTATTAAACTCTCTCACCCAATGTATTCTCCTAACATGTCTCCCAGCGATTACAATATTTTTTGGTATCTCAATCACTTCCTAGTAGGATAGCTTTAACTAGAGACCACTGATTAACCTGGTATTGGATGTTTCACTTTCTTACCTTTGGAGCTGACAGTCATGGGTTGGACTTTTACACGCAAATATCTAATATTAACAACGTTTCTTCTAGAATTTCGTAATATTGTATTATTTCTTTGTATTATTCATTAGCTTGGTTAGACTTGTTTAAACACTTTTCTCTTTGCACCTATTCCTTAACGTTGGATAAAAAATACACTAGCTCTCACCGGGAATCAAATCCAGAACCAATGCACTTGAACCATTTGGCCACAGCAAGGCACATTTAAAAAGAAGTTTCGATTTTCTTAGGAAAATTGTGATTGGGTGTAACATTTAAAAATATATTTAAGAATGGGTACGGATGAAACGCACTGAATTTTCTCGCTCGAATTTCTTAAACTGACTCGTGTTAGGCTGCAACTATTACTGAAACATTTATTTGGGAAATGCGAATAAAATAATGTGTTTTAGAAAACTTTGTTCGAAGCAACTTACGTCCAAAAGTAAAGTACCCATTCGTCATATTTCTGTTAGAAATAACTTATGCCATACATTAGAATTATTAAGCAGATAATTGTATGTGAACTATGAGCAAAAGCGTCTGAGTACTTTCTGAGAAAATCGTTAAAAAAGTCATCCCCAAGAATAAAATATCCCTTGTATATCTTTTCAGGACAAACGAGTTATGCTATTTATGAAATACGAACAAAATTGCCAGAGTAATTATCGACAAAATCCTAGGGTAAAACTTGCTCCGAAAAGTAATATACCACTTCTAGCTTTTTAGGATGATGGAATTATACCATATCGTTAGGTTATTTATGTAACATTTATTTATGAAATATGAACAAAATTGGGTCAGGCGTTAATGGGAAAATCGTCGAAGAGTAGGCTAAACTACCTCTTCTGACTGTTTACAGGACGAACGAGTTGTGTCATATTGTCAGGTTATTAATGATACATTTATTTATAAAATGTGATTGAGAAAATTGTTCAAAAAAATGCATCCCATACAGTAAATTACACCTTACGTATTTTTTCAGAGCAATGATTCATACTATATTTGTAAAAATACAAACAAAATCTTTACAGCCGTTTTTGAGACAATTTAATGATTTTAAATTTTCATCCTTCAGTAAACTACCCTTATTTTTAGGTGTCAGAGGACATAGAATTCGAAACGATAGTGTTATGAACACAAATCTCCGGTGTAGATGAAATTCCGGCTGAGTTAATTTTAGCTGGGGGCGAAAAATTGTGGAACAAGATACACAAACTCATTCTCCTTATATGGAACAAGGAAGAATTGCCACAAGAGTGGAAAGAATCAATCATTGTTCCAATTTACTAGAAAGGCGACAAAACTGTAATAATTATCGAGGCATTTGTCTTCTATCAACATCCTATAAAATCCTTTCACATATTCTGTTAGCAAGACTGACCCCATACGCAGATGAAATTATTGGAGATTATCAGTGCGGATTTAGACGAAATCGATCAACTATCGACCAAATATTTACCATTCGCCAAATACTCGGAAAAAAGTGGGAATACAATACCCCGGTACATCAATTATTTATTGATTTTAGAAAGGCGTACGACTCGGTTAGGAGAGAAACATTATACATCGTTCTTACAGAACTTGGAATACCGAGAAAGCTAATTAGATTAATTAAAATATGTTTAAATGAATCCCAAAGTAAAGTTCGGGTAGGAAAATTTTTGTCCACTAACTTTCACGTCGAAAATGGCCTGAAACAAGGAGATGCGTTGTCGCCATTTTTATTTAACTTCGTTCTGGAATACGCTATAAGGAAAATCAAAGATAGCAACCAGGGCCTACAGTTAAACGGTATTCACCAGGTTATGGCATATGCTGATGATGTAAATTTAATAGGGGATGATAGGAGAACAATAGAAAGAAATGCAGAGATCTTATTAAACTCTTGCAGGGACATGGGTTTAGAAGTAAATGCAGAGAAAACTAAATACATGGACCGGACCGGACCGGGACCGGACCGGAATACAGCAAATTATGGATGCGTTAAAATATTAAATACAGTGAAACCTCTGAATAACGGACACTAATGGGAGATGAATTTTTGTCCGCTATTGAGAGGTGTCCGTTACAGAGAGGTTACAGAAATGTAATTTTTCACAATGGTAATTGTATGCAGTAATATACAGTAACTGCATTATGTATGAGCGTAGATACGTAAAATTCAATATGAAAATATTCTATTTAGTACGCATTTAAATTACTGGGAGGGATGAAGGAGAAATTCATTTCTGTTAAATAATATTATTACTATGGAATGTGTTAATATATTCGTTCCTTGGATGAAAAGGCAAGTTATTGGAAGTGCACATGTTTATTGAGCCAGTCCCAATCACAAAGAATATCCTCTTACTGAAAGTGAAAAGAAAGCCGGGAAAACCCCAAACCCAGACTTGTTCCAGTGTCATAAGTAAAAGAAAAATTTTACTTTTCCAAAAAAGTAAGAGAGGAAACATTGCTCGTTGAAAATGTTATTGTAAAACAAACATTATTTTGTTGTTTAAGAAATTGTCGGGAAAGATGCAAGGTCCAGATGAAAAACGGCTAAATTTGTTAGGGAAGGGAAGATCTTTCGCGTAGAATTCTTGGCCATACGACTGACCTGCATGAGTGTTATTACTTATTGAAGGTTTTCTAGAATTTCCATCAGAAAGCAGTTTATTTATTTATTTATTTATTTATTTATTTATTTATTTAGCCTGTTTTGACTTACAATATGGAGAGTATCTCCTATAAGTTCTACAGTTGTCATGCATATAAATCAAATTGTAATTACAGCTTATTACACCATTTGAAGTACAAAATTATAATAAACATCGCATATTGAATTTGTTACATAATTACATCATATTCATACAGCGTTATCATTTGCAAACTCCTGAACTGAATAATATGCTTTAGAAAGTAACAGAGTACGAATTTTGTTTTGAGTATTAAAATTTACCTCTTTATAATGTGATGGTAACGTATTATAAAGTCTCGTACAATTTAAATAAACATTTTTTTGGTACTTGGAGTAATTTTGTTGTACTACGTAAATGTCGTTTAATTGCCGCGTGTTGTATGCATGAATATCTCTTGTTTGTATAAACATCTGTTTGTTTTGTTTCACGAAGTGTATACATTTATATATGTATAGGCTTGGAAGGGTTAAAATTTTTTGTGATCTAAATATTTGTTTACATGATGTTCTTTTATTTAGTCTGAATATTATTCGTAGTATTTTCTTTTGTATCCGAAATGTTTCCTGACTGCATGCGGCTGACCCCCAAAAGATAATTCCAAAACTGAGGAGTGATTGGACTTTTGCATAGTATATTGATAATAAGCTATTTCGTGAAACTGTATCTCGTAACCTAAAGAACGCAAAACATAAAGTAGCCAATTTTTTATTTAATGTTTTAACATGGGTTTGCCAAGACAAATCATCATCGATGTAAACACCAAGTAATTTTGTTGCATTAGAATACTCAATTTGTTTTCCATTAATGTTTAGCGAAGGGAAGGATGGATTATTTCCTGGAAAACGAAAGTTAATTACGACTGTTTTATCTGTATTTAGGAGAAGGTTATTTGCATTCAACCAAGTAACTATTTTGCTTATAACCTTTTCTGTCTTGACCAATACTAAATTTGGGTCTTGTTCAGTAATAACTATATTTATATCATCAGCATATAACATGCATTTTGTGGGGTGTAAAGTTTTTATCAGATCATTTATGTAAATTATGAATAGAGTAGGGCCTAAAATAGAGCCCTGAGGGACACCTCTGGTAATTTTTGTTTGCTTTGAGAAGAAAGTGCAGGATCGATTTGATTCAACTTTTGTAATTTGAACAGTTTGGCATCTATTTGTTAGGTAGGATGAAAACCACTGGTTTGCTACGCCACGTATGCCATATTGAGACAATTTATTTAGCATAATATTGTGATCAATTTTGTCAAATGCCTTTGACAGATCGATGAATAAACCTATAACATAATTCTTATTATCGAGTGATTTCAGGACATCTGTAAGAAAATCAAATAAAGCGGTATCAATACTTTTATTCTTCTGAAATCCGTGCTGAAAAGTCGAGATAATATTATGATTTATTAAAAATTTGCTAAGACGTTTTGCCATGACTGACTCAAATATTTTTGAAAATATCGATAGCACTGAAATAGGTCGATAATTTGTCATGACATTCTCATCACCCTTTTTAAAAGTTGGAAGAACCTTAGCATTTTTAAGTAGTGTGGGAAATATACCGTTTTCTAACGAGAAATTTATAAGGTAACAAAGTTGATATGTGATATGTTTCGCACATTTTTTAATTACAATGGAAGGAACTTCATCCATACCTGAAGAACTGCTGTTTGATAAAGATTTAATTATTCCTATTAACTCATCTACAGAAACTGGATATAAGAACATAGACTTTGTGTTTATTTCTCCTTGATTTGGGAGTTTCTGCATTATTTTTGAGTGATCAGTATTTTTCGTTTGATCAGCTGAATTCACAAAATGATCGTTAAATATATCTGCAATTTGCTGTGGATTGTTTATAACTTTACCATTTAGTTTAAGATATTCTACACTCTTAGGCCTGCTTGTGCCAAGAGTTTTATTGATTATTTGCCACATTGCTTTAGTCTTATTTCGGGCATTTAAAATCAAGCTATTGTTTTGCATTAATTTTGCTGCCCTTATGACCTTCTTATAGGTTTTCCTATACAGTTGTATGTATTTCTTTAAATCATCAGATTTAAAATTACCAGATTTAAGGATCTTATTAAATCTTATCAAATTGCTACTGGATTTTCTAATTCCATTTGTAATCCAACTTTTATCAATGCGTTTCGAAATAGTACGACTTTTTAAGGGAAAAGCAATATTAAAATAATATAAAAATGTGTCCATAAAAGCTTTAAACTTTTCATCCATGGAACTATATTTATATATATCCTCCCATGTTTCTTGGCTTATTAAATAACACATATATTGAATATTCGACTCTGAAAAGGATCTCTTTAAGGTTGTATAGTTTTTATTTTTAACTAATTTATCTATCAATGGTGCATATTATCTATTGCGGGCATAAACAAAGAAGAATTTCAAGTTCAGGTTGAAGCTGTTCTGTTTGATGGTTCACCAGGTCTAGACTCATGATAGATACACTTGTGGGGAAAAGACTTTATGTCTACTGTAATATATTACGGAACCGAGAATAATTCCTGTCCGTTATGAAGTTATTGAAAGTTTGGGGGAAAAAAGGACTGTCCGCGTCCGTATCTGAGAGTGTCCGTTAAAGGGAGGGTTTTGTTCATAAGAGAACATATAAATTTGCCGGGACAAAAAACTCTGTCCGTATTATAGAGGTGTCCGTTATTGAGAGGTGTCCGTTAAGGGAGGTTTCACTGTAATACTTTTGGTAAAGTGAATAGTTTCAAATATCTACGATCAATATTAAGAGAGGGAAATCATATTCACGAAGAAATTAAATGTCGACTTAAAGCAGGGAATTCGTGTTACTATTCGGTACAAAATCTCTTGTTGTCGCGAATTCTGTCGAGGAATTTGAAGCTTAAAATATACAAAACGATTATTATGCCTGTCGTTCTGTATGGCTGCGAAACATGGTCACTTATTCTGAGGGAAGAACATAGACTGAAAGTATTTGAGAACAAGATCCTGAGACGAATATTCGGACCCAAGAGGAACGGGAATGGGGAATGGCGGAAACTTCATAACGAGGAACTACACAATTTATATGATCTACCCAACATTGTTAGGGTCGTCAAGTCTAGGAGGCTTAGGTGGGCGGGTCATCTAGCTAGAATGGAAGAAAGTAGAAATGCTTTCAAAGTCTTGACTGGAAGACCAATCGGAAAACGACCATTAGGAAGACCTAGGCGCAGATGGGAGGACAATATTTAGATGGATCTCGCAGAAATTGGAATACAAAGTAGAAACTGGATGCAGTTAGTTAAGAATATAAGTCAGTGGAGAGCTTTTGTGAACGCGGCATTGAACCTCCGGGTTCCATAGGCCATATAGTTAGTTAGTTTTTTTAAAGTGTTATAAAAACTTCATGTCTAGAATTCGGTCCAGATACGTCGAACAGTATGGCCTCTATTTGAATACATGAAAAAGCGTGACGAACCGACAGACGAACAGATGGACAGACATCAAAATTACTTTTTCGATATGTGGGGGCGTGAAACTTGAATTCATTGAAATCTCGAATTCGATTTTTATTACTATTACTACAATTTCTTCTTTCGTCGCTCGAACGTGAAAACGAATAGGAATACAACGACACGTAAGGTGATAATTTGTAATTCCCAAAATTTAACGAGTTAAGTTTAATGTGTTGCCGTGCTAGCAAAAAAGCTTATGCCTGTTTGTTATATCATTTTAATATCAGTTTTTCACGCTACTATATAATGTAGAAATATGGTATGATTATCGTTCATATTCATGCTATCTTTTGGAAATATTCGTGTTCCGCATACATAGATCTGTATAATTTAGCTTCGTTCAACGAAAACATTCCTTACACAGACTTATGATTTCATTTTGAAATCGTGTTTTTGTCGTCGTTAGAATTTAGTAAATATAAACATAACACTCAAATTAGTTTTTGACTTTTACGGAAAACCAAATTTCTGTAAAAAAAAAAAAAAAAAAAGCCCAAAAGAAAAAAACTGCGGCTGACTTAATCCCCACCCTCCTTGTGCAGTGCATAATAAAACGCAAGTGTTATATAAATTATCCCCTACTCTCATTCGTTGCCGCTAGCGCAAATTATAAATAAATTTTTTAAAAAAATCATTCCTATAAATCAAAAAGGCCATCTAATCAAAGTAAATAATTTAAAAAAAAATAAAAATTAAAAATAAAGTAATTGTTTTTAAGTACTCAGGTTGTTAAATATATAATTTGCTTGTAGCTTACTTATTGTATATTATTTGTTTAATCATAATACATAATACTCATAATTTTAATCTCACGTTAAATTCTTAGCCGTAATCGCTCGTAACTTTACAGTGTATTATAAAGATTTATAAATTATTTGTTTTAATTTTTTTTTATTCATTATCTTTACGGCAAGCACTTTTCTCATCCCCAATATCTTTTCAGCGGCCGGTGAAAACGGGAACTGCTTATATATTTTATAATGACCTTTCGTGGGTGCTAAGAGCCACAAAGCCAAAGTTTAAAGCAAATGGTTAAAAAAATGTCGTCTGTTAGCAATCCAAAATAAATCGTCCTATTCCCAATAAACCCACAAAGGTCGCTCATAATTTCTTGCAATTGTGGATATGGAAAAAAGAGAGAGAGGGAGAAAGTCAATACTCTAAAAAGAAAAAAAACACAAGCGCACACACACACACAGACAAACGATAATTTGACATCAGCTTTTTCCTTTCTTCCTTTTTTCACGACAACAAGCATCATTCGATGTAACGTCATGTCGATATAACAAGGGGTAAACTTGGGAAGACTGTCAAGGTCGCGTATGTTATTTTTCCTGTTCTTGACACACAAATCCGAAGTGAGTTGTCTGCTGTTCAAGAACGGGCAGGTAACATACAAGACCATAAACTGAAAACAATAACTGTTTCCAATAGTACACGTATTCTAATACTGAATAAACACGTCGATTAATGGATACTATCAATAAGTTATTTCCTTATTATACTGTTTCGGTTCTTATTAACATCAAAGTTATACGCTTCCAATAATGTTTTGTTTAAAAAAAATGGGATGGGATAGGATGGGATTCGATGTGGTGTCAGAATAATAAAATATCCACGAGTCCGCCACTCTATCCACCTAACCACAGAGGCTACGTTGTGTTTGTTCTTTTTTCTTAAGAAATAATCTTCATAACCATGGTGCGTATCGCTTCGAACCTTAACTTAAGAGTTTTTCTGTTTAATTCTATATTTTCGTACGACATCGTAGTTACAGAAGCTAATTTATATTTGGCAGGCAATCTACACACTAGGTTTTAACCAATAAATGCAACATTTTAGTTCAGTATCCAGTTCCTTGATCCATCTCCTCGACTTCCCTACTGAATTCCCTCCGCAATCGTGCTGTACTACTGAAAAAATCCCTAGAAATCATCGTTGCCAGTATACACAAAACCGAGCATAATTTTGTTTTTTGTTTATATTTTTATTATTTTATTATATTTTTTGGAAATATCTCCTTAGATTGATTGCTCTCTATTATCTCCACATACTAATAACTCAATTTTACCCATAAACGTAAGGAAAAAGGAATAAATACGGAAAATCGTGAGTTACAGTATACGCGCAATTTTTTTTGCGCATGGGAGTACCTCACAGTCATTTTCATTATTTCATTCTTCATTATATATTCATATGATGTGAGAAAAAGAAAATAATAATAAAAAACTGAAGTAAACAAAGATCCAAATACAGGAAAAGAAACAAGAATACACAACGCCTTGTCACTCACTCACTGTAGCTAGATTGAAGAAACCTATCAGCAAGCCTGCTCCGTCTTTACCGGCTGCGTGTGCATCCACGCATAAGAAAACATTGCCGCCGACAAAACCGGAGCCGGAGCCGGAGCCGACACCGACATGTCGGCGGCTAGTCCGGCTGCATTTGCCGGAGCCGGGAGTTCCACCGGCTTTTTTGCCGGGTCGGAATGCGTTTGTA
Organism: Thermobia domestica; assembly: GCF_964235325.1. Taxonomy (NCBI): domain Eukaryota; kingdom Metazoa; phylum Arthropoda; class Insecta; order Zygentoma; family Lepismatidae; genus Thermobia; species Thermobia domestica. Next base: position 80,636,088 of record NC_137465.1, on the reverse strand, counting down.
AGCTACCATTTGATTACATTGCCGCCGATTCCATCGCCGGCATTGTCGGAACCGGATCCGGCATTGTCGGAGACGTGTGCGAACGCTGTAAGTATAGAAACATCATTTAATATAAGTGACTCTTCAGTGCATTGTAAACACAAGTGCATAAGTTTTTATTATCAAAACACTCGTGGCCTGCGTACAAAACTAAATAACATATATAAAAACATATTAAGTAATAATTAACATATAGCACTAAGCGAGATGTGGCCTACAAATACCCACACTGATTCCGAAATTGTAGACGAAAGATATTTAATATTTAGATCTGACCGTAATTTAATTCTGTCTGGCAAAAAATCTGGCGGCGGTGTACTTCTAGCTGTAGAAAAGAACCTCCGTACATACGAAATTCCTTCCCCAGAATTAGGTGTGGACTCTGTCATAACTAAGATCGCTATTAATAATTACATTTCATTAACCCTGTGCTTAGTATATTTTCCCCCTGCCACTAAAGCCTCAGTGTATTTATCATTCATCGATTTTCTATGTGCTATTGTAAACCCAAATGACAACCTTCTCTTAATAGGTGACTGGAACTTACCGGAAATACAAGGCTCGAGTTTTGAATTTGACACTGCTACTGGTACCTACAATGACCTCTGTAATATTATGTGCTACTTCAACTAGAATAGTATTAATAACATCATCAACTTCTACGGCAAGACACTAGACTTAGTGCTTCCTAATATCTCTAATGCCACTGTTTCTCACGAACAACCCCTCTTGGTTCCAGAAGACCCTCACCATCCTTCCCTCTTAATAGAATTTAGACAGGCGCAACAGCCCAAATCTTCAACTTCTGAAATAAAGCCGCGTTATAATTTTTCCAAAATATTTTTTTGACTTGTATTATGAACTTTCGCGTGCTGACTGGAAACGGGTAAATGATTGTGCTAATGTTGACCTAGCGGTAGAAGAGTTCTATAACATTTTATACTCAATCTTTGATAAATGTGTTCCATCAAAAAGATATTCTCGTAACTATTCCATATGGTTCACTAGAAAAATAATTAAACTTGTAAAAGTAAGAAATACCACCACAAAAAAATGGAAACGTGGGGGAGTTTTTTCAGAATATCATCAGGAAATATTTTGTAGTATTAGAGCTTGCCTTAATAGAGAAATCAACGAAGCTTATAAAAACTATGTACACGACTATGAACAAAATATACTAGAAAATCGAAAAGCTTTCTGGTCGTATGTAAAAAACAAAACCAGAAAATCAGATCATAACACTCTTCGATTTGGAAACAATATTTTAAAAGATAACTTAGAAATTGCAAATGCTTTTAAACAGCACTTTCAAAAAATCGTCAGCAACTCATCACCTACCTATGACATACAAAATACTTCAAATCTTGAAACTTCTGAAATAATTGACAACCTAAATGTTCACCCCATACATCTGACCGAAGTAGAAAATGCAATTAAAAATCTCAAGCCTAGAAGCTCCCCTGGCCCGAACGATGTACCTCCATATGGAATAAAAGGATGCGCTGAAATCCTAAAATATCCACTACTAGCTATATTTAATAAATCGCTATTGTCATCCCTGTTCCCATCTAAGTGGAAATTTTCGAATATTTTACCAATACCAAAAAGCTACTGCGACAACCATAACGTTCAAAATTATCGGCCCATTGCCTTAATATCTGCCCCAGCCAAGATATTTGAATCTATCGTTTATCAAAGAATTTTTAACCATATTCCTCCTTTAATATCCTCATATCAGCATGATTTTCTGCCAAAGAGATCTACAACAACTAATCTCGTTGAATTCATACACTTCATTGCGGAACAAATTGACAGTAAAAATCAAGTTGATTCAATATATACGGATTTCAGTAAAGCTTTTAGTACACTGGATCATGATATTTTATTGCACAAGCTTGTTTCATTCAATTTCACTCTCAAAGCAAGACAATTCCTAATGTCATACCTCTTTCATTTCAGACAACATATAATTTATAAAAAACATAACAACTGCAAGTTTCATTGTAACGTCAGGGGTCCCTCAGGGTTCAAACCTTGGTACATTATTATTCTTAATTTTTATAAATGATCTCCCAAACGAACTACCAAATTGTACTAAATTATTATTTGCTGATGATGTAAAACTCTATCGTAGAATTTCGCAGCCCTCTGATGCTCTTGCACTACAAGAAGAGCTAAGCGCACTAGATACTTGGTGTATATCGCACAAAATTATTAACATTACATCTTAACATTAAAAAATGTAACGTTATTACATTCACTAAGAAAACTAATAATCTAAAATTTAATTACAGTATAAGCAACACTCTTGTACAAAAAAGTGGACACTAACTGATTTAGGGGTCACTATTAGCTCCAACTTTTCCTTCAATAAGCATATCAATCGCATTGTTAGTGAAGCCTACAGAAACTGAAACCATTATGTTCGTCGTGGTTTGGACTAACTTTCAGTCTCATATCTTATTTTATTTTATTTTATTTTATTTTATTTTATTTTATTTTATTTTATTTCATTTTTATTTTTATTTCCCAACTATTCCACGACGATCATGGTTCATGCCCATGCCTGCATCTCCGTCATGCAGGAGTTGGGAATGCAGCAGACGTAGATGCAGACAACGTAAGAAATATTTACTATACTACGAGTGTGATGAAATCATGCATTGGATTTAATACAAGTGATAAACTCAAGACTTAGATAGTGAATATATAATGTCACTCAATAAACACAGATATTACATGCACACTGATAAAAAAAAATAAATGACTTGACAACCTTTTACTTAATATCGACGAAGTAGGTGGCTTGGCATATAAACTAAACAACTCACGTCATTCTTCGGCTAGCTATTAATGTTGTCCCATTGATGTCCTGGGTTGAATCCCAAACGCAGCTTCCTTGAACGATGCTCCAAGCCGGCGCTACAAATACAGTCTCTAGTCCATGGTCCCGAACGAATCGTGCTCTGGAGTCTTGCTTATTATGATGTTTATTGTAACGAACAATAAACTCGACTTATTCTTCACATCAAAAACATTTCGCAGATAAAACTGTTATACACTTGCATCCAAAAAACACTTTGGGAATAAACTGTTTGTCACATACTTAACTAATTAAGTACATGTGTTCGTTCCATGGAGGTATAACTCATACACTTAACAATAAGATACGCGCAATATACAATTTCTTGCAACATGGACGCTGCTCTCGAGTAGGTGCTGGCTGCCTCGCCTAGCACACAGCAACGAGGAGGTAATCCTCACAAGGGGTGTCGAAACACACTGAGGCTTTGTCCAGTTGGCTATTGTGTATGAGTTCTTCGGGGCTGGAGTCCCCCGGTTATGACGTATAATGCTGAATTCAAGCTCTTTGGCTGAAGAGATGCGGATGCTTCGAATTAACCAACCAGAAATGAAAGATGACAACATGTAGCTGTGATTGCAAGTTTCCCGTTTTCCGGACTCAGAGAAGCGTTCACAAAGGGAGTCGTTGTTCTCACAGCGTATGTCCATATATAGCCATGAAATCGGACTGAGGCTCACCAACACAAACGAAAAGACATACCAAAGCTATAAGAGAAGAGTTTCTAGAATGTGCGTAAATATACGAGGCTTGGTTAATAAAGTTCGAAATTAACCCTTTGGGGATCCTATGGTACAATTTTGAACCATACGCGTTTTTCATGGTACATTGCGTTTTTTCTCTTTTATTTGAGCTTTTTCGTCCGGTTTTTTTTTGTTTGTTTTCCAAGTCCAGATGCCTTGTAGAAGACATTACGTATGGTCCAGACGTAGGAGGCTATGACGTCATAAATCAAAAATTTATTTTCTCATTTTCTGAGCTTATGTTCAATATTTTTTGGCGGGCTTATTTTTCCACGTAGAAGATTGAAATTTTGCACAAACATTCAGTCTACCGAGTAGTATTTACCAGATTTTTTGTTCCGATGTCGGTGCTAAAACAGGGGAGAACCAGAGGGGCAAAGGGGTGAAAAAAGGGATATTTTTACCCCCAAAATCCCGTTTCTCGTCATTTTCCCGCCTCACATACATGATGGGGACATGTGAGTCATACTGTCTGAAAGGCAGTTTTATTCTGAAGAGAATGACGGTGGAATTATTATTCTATGGTAATTAGGGACGTCTTAGTGAATTTTTTTTTCAAAATATACTTCTGTATAGGGTAACATGGGGAAATTTCTGAATTTTTTTCTGGCGGGCTTATTTTTGCACCTAGAAGATTGAAATTGTGCACAAACATTCAGTCCACCGAGTAGTATTTAAGAGATTTTTTTTCAGATTTCTGCGTTAAAACAGGAGGGGTTCAGAGGGGCTAAAAGTTGAAAAAAGGGAAATTTAGCCAAAAAATCCCTTTTTCCTGCAATTTCCCGCCTTAGATACATGATGGAGACATGTAAATGGTACCGCCTGAAAGGCAGTTCTGTTCAGAAGAGAATATGGGCGACACATGACCCTAGGGTAATTAGGGATGTCTCAGGATTTTTTTTCCTGAGACCATAGTGTTTTGTGGTAATTTGGGGCATGGTGGGAAATTTTGATAAAATTTCTCCCTCCCTTACTATTCAAGATAAAAACTTGAAATTTGGCACACACATTCAGTATACCAAGTACTATTTCTCAGATTTTTTTAGATGGCTACGTTGACACAGGGGGTGTCCAGGGGGGCCAAAGTTCGAGAAAAAAAATTCTCTCCGAAACTTTCACTTTGACATTTTTTCCCGCTTCTGGTATATGGTATGAGCATGCAAGCGATACCATTTGAAAGCGAGCTTTATTCTGAAGAGAATGAGGTATGAACCATGAGCCTAGGATAAATAGTGTCGATACAGTAGCTGCTTGACTGAAAGTCTAAAAAATAGCCCAAAAAGTCAGGATCCGGAAAGGGTTAAGTCTATTTTTCTCAATGTCCTTTTTAAATCCAAAAATGAGCTTTAGGTCGGTGATAAAACCTCGGCTTCGTAATCAGACTTGGCTTTGACTTTTCAAATACTAATGTTCTTAAAACCCTGTTCAATAGTTACGTAAGATCCAAACTTGAGTACTCTTCAATCATATGGCATCCCAACAGTCAGTAAAACAAAGCACGTCTTGAAGCGATTCAATCTCGTTTTGTGTGGTACTTAACTTATAAGGAAACCGTACTATATCCAAAATTCGAAAAATATACCGACCTCCTTCGTAAGCACGATATCTCTTCTCTCGAAGATAGACGTACCACCCAACTTTTGATTTTCTTAATGAAATTATTGCAAAATAATATAGACTCTTAGTATTTACTATCCCAGTTAGAATTACATGTTCCAGGTAAACGCACGCGCCCTAGAAATATTACTTTTCATTTATCGACTGCTAGAACAAATACGCTATACATGTCACCTATTAGGAGAATGTGTTATATTTTTAACTCCTATGCTGAGAGTAATTCTGAACTTGACATATTTACTATAAATGACCGTTCTCTAAGAATTATTGTGCAATCTTATTGAAGATTCATTAATTAAAATGGTCATATCTATAAATGTGTATTTGTAATTATATAAGTGAATTCATGCATGCTCTAACTATATACAAACTGACTAGGTCACTATCATTAGATAATATACCTGTTGTGATCTATATGTAACCATAAATAAATAAATAAATAATAAAATTATTATTAACTAACTAACTAACTCTATGGCCTATGGAACCCGGAGGTTCAGTGCCGCGTTCACAAAAGCTCTCCACTGACTTCTATCCTTAGCTAATTGCAACCAGTTTCTACCTTGTATTCCTATCTCTGCGAGATCCATCTTAATATTGTCCTCCCATCTGCGCCTAGGTCTTCCTAATGGTCGTTTTCCTATGGGTCTACCAGTCAAGACTTTGAAAGCGTTTCTACTTTCTTCCATTCTAGCTACATGACCTGCCCACCTAGACTTGACGACCCTAACAATGTTGGGTAAACCGTATAAACTATGTAGTTCCTCGTTATGAAGCTTCCGCCATTCCCCATTCTCGTTCTTCTTGGGTCCGAATATTCTTCTCAGGATCCTGTTCTCAAATACTTTCAGTCTATGTTCTTCCCTCAGAGTAAGCGACCACGTTTCACAACCATACAGAACAATAGGCATGATTATCGTTTTATATATTTTAAGCTTCAAATTCCTCGACAGAATTCGCGACGACAAGAGATTTTCAACCGAATAGTAACACGAATTCCCTGCTTTTAGTCGAATTATTATTATTATTATTATTATTATTATTATTATTATTATTATTATTATTATTATTATTATTATTATTATTATTATTATTATTATTATTATTATTACCACAATGGAAAGAAAAAGTAACATAGTCGAAGGTATTCATAGGAACAGAAAAGACATAGAGTATGTTAGATGTTTCTTAGGTTTACACATGAACGCAATAATATTATTACGTTTTTGGATTTACAGATAGAATTATTATTTTATGACAACAAGAAATAGAATATAAAGATTTGTTAGCTGATAACAGTAATGCATTTTGTTTCGCCCTTCTTCTAAGTAGAAAGGTGATGTGACATCTTAAATAGGATCATTCTCGTGACTAGCTATCCCTATTGGCAATTTGTGCAAAGCTACGAACAATTCCTTGGAACTCATTTTTGGTCCATACTACAGCAGTAAGGACGTGCTTAGGCCTTATCTGTTCATCAATTCTTGTCCAAACACGTTACTTTCCAGACAGTTACGAAGGTTGATACAGATGACGTAATTTTGTTTTATTGGCGTTTCACCTGTAAAGGAAGTTGTCTCAACTCTTACACCCAGACGGGTTCGATCCCAGCCCCCGCCAAGTAAACTTTGTGGTGGACAAACACCGTGTGCGTGGGTTTTCTCGGGGTTCTCCCGTTTCCTCCCACTTTCTTCATTCCACCATTTCATTCATTAATCATCATCATCGTCTCCTTTAGCCTAGCCGGAATAACCGTGGGACGTAAAACTCAAAGATTTCATTTCTTACACCCAGTAAAATTGAATATTTTTCATGTTACCATACAACAGAAATATCAGTTTTATAGATTGTAAAAGTTTACTGAATCGCCACACACGGAATCGAACTCGTGTCCTCAACATTACGAGACTAACGCTTAAGCCACTACTTTAAGACATCACTGTTCTGGGAGAAGGAAAAAAATGGAGCTTTAGTGGTTTCAGTAATTACACACTTTTACGATTCCAGTGTAATAATGCTGAAACTTTCTGATTTCAGTCATGATAAAATAGTAAAATATTATGCAGAAAGAATAGTCCAGAGAAGTCAACTTTAAATAGACAACTCATATGTATGGAGGCGTTGCCATATGCTCTCGCTTCGGGCACTGATTTTTCACGGCACTGTGTTGGACAAATACTTATATTTATTGGAATCTGGAGTTACAGGGCACTGGATTATTTTTAAGTTAATTAATTTAACGAACCTTCCTCAATAACTTGTTTCCTTTTTTTACGCGTTTTACTCACTTTTACAGTTTTTCCACTAACTCTATAAGAACAGGGACAAAAACACAGAAACATGGAGGACAGTAAAAATCACAAGCACTATTCGCGCGTTCTTCCCTTGCCTGAAGTAAAACAATAAAGTATGGTGAACATGCAATTTCTGGTCTTCCATTTTGTATGTAGTGTCAAATCCAGATTTGGTGTAGGTCAGTGGGTCGTGGGTCAACAGCATGTGACACACTGCGACCTTCATCCACCGTGATCCTGTGCGACCCACAACCCACCGTGACCCAACACTCACTATGACGCACTCTGACCCACCGACCCTCTCTGCTCACTGCATTGTAGACAGCATCTTCTGACACGACAAAACGCCAATGAACCACAAAATTACTCCCGCAAAATATGTTAAATCGCCTATATGTGTGATTTGATTACATTAAGGTGAGTCTAAAAACACTAAAAAGTACAAGAAAAGTACCCCGTAGGAGGCTCCAACCACCAACCTTATGATTACTGGGCGGGTGTTGTTCCGACTTCGCCACGGAGGCGATGAAGGATACGTTGCTTGTAATGGATAAATCGTTGAGATCGTTTTTAATTTGGTCAATCAGAGTGCTCTTTCAACTGTATATATGAGATGATAACTGTTTGGGATTAAGATAAAATGAGTTCGCCATGTAATTTTATAACAAAATCACGCGTGTCTATTTACTTTATTTCATAGTTCTCCCATACTCACTTTCTAATGGTCGACGACAGTTGCCATCTAAATTCAAACAATTATCGCACCCAAGATTTTTCACTTCATGATGTTGAGGGAGAGGGAAACAAGCGAAGAGCCGACCTTTTCGTTTAGGGAAGGAACAGAAACGTAATACTTTTAGGAATTATTCATTGACTATCTAGGATGTTAAAAAGGAGGTAACAAGGCGACTTTCATTTAATTACTGAGTAATATAAAATAAAATGTGCGTCTGTTTGCGTTGTGTTTCGTTATGTTTTGAACTTTATTTATTTATTTTGACTAGTAGCGGTTTTCAAATGTTTGACGTGACGTAAGTGAATGCATGCGTACGAGGATGTAGTTGGCGACACTAGTATGAGAAAGAGACGTCTAGAAGATGGCGGCTGTACTGGTTAAGGGCATGCTTCACTTTGAGGAAGAGCATATGTGATTATCCTGTTGTGGAAATAATGATTAAGGGGAAAAAGAAGACAGTATCCTTTCTTTTGGAGGAGCATGCTGTCGTTTTCTGAGGTAAGTTGTATTCGAAATGTTGTAGGGACGCGGCTTTTTGTAGGGAAAGAAAATGGAACATGTGCTTTTTATATAACTACGTGTAACTGAAGTTTTAAGAACTACGATTTTTATCTGTTTCTATATTGGTGCTTTGACGTCTTTTATGCTACTTAATGAGTGATCCTTTTGTGTGGATTGAGTGTTGAATATTATATTTAAAAATCATCACTTGGCCGGTAAGCAGTTGTATGCTGCTGAGTAGCTTATTCTAAGCATTAACTTTTACAGTGCTTTATATTTCTTGATTAAAAAATAATATAACCCTTGTACTTATTGTGTGCGCGTTTAAGCTTGGTACTCCCTCTCTTATTTTTATTCCATTCTTGAAATTTGCCCTTGTACTTAAGGTGTTTTTCTAGGAATGTGTTTTTTATATGGTATGCGAAGAATAATAATGTACCCTTGTAAGTAGTGTATGAGTGTGTGTGGGGGATTTGAAACATATATCGCTTGTCACGTGCACGTGGATGCTTCTTGCTGTTGCACTACGTATAAAAATGATATTATTTGATGTAGAAGTGGTACTGGAACACATAAGAAACGCAGATCACGGAGTATTCACACTTTATGTTGGAGTGTGAATAGAACATGATCTGGGTTTCTTGTGTGTTCTATTATCACTTCCACGTGAAATAAAATAATTTTATACGTAGTGCAACAGTAAGAAGTATTCACGCGCACAGAAGATGAGAAGGTCGTCTTGTAAACTATTACTGAAAGGAGTGTCAACTGGATTAAAACAGTCTTCCGGGAAGGGAAAGAGGTTGATTGTCGCGCATATTGGTAGTGATACTGGGTTTGTCGAAGGGGTAGAGCTTTTGTTTGTGTCAAGGTCAACATCTGATTACCACGAAGAAGTGAATGGCGAAACATTTCATAAGTGGTTTGAGTCTGTGCTGCCAAAATTAGAACCGCACACTGTAATTTGTCTTGATAATGCACCGTGCCATTGTGTTCGAAGTGAAAAAATTCCCAACACATGCAGAAAGCCTGAAATATTCAACTGGTTACAAGATAAAGATGTGGAAGTTACGTCTGATATGCTGCGTGTAGAGTTACTGCAACAGGTGAAATCTATACAGCATATATATAACAAATATGTTGTTGACGAAATGGCAGCAAGCCTTGGTCATACAGTGCTGCGGTTACCCCCCCCTATCATTGCAACTTGAATCCAATAGAAATAATCTGGAGTCAAATAAAGCGTTACGTGGCTATGAACAATAGATCATTTTAAACTGGACGAGGTCAAAGGTGTTTTTGAAACAGCTATGCCTCGTGTTACCGAATCTGACTGTGCAGCCGCAGTTCATCACGTAATTGAAAAGGAAGAAAAGAGACTGTGGGAGGTTGATTGTTTGACAGACGAAATGAGTGAAAGATTGCTTATATCGTTAAACGATGATTCAGCCAGTGATGATTCCGACATTAGTGATGTGTGTTCACTCGAGGAGAAGTGCCAATTTGCACTTTTTTTTTTAGAGAATACGTAGAATAAATATATAAACTATTTATTTTTTGTATGATTTTAGTTGCTATTTGTAATTTCAAATGTTATAGGATATGAGAAAGCATATCGAGAAACAAAGCTTCAGGAAAGAAAGAAAAATATGTTTAACCTGTATTCGTGCATTTATTTAATGGTTTAAGTAATAGATAAAAAAAAGTAGATTTTTAATGTGAGTAAATATACTTGCTGTTACATACAGCCTATCGTTTAATCTTGAAGTTGATAATATTGACGTACTGTGTACATGTAATTTCAACTATAATTATAGTATAACAATATTAAAAATTTGTGCTCGATCATCTTTGGAATACAGCAGAACTATTATCGGCTATTTTGCCTAATGTGAGGGTGTTGTGTGTTTCAGTTAAAAAAAAAAAAATCATCGTTTTAACAGTGAAGGATTACATGCACGCGCAGAAACAGAAATATTGCGGGAAACGTAGGAAGCATTTTCTCCTGCACCAATCACTGAATACTCGTGCACGGAGTGATACAACTCGAGTTACGCGGTTTGTTTTTGAAGGGTGCAAAGGTATGTGAAAAAGCGAATAGTCTGAAAGAATAAAAGAAAAATAAAAAAGTAAAATAAAAAATAATTAAAGAAAAGAACAAAAGGAAATGGAATTTGACCCGGTGTGAAAATGTTCTGTGAGTAAGTCTTACACTCTACTCACTCACCCACGGAGACTTTATTGAATGGTCTTTCTACTTTATACCATACATTAAGCTATTCCTGCCATAACACGTCGCACAAATGTTAAATGCACTTTTAATAAACAATAATATTTAATAAGCAAATAATTAACACTTAAATGCATTGTGACATAATCAACAACAAATATGCAGTATTGGAAATTGTTAATGAGAAGAAGAAGACGAAGAAGACTTTATCTACGATCTGAATTCAATGAATTTATTTATTTAACAAACATGGAGATAGACAGAGGAAAAACTGCTCTGCTTCAAAAGTCTCCTTTGCACTTAAAACATATTATATTTCCATCTGAATATGCTGTAAACATCTAAAATTACATCTTGCAGTATTTATTAATTCCGTATGTGCTAAGCATGTGAATAAATGAATAGAGCTGAAACCAACACCTTTTTTCTACACTAAATTCACATAGTATCATATTACTTCTAAGCTTCATTCGTGACTAAGAACAATGGAAAGAAGAAAGGGAAATATATCCTTTCTGTAAATGTCAGGATGGTTACGAAGAGAAAAGAGATGCGAAGCGGAAAGAGGTAAGGGACGCGTGACAAGAAACCTCAAAAATATTTCAGAGGAAGGATGTGTGGAGATGTCATAAGCAATAGAGCTCTACTTACTAGAAGACTAAAAAATTCACATCTATAAGAAAGTAAATTCGGCGTTTCTTACAACTCGCAGTGTTAGTATTATGTTTAATATACATTAAACGTTTTGATAATTTTTATATTTTAATTGAAACTTACGGAGTTACTTCCTGGACTCAGTCGACACTAATTTTTACGTAAATTAAATAGATAAATCTTATATGTAGAACAGTAAGGTCCTTTTACTTTTGAGTTAGATCTTATTGAAACAAACTAAACAAACTGAAGTTTCGTAATTTGACAATTGTAGAAACAGTTTTGAAAATACTTATCAAATTTATTTTCAGGTGAGACGTCAGAACATTTAATGTTAAAGAATGATGCAATGTATGTCAACATATTATTATTCATTACTGAATACGAAAATCACTAACAAACTTGATACCTGAATTCTGAGAGGAGGCACCGTTGTCCAGGACTGATACCTGATGTATACCGAACACCAAAAGTGCCTTGCCAGCGTGTCTCTCTGAGAATGTGACCAAGACTTTCGTATAGGAAGGACACTTTGCTTAGGAATCTTTGTTATAATTTTAATTTTTGCTAGAGAAGTAACAAACAAGCTTTTATAGTTAAGGCTTAGATTCCAGCATCAGTGGAATCTCATCTCTGAATTTCTCGATTTCATTTTAACAAAAGAAACACTGACCAAAGCTTAAAACCCACTGTATTTTAAATTATAATATGTAACGGTTTCGGATATCTAACATATCCTTCTTCAGACACTCTGGATGCTGGAATCTAAGCCTTAACTATAAAAGCTTGTTTGTTACTTCTCTGGTAAAAATTAAAATTATAACAAGGATTCCTACGCAAAATGTCCTTCCTATACGAAAGTCTTGGTCATTTTCTGAGAGACACACTGGCAAGGCACTTTTGTTGTTCAGTATACATCAGGTATCGGTCCTGGACAACGGTACCTCCTCTCAGAATTCAAGTATTAAGTTTGTTAGTGATTTTCATATTCAGTAATGAATAATAATATGTTGCCATACATTGCATCATTGTTTAACATTAAATGTTCTGACATCTCACCTTAAAATAAATAATTGATATGTATTTTCAAAACTGTTTCTACAATTGTCAAATTACGTAACTTCAGTTTGTCTAGTTTGTTTCAATAAGATCTAAATCAAAAGTAGAAAGACCTTACCGCTCTACATATAAGATTTATCTATTTAATTTGCGTAAAAATTAGTGTCGACTGAGTCCAGGAAGTAATTCTGGAGAGTGTCTGAAGAAGGATATGTTAGATATCCGAAACAGTTACATATTATAATTTAAAATAAGTGGATTTTAAGCTTTGGTCAGTGTTTCTTTTGTTAAAATAATCAATCCAAAACCATGGATAGTCTTGCTCTCGATTTCATGTCTGATATATTAAGTTAAACAACATAATATATATCACTGGCAGAATAAATCAACGATGTTTTGTAAACCTCCTCTGGAACCTATTTGCAGAACATTCATCTCCAAAAATGAGGTAGATAGAAGAGACATAGAGATATAACGTCTTTAAGATCTGTTTCAATCACTAAACAACTATCGGTTTAAAAGTTCACAGAAGGAAATTGAGATCTAAGACGCTGAACTTTCAAAAACGTCGTAGAAGGGCGCAAATACGATTAACACTGCCAATATAAGAATGTAAATTATCCCTCTTTTCTTTCATTTACTACAATTATGTTAGCATCCTAATGTCTCCATACAAAAATACAAGGTAAAGGGAACGAAGAGGCAAACATCCATTCAAGACTAAATCAGTAAAACTTTTGTTTCCCTACTAGGATTTGTATCCAACAATTCACCACCAAGCATAATACAATTCCTTTACTATGATTCAAAAATTAATACTCCTGAAACCCGTTGAGCTGTCTTCTCAGATATAGATTTCAAGGTATGGAAACGACTGTTCGTTAAGCGTTGAGTTTTTCTAACATTGAATACTGCTTATTTCCACCGGTTATAGACATTAACCTTAAAATCTCATTACTAGGCTTCGGATTTTTAAGTCCCAAAAAATTCAAATTAGGATTTTAAAAAGTGCATTTTAGGATTTTATAGGTTTTTAAAAACACCGTTTAGGATTTTTAGCGTTATATTACTGAAAACGGAATATTACTACACTTTAAACACTTTGTTAGCTATTTCATACTTAAATGGTAACCTTAATTTAGTAAGCTTTATACTAACCAGTCTTCTGCGTAATAAAAATAATAAAACTCTTCTTACCTTGGACTTTTTTTTGATAGCTGAAATATAGTTTAACATATGTATGGGCTGTCGTACTATAGTAGTAGTAGTTTTTTTTTTTTTTTTTTTTGTAAGTTTTCTTATATTTGAAATTTTATACAGCACCACAAATATCACTTCACTTTTCTAACGATACACTGAGGAAATACGAATGTTCAAATATTGTTTTTCCGGCACTTTCATGTTTTCTATAGCGTAAAAAGTGGTCATTTCACTCTCTGTAATGGCACTGAACAACAAAAAATTTGGCAAGATTTTCTGTTGTGAACTTTTTCCTGTCGTCTGACAAAATTCTCTTGAATGCAGAAAAACTGCGTTCCACATAACACGATGTAAGAGGCGCATATTTCATACTGGCTAATTCTCGGGATTCCATAGCAAATTTTCTTGGACATTGTTTCCACGAAGAATTTGGCCCACTAGTTGTATGTGTGAAATCAGGACTGCGTTTCAAAACCGCCTCCAACTTGTCCGCAATTTTTGTTCCAACTTCCCCAGGTACTTTTTTCTCTTTCACTTCTTGAAGAATTTGAAGAGCTTCTGTTAGTGGAAGAGACTTCTCCAATTCAGTGATGGCTTGAGGCAGATGAGAAAAGTTGACTTTAATGTAACTTAGTTGTTGTACAGCAAACTGTGACTTCAGTGCTTTTTTCGCAGACGTGATTGAAGCGGCTTCAATCTCGTCGAGCGAATCGATGACCTGAACAATGCTTTCAAAATTATCTGCATAGTACAGTGCTGCTGAGAGCCACGTTCCCCAACGGGACACAACGGGCTGTGGTGGCAGTGGTGTGTTTGGAAGCATATCCTTGAAGGTAGCCACTCTGTTAGGAGCTTTCAAGAAAAACCTTCTTTACAGATGAAACTATGTCGTAGACGATTGGGTGTAATTCTCGAATGATTTCTGCTACACGATGGAGTCCGTGTGCTAAACAGGTGACGTGCAACATGCGAGGATGGAAAGCCTTCAAGCATTCACCCATTTTCAACATATACGCTGCACTGTCTGTAACCAACAATCTCAGTCTATTTTTTTCTTCATTTGGGCAAAGCAATTGTAAAGCTTCCTCAACAGCGATGGCCAACGTCGAATGGTTTGTTTTGGGCAGTTCCTTACATAGAATAACATGAGGAGTCCCGGCTCTTCACAGTCAAGTTTTCCCACGATAACACTTGCAATGTATCTGCCGCAGCTATCCGTTGTTTCATCCACACTTAGCCATAAGAGGTTGTCACCAATGTCCTCTCGAATTTCTTCAGTTGTCTTTTCGTATTGACTCGTGAGGAATTTGTATGTTTGTAGGGGAAGAGGAAAAATAGAGCAAACAAACCACAGAAGGCTGAACGTTTTTTGTTTGAGAAAGAAATTTCTACTAATCATGTTCCTATTGCGGTGTTTATGTCATATTAGAAAACCACGTATTTTGTGTGCTATGATATCATAATTGAAAGTATTGGTTTGTTTGATGTTATTGAACCATTCAATACCCAGGATTTTGACGGAATTAACTGCCGTGTAGTACGCACTGTATTGATGATGGTATTGTGGATTAATACAGAGGAGCTTTGTTTTTTGTTTATTTAATCTTGCTCCTGAAATGCTTTGATACGCGTCTAAAAGACTCTGAATATTTTCAAGGGTGGAAATACTGTTCACATAGAAGTGTACTTCATCTAAGTAACTCGCGACTAAAATAGAGGCGTGGTAAATCTTGATGCCATTGAGTTTGGTCTGCGTATATTAGAGGTGCGATTGAGAGACTAAATAGAATACTGGACATGGTGTCACGTTGAAGAATTCCAGTACACAAAGGGATAACGGAGATAAAACCACCATTAAGTTTCAATTTCGTAATTGTGCTTTGATACACTCCTTGAAGCATGGACAGAAAAGTGCCATTAAATCCAAATTTGTATAGGACTTTAAAGAGATAGTCGTGTGATACCCTGTCAAAAGCTTGTGCAAAATCAGTGGATAGAATGGCCACAGGAGTGGGGGCGGCAGTCACATGATAGGCTATAAAATCTCTAACGTTAGCTAAAGCTTCATAAAGTAACACATGGTGTCCATGACCGTATTGACAGGAACTAAGCAACTCTCCCATATAATGGTTCATACGAAGCGCTAGACATCGCGTTAAGATTATTAAATCGGCACATAAAAGACTGATCGGGCATTAATTATCAATAGACGTAGAGTTAGGCTTTTTAGGTATTAAAACAGTAATACCCGTAGAGAGAGATTCTCCTAAAGTAAAATTTTCTCGATATTCATTGAAGAGACCCGTGAGAAAGGGGGCAAGAATATCAATGAAACTAAGATAAAATTCTAAAGGAAGAAAGTCAATTCCAGTAGATTTGCCACGTTTTCCTAATCTAATGGAAGTCTCAACTTCATCGATGGTAAAGGGACTGTTTAGATGCTCGTGAGCATTAACATATAGGATTGAAGGGATATATTCTAAAAGAGATTTATCCACATTCGTTACCTGAGGTGCTGAGTACAGTTTTTTATACTGCTGAACAAATTGGGGAAGTACCTGCAAACCTTCATAAATTTGGCCATCCTTGCCCCTAATGGATGAAATCAACTTTTGTTTGCCTCTGTGTCGTTCTTTTTGAATTTGTACAATGCTAGCCTGTTCCATGTCATCAGCCGGGGCAATTTTGCTGCGAACAAAAAAACTCGCATTCGTTGTTTATGCAACGACAATAGATGGGCTTTGATTTCTTGTATTTGAGGCCTGACCAGGCGGCCTCACAATTGTTATTGCATGTATTCCTTGAGTAGGCGCGCGTAATAGTTGTATTGAGTATTATATGCTTGGTTCCTTTGGATACAATATTGCTTACTTATGGATCGAAATCTAGGTTTAACTCGCTTGTCCCAAAAATACATAAGTTTGTCCTGATAGCGTGATATTAATGGATACAACATTTTCCATTCCTCCCGAATTAAATGCTGATATTCAGGGTCCATAAGTATAGAAGTGTTAAAATACCAAAGAAGACTACTTCTCAAAAATTTTGACACTGGTAGGGTTATTGTCATAATAAGAGCATAGTGATCGCTAAAACAGACAGGTTCGAGAGTAACATCTCGTACTTGTGCGATTAGTGAGCGACTTACGTAAAGACGGTCCAAGCGACTGGATGATTTTGACGTTTGAAATGAGTGACCTGGGTCAGTGGGTCGAAAGTGACGCCACACATCAACTAGATTATATGTGTCTACTATTCGCCGGATTTCAGGAGAGAAATTAAAGTTGGGAGTCTGGTCAATAGGTTGTAAAACGGAATTATAATCTCCACCTAAAATACAAGGGTTGGCACCATTAAATAAGCCTATACATGATCAGTGTTGAATAAATCCTGTCTCTCTCGCTTTTTGTGAAACCCAGATGGCACGAAAATGTTGCATAATTTGATGCGTTCAAGCATTCTAACGGAGATTCGTTCATTTGGGTGATCATTAACGGCCTTAAACTCTAGATCATTACGGGGAGCGCGGTGGCTCAGTGGTTCACCTTCGGTGCTTGGAGTCCCTGATTCGATCCCAGCTCGCGCCGTGTGGACTTTGTGGTGGACAAACATCGTGCTCGTGGGTTTTCTCGGGGTTCTCCCGTTTCTTCCCACTTTCGTCATTTCACCATTTCACTCATCTCTCATCATAACCGTCTCCTTTAGCCTAACCGGGATAACCGTGGGACGTAAAACTTAAAGACTTCATTTCATTTTCTAGATCATTACGATAGATGATAGCTGTACCTAGCCCACTCTCCGTAAAACGAGAATAGCATGTATGATATGAAAGATAACTATACTCTTGAAGGGCTACTTCTTGAGCGAACAACACATCAATATCTCCTTTGTAGATAAAGTCTCTTAATGCTTCTTCTTCAACAGGAGATGTAAATCCATTTAAGTTAATGGTGGCAAAACTAAAACTATACATAAAGATAAACATAAACAAAAATAGAGTGTAGCGAAATGTTAAACACTGCATACATGGCTCAAATATAGACCACAATATAACAAGGAAGATAATCAAAAGTCGTCCCAAACGGGGGTACCAGCTTTCAACTTTTTTAAAGTGGCCCGGGTTCGGGCACCTGAAACTTGGGTAACATCGGAAGTACGGTCTCCCTTAGAATTTTTTGAAACTCCACTAACATTTGTCTTTAGTTTGGAAAGTTTACGTTTTTCGTATACATGGGCACTGAGATCAGATTCACTAGCAGAGTCACTGGTAAGGGGTAGTAAATTCCCGTCAAGAGTGATGTTTGAGTCTGCTACCAAGTGCACGTCAGATTGATGATCATGGTCCACGGGAGCAGCCGGAACAACTTTTAGATCCTGAACTGACGGTTGGTCACCTACCTGAGCAAGTTGTCCTTCCTGGATAATTTCCTGGACCTTGGGATCAGAATTACTTGAGGGTACTGTAGTAGGTTTCAAAGGAGCAAGAACTTCTGGGTCAGTAGAACGAACTTCTTCCATAGCTGGGTCGGGGCGAATGTCAGGATCGAGGGATGTTTCAACTGCTGGAACATCTGGACCAGGGCGAGCAGAAGTAAGCAGAGGAAATTCCGTGTAGTCATCAGTAAGCAAAGCAACTTTTTCGTGTGGAAGATTATGAGGTATACGGAGCGGTGGCGGTTGGAATCTTCTAACTTGCGGGTTAACTTTAAATTGCGGAACTTTTTTGTGGGGGCACTCTTGAACAAAATGGTTCTGTGAATTGCACAACTCGCAAGTTTGGATTTGTCCTGAGTAACCACAAAATAGCCTTAAACCACGCACTGTAATAAATGAAGGAACATTGTTTAACCTTCATTTTAATTAATTTACGTCCAGTACGGGTGACATACACATGGTTCGCAGAATACTGTTCGTCTATGATTGACTGTATTTCACCATAATGAGAAAAAACTCGAGTTAACTGTTGGTTACTAAGTTCCACGGGGCACAAAGATACTTTAACGACGGTAAAGCTGCTGTCAGCAAGATCAATAGGAAGTAAATGTTCCTTGTCACTATCGGTGTATTTGACTTCACCATTAGCTGAAGCGAGAATTCGTTCACACAGCATCTTGTTGACTAGTTTAATATACAGTTGTTTCCTTATGTAGTCTAGTTCAATACTATGTATTTGATCTATTGTTAATTTGAATGTGTTTCGTATCCATTCATGGATAAAAATTGAAGTAGGCTTTTGACTTACTTGATCAAAATTAATACGTAAGGTATTCTCACGCATACAACTCATGTTGAATTTTCCGTCGAAACACGACCACAAAAATCACTAACACAAACTTAAATATCTCACTGAGAATTA
The DNA here is from genome assembly GCF_964235325.1 of Thermobia domestica. NCBI lineage: Eukaryota > Metazoa > Arthropoda > Insecta > Zygentoma > Lepismatidae > Thermobia > Thermobia domestica. The sequence goes on along the minus strand of NC_137465.1, from coordinate 80,616,796 downwards.
ACACAGTACACAAACTAATTTCGCAACTTGTCCTGGTTACAACACAAACAGTCAGCGAGCGAGAGACGATGTTACTAGCAAGAAGTCTCACGAACGTATCCACTTTAAGACATCACTCTTCTGGGAGAAGGAAAAAATTGAACTGTAGTGAATTCAATAATTACACTTTTACGATTCCAGTGTAAAATGCTGAAACTTTCTGATTTCAGTCATGATAAAATAGTAAAGTATTATGCAGAAAGAATAGTCCAGAAAAGTCAACTTTAAATTGACAACTCATATGTACGGAGGCGCTGCCATATGCTCTCGCCTCGTGCACTGATTTTTTACGGCACTGTATTGGGCAGATACTTATATTGATTGGAATCTGGTGTTTGAGGGCACTGGATTATTGTTTTCAAGTTAATTAATTTAGGGAACCTTTCTCAGTACCTTGTTACCTATTTCTACGCGTTTTACGCATTTTTACAGTTTTTCCACTAACACTTTAAGAAGAGGGACAAAAACTCATAAACATTGAGGACAGTAAAAATCACAAACACTATTCGCGCGTTCTTCCCTTGCCTGAAGTAAAACAATAAAATATGGAGAATATGCAATTTTTGATCTTCTATCTTCTGTGTGTTGTAAAATATGTAAAACCAAACCAAACAAAGAACAATACTACTACACAAAACGCTCAACATGTTAGCTTTCATGACATAACTATTGCATGATCCGAATAACTCGAGTATATCCACAAACCATCATTTGTCATATATTACCGAAATACGTCATGATTTTCTGACAACGTGATATTTGAAATGTTGTTAATCTGCAAAGTTCATTGATCTCAGCACTTATTCACTTATTCTTTTATGATCATCACAACCTTTATAGTCCATGGGCCAATTTGGTGATAACTCCTCCCCTAGGGAACTTTTGCCACTATATTAGAAATGTTCCTTAGGGTTCTTAGAATCAAAAAATAGTTGTTTGTCAACATATAAGTGCAACACCTGTGTCCTAGGGCCCTTAAGCCTTTAGCACTCGTGTATATTTACAGACATCGATGGGATCTCTTTAAATGACAGACCGTTACTGCAACACTGGAATAAGTCATACCTCCATCGATTTGTAAGACGGTAGACTTTCAGTTTAGGTTATGAACGAGACATTTTTGTCTACAAAGGAAAACTAATTAAGGGATATTTAAGAAAATATCCCCTAAAAACGTCCCTTCTCGCGATTGTTTTAGTTATCATGTGACAACACTGCAAACTACATGAATAATAAGATGTATTTATATGTCCCATTTTATGTTAAACTTATATTGAAAATTTCATCTTGATCCATCAAATAACAGCAAAGGAAATTTGTTTTTTTATAGTTTTCACAGAGTTCATAATAATAGATTTTCATGAAAGTACGAGTATGACTTTATGTCAATGTTCTGACCGTCAGTACAACACTGGAACAAGTTATACCTCGATCGTTTTGGAAGAGTGTATGCTTTCAATTTACGTAACGAACGAGACATTTCTGCGTACAAAGGAAAAATAATTGATGGATATTTAAGAAATTTTCCCTAAAAAGTTCTTTCTCCGATTCTTTTAGTTTTTACGTGGCAACACTGCTAACTAGGTGAATAATAAAATGTACTTAGATGTTCTGTTTTATGTTAAACTTAAACTGAAAATTTCGTCTTGATCCATCAAACAGCAACAGAGGAGATATTATTTTATAGTCTTCACATGGTTTATAATAATGGATTTTAATGGAAAGATGAGTACGACTTTGTGTGAATGTATAGTTATTACGTGGCAACACTGCTAACTAGGTGAATAATAAAATGTATTTCTGTGTCCTATTCTACGTTCAACTCAAACTGAAACTTTCGTCTTGATCCATCAAATAGCAGCAGAGAAAATAAGTATTTTATAGTCTTCACAATTTTCATAATAATTGATGTTTACCGGAGTATGACTATGACTTTGTGTCAATGTTCCGTTTTATTTTTCTATAGAAAACAAGTTATACAAATTATTTTAGTTTATTTTCTCATTCGTTATATTATGACAGATTCCCAATACCGAGAAATCCCCCAGGAAGGTTTTATGATTTGTTCGTCCATGGTATAATAGAAATAATTTCAAAGCAATAATTTTACTGTTGTGCGGTTACATTGTGTTCCTTTGAAAATACTTGTTGTTCTGCTATTCTACAATGAATACACTTCCAAACATGTCTGCTGATATCTGAAGTTATCAAACAACTCTCGAAGTTATTGCGTAGGGCATGTATTCCTATTAGATGTGCACACAGATATTCGCACTTAATACAGTATGTAATATGTAGTTTTTTAATTGCCGTAATATTAAATAATTTGTTATATTCTTTGTGTTCTTGACTGTCTGTAAGTTGATAATAATAGCACATTCGCCCTGAAATCCACGTGTTCTCAGTTATTCTGGAAAAGAATGACAAACAAAAAGAAGCCAGTCAGACAGACGACAATTGCAACAAGAAAAAGGATTACTGTTGTGAAAAATCGAAAATTCTGTGTAATACACAACGCATAAAACGAAACTGAAACGACAAATTTCATAAAAAACAAACAAACAAACTTCCATAAGAACTTTCAGGCCAAAGTACTACGGCAAGAGACTGACACTGCAAAACAGCACCGCTTACCATCAAATTGCATCCAAATTCCTACAGAATACGACATAAACAAACACGGTCTATACCTGGTATTACCAAAGTTTCATAAAATTACCACGATTGCTAAGTCAGTCTGTTGAATCATGTGTTGCGGAAAATTGTACACTCTTAGTGGATAATTCATCATATTTGGAGCGTACTGCTATATGGCAGTATGTAGCAGACATCCTGCTTAGCGAGGAGCAGTGCGTATCTTGCCAGAAATATAGCTAAAATTGGGATCTCGATAAAAGGAAAAGAGTGTTTCATGGGAAGCTCTAGTGACATGTGTCACTATAACAGCTGAACGTGTAATTAAAGGAACACCTATTCGAAAGGAAGACGAATCACTACTGTTACACATTCAAGAAGCGGATTTCATAGCAGCAGAAATGAGGTACCACAACTTGTACCAGATCGTCGAACTGAAATTGTTCATGGAAGAAACATACCTAAAGATAAATTCATTGAGAGCACAGTCTGTGCACATATGTCAGTAAGTGTTTTAGTTATTGAAGCAGCTTTATTGTTACTACGAGCTTTTATTATTCACCAAGGACAAGCGTCACATCTTTCGTGGCTTACCACGGTAAAATTGCATATACCATGAGCTTAGACTTACATCATCTTCTTTTTTTAGTTTATATCTATCCTTTTAGCTGCTATAATATAGGCCTAAGTCTTCGAAAAACCCGTGTCTCGAAATTTTTAATGCAAGATGTTTGTTCAGCTGCTTCAGGTGTACCATGGTTGATGTCAAAGAAGGTGCTCCTAGGTATAACCGTCAGATATCTCACAAACAAAACAGAATTAATAACTCGACTCAACCATACGTGCCATTCATCTTCATATTCACAAATATTTAGATTGTAAAGAACAATGTATGACTGTGTCGCCGAAAGCGATGACCTCCAGCCATCAGTCATAAAAGATTTATCTGTGTTCTTCCCCTTTTGATGTGATAATTTCCGAGGATTTGCATATCACTTCCACTTAAAAAAGTAAATATAAACTACACGAGAGATTAAGTAAATCTGAACTTAGGTATATGCAAAATTTTTATATACAAAAAAGTTTTAACTTTTTCTTTCTAACCAATTTTCACACCTTTTTCTTAAAAAGCATCATCTCCAACAAAATTTCCGCCAGCTCAAGACAGGTCTAACAATTTAAAGCTTCCCTCACCTCCCGGAACAAAATCAAGGAATCGAGCATTCCCTGTAAAAGCCTTCACCCCTGTAAATAATTTACTTCCACAAGTAATTCTTTAAGTGTTGTAAAAATTTTCTTCAAGTTTCAATATCGTAGTATGTAGGATAGGTTGGTCGCTTTATAGTATGATTTAGTAAAGAAATAAAGAAAGGCTTATTTCGGTTCAGGACAGAAGGTCCAACTGTTTAAACCTGAGGGGGATGCATAATAAATGTAAAAGCAACAATGTTGTTGGTAATGCAGACATCCTGGGGGAAAAAACAGCATACACGTCGAACAAAATGACGAATTATTGTGTTTATTTGATATGACAGCATGTCATATGTTAATGGCAGGTGTATTAATGTATGTAAATATTTATATTAATGTGTTGTGTGGTAACAAACATTTCTATCACCAAGAAACAATGTAAATAAGTGTAAATCTCAGTTATAGCAACCCCTCATGCAGCTGAACCGACTAAAAGTAATCCCGCTAGGCGGCAGCACTCGTAAAGTAAACGTAAGGGGTTAACTCGAGTGCAATGTATGCACATTTTGTTTAAAAACCAATTTAATTATTTAATAGTGATATTTTTGTGTAATAACATATACTGAACGAAAGCTTCACATTTCCACTAAATAGTGCAAAGGTCGGATTACAAATAGTGTTAATCAGTTTCATGTAATTAACATGAAAACATGGCAAACTGTAAATTAAGGTCAAAAGGTACAATGACCTGTGGATGAAACCATCTGGTATCGCAATTCAACCCCGGCATAAGATTCGCGGTAGGTAAAAAGCAAGCCCAGACTTTTAACAAGAAGAGGGGTTTGTTAAAAGAGAATAGGCGGGAGGAATGTGGATAATTCGTGGCTTGTCATCGGAAGAGGAAGTACTCTCTACGCGTTCTTCGAGATTTCGTGTCTTGTCTTCGGCGAAGAAACGGTCTTCACGTGCGATTAGCATATTTAGTATGCATCGTTAGTTTTATTAACGAACTTTAAATGTTGGTGCTTTTTCGCTTATATCAGTGAGATGTGCTAGCAGCAATGATATAGATATTGCTAGGGACATGATATACTTGTCATGCTTTAGAATTCTCAGCGTTTGAACAATATAAACTTTCGTCGTTAATTCTGTAAAAGTTGATCATAGCAACTGTGTACATAGGTACAGAACAGTGATTTTCGTTACGTTTTGAAATGAGCAGAAAATTTCGAGCTTTGTCGCGGAAGTTATTTTCGAGTCAATGTCATCTTTCCTTTGCTATTAGGGTGATGAAATTTAATAGTCGCAACATAGCCACTTAACAGGCTGGATCGCGCTAGTTTAGGCGAAACGAGTGGGGTCTAGAACTGACTTCACTTCGGGCACCAGTCACTGGGAATTGTCAATTGTTCCCTGAGCTGACAAGTTGTAGACGAAGCAAGAGTGCAACAGAAAATGTATTGTTCCATTGGGAGGAGGAACAAGGCCCTCCATCGACCGACGTCCCACTAAATGGGAAGATAATGAGGCCAACATTAGAAGAAGACATGGGACCCATAGGAGACACCCAGGACTAGGACCAAGATATGCATCGTAACGTGCACGAACTCTCTTTATAAAAATAAATTAGGCCTAAAACTAATACAAACATTTCGGCAAAACAATCTGAAAATTCTAAATTTAAACGTATTTTTTTCTTTCTCGTTGTAAATTCAGCGTATAGTAAAATATAACACATGTGATTACACCGTATTAAATTTGTTCATCCAATGAATCTGTGCTCATCAATCTCCACAGGAAGTCCATTAAGGTATGTAAAAAGTGTGCCATTATTATGTATTCTTTTCAGCTATCCTGGAGTTGTCAGAGTTCGATACAATGCGGTTAACCCACTCCCATATGTTGTTGCGTGAGTGGGAGATAGTATTAACTCTTTATACCTAAAGTAAAACACGTAAACGTAAAACTTAAAGTCTTATCTTTGCTGGAAATCCTTAGGTAATTTAAATTCACTTTGTTCAACATAATTTATTTATCAGTAAAAATAAAGTTTGCTCTACCGACATTTAAATCAGCTTTACCGACTGTGCTAGTAAATTTGCATATAATTAAAAACATTTATTTTGCATTCAGTATTAACATTCATTAACATATTTAAATTTATTTAAATTTTCATTTTAATTACATATAATTAGCTTCTGCTCGTGCCCACCTTGCCTCTCTCCATTTACACCATCAATGTAGAGATCGCGATATTGGAGGTAGGCGAAGCTGCCGTTCCTTCTTGCCTTAATAATATGCTGATTTAGTTTTTTGCGATCCTCGCGAACTTTGAAAGAGAAATCCTCTTCAATATATATATATTTGTGCCTCGAAGTTTGTTTCTGTTTCTTAGGAGAGTCTCTTTGTTTTTGTCCGAGAAGAATTTGCAGACAATTGGCCTCGCATTGACATTTCTCTTCCTTCCGGCACGGTGCACACGTTGTAAGTCATCATCGCTTAATGAGATATTTAATCGATCGTTTATTGTGTCCCTGACTTTTTTCTCAGTTTCCTCCCAAATTTCATCATCTTTTTCCGAAATGCCAAAAAGTAGTAAGTTCTGTCGTCGCGATCGACCCTCAAGATCATCAAGTTTATATCCTAGGCACCTTGTATAATCTTGAAGATACCTTAATTCTCGCTTCACAAGTTCAAGATCACTTTCAGCACTACTTACCCTGTTCACTAGTGAGTTCATTGTTGCACTAATTTGCTTCACTTGTTTCACCAGTACCTCTTAGAGGTGACGAGGTTGTTCAAAATTTCTTTTATCTCGGCAATTTCCCTTTTCCACTTTTTTGAGATTGCGGACGAACGGGGTTGGGTTCGACCCCTCCTATGATTAATAATGCAAGTATCACTTAGTCGTAAGATAAGAACGCCCGTGATGCTTTCAATTTCGGAAAGTTTAAGATCGGAAGTTTTCTCGTGGCACTACAAAACAGGCCAATTCTAGATCTCCACTGCTCAGTTGAGATTCCCATTGCGCGGGTCACTGAACTTACGAGCCTCACGAAAATACGTCTGCACTCGACAACTGACAATTGTCTTATCATGTAGTTAGTCTGTATATACATTGTTGGTATTATCGTACAGTTAGTCATTATATACTATGTGCAGTTTATACTTTGTTAATATCAGGTATACACTCAAGATCAACTCATTTTAAGGAGTCAAGAAATGTAAGGCTGGATGCCACCAGCAATTTCGCCCCTTAGGGTCATTTTCAAGATCAAACATGCAATTATCGGAAAATTATCATTCTAAGTTATTTTAATTTATAAATAGTTAATGAAATGTCTGTGTAAACGTCAGCAGGGGCTCCCATTTACTCACGAACTGAGTATAGCTTCCAGTTGAAATGGGTTGAACGAGCAAATCCTTAGGGGTTCTTTTCCCTTCGGGAAAGGGATCCCCTTTCATTAATAGTTCAATATTTTCTCCGTTTATTCAGTCACTTGAAGAACCATGAGTTAGTAGATAGTAGGGCCATTTGGACCCAGATTTAATTTGTCCCTCCTTTTCGATCTACAGAGCCGATTTAATATGATAAAATCTGGATATTGTTTATTTCATGTATCATTAAATTGGGTGGTAGTGCTGATTAGCATGTATAGTAACATGTATTAATATGTGTTTTGTAGTTTATGTGAAATATAGCTTGTGTGTGAGTAATGTAGTATTTGATGATAGTAGTAGTAGTGAGTGATTGAAAAGCATAATATAATTAAGTATAGACAGTATATTGATTATTATTTAATTCTTCATCTCCGGTTCGTCATAATAAATGCCTTAAGTCATATCGAAAATTAATAGTTATTCCGTATTGTGATGTACAGAGTGCAAGAAGTATTTAAGAGTGCACGGATTGTTTATAAACTCCTAGCGCCACAGTGTCCGATTTCCGTATCATCCGCTGCTCGTATTTCGGTTACTCCAATGTCTTAGTGATTTAGGTTTGACTAAATTGACCCTTCTTTTACGATTAACAATAAGTAAATATTATTTCTGGTTCATATAAACGAATATCTAGTTACATTGATTCTAGATCTAACGTTCCTGAAAACCACAATGTTCTATGTAGTCTAGTAATTGAAATCTGAACGAAAATAAACTTTGCGGAGTTGTTTATGAAGAAGTTAGCCTATATAATGCTATTTTACCGTTGCCAGACTGCAATATCAATTTCTTTCCTATCCATTGCTAATGAGAATAAATGGCATTGTTGTTATCAGAATAAACGTGTTTTAAAAAAATATCGTTGATAATATTGCTTTTTGTTGAATATATATGAAACTCTTAAACTGTGAAGTGGAATATAGTTGAGTTCTATAGTAAGTAGTACCGGGTTCGTGTATGGATTAGTATGCGATTATTTACTGTAGTGGCGTATAAGTTGTGAGTATGGGATATGACTGCTTCGAACAGTCTTCGATATATTTAAAGTATAGGGTGTCCAATAGTGAATTTACGTCATAGAGTGTTATGAAGATAAATAAGATATATGTAGATATTAAAATATGTAGATATAGATATTAAAATGAATGTGAATAAATAACAGGACATCTCTAGATGTATATGCTTAATATATTTGTTGTCACAAGTGAAAGTATAGAGTGTTTATGTATAATAATAAATATTTCGAGTGCTGACCCTTACACTAGAACTTCGCACGAGCATGTTTGTGTGTGTGAGTAATTAACGGACTATAATCGCACTTTGTAGTTTGGTGCTAAATACACATTGAGAATCTAGTCTGACAGGTTGGATAGCATCATATAGCAAACAATTTGAGAAATTTTACAATTGATCACAGAATATAATAGCCGTCTGAAAATTGGTGCCGTTGAAATACATGCATTTGGTTTGACATTACCGTGCAATTTTATTATTTTTTTTTTTCACGTCGCCCATTCTCACTAAATTACCCTTGTTCGTAGAGGTGACGGAATGGATAGAGCCAAACAATTTCGTAAATAAATTACAGTAAACTCGGATACTTTCGTACCCAGATGTCTACCTTCTCTCCCCTTCAAATATTTTTTTATTTTCTTCCTTAGTTTTAAATTAGGTAGCATTGAAATTAATTGCCACCTCAAGACGTGGCGTTTTTGCGAATGTGCGAGCCACAGGTAAGATTTGCAAATAAATTACCAGTACAAGATTTTAATTTACTTATTTTTTTTTTTAATTTTAGCTAATCCCCAGTTAGGATTTCTCTATCTTATCGACTTTACTCTAGTTTCCCATACTGTCCTCGGAATTCTCAGCTTCTGAGGGGTCGGATAATTTTTATTTTATTTTAGAAATCCTAAATTAGAGAGACTACACCAAACTTCCGGCTGGACCAGCCGTAATCTGAGTGAATTGGTACCGGAAACGGTTAATAGTCTATCATTCCACAGGACTTATTCCTTGTGAGATGGTTGCCTAGAAGGCACGGACTGGTACTTAGGAACTCAGAGACCCCGTTAAGCTACGTAATTTAGAAAGCCGCTTTTCGGTATATATAAGCATATTTGGCTATGGATTGTTCTATGTCTTAATTCAACCACTTACCTTTGTAGTTTTAGTGTCCTAACTTATTTTCCTTTGGCGCACCGCTGTCTTTCTCCTTAAGCTATCTCTCTAATGTCTTTTTCAAGATTTTTAAATTTTTAACCTCCCCAAAGTTTTGAACTTTACAAATATTAACTGATTAACATATACCCTTGAACCTGACTTACCAATTGAGGCATCGTGAGACGTGATTCGTGGAGGTATTCATTGTAGTAAGGGACTGGCTTTCCATCACGGATTGATTTGCTGTAATAGCGAACAATGGTCCGGTCTACCATCAAATTTTTGCCTACGTTTCTTTCGTTATTATCCGTTTAATATCTTCCGCTGAACGATCGGCTATTTCTGCATTTAATTTCATTCAGCTTTATAAATGGTAATGTTGTAGTAGTTTGAGCCCAAAAGTAGAAGTAAAACTTTAGATTCGTATATATATATATATATATATATATATATATATATATATATATATATATATATATATATATATATATATATATATATATAATATAACCTCGTTAACACGAACTCGCTTAAGCCGAACACTCGGTTAGGACGAACAAAATTTCGGTCCCGGCATCGCTGAACGTTATCTTGTAGGAAGTTTTATCGGTTAACACGAATTTCGGTTAGCACGAATTACGAACTAATTTTTAGTCCCTTGAGTCAGTAAATGTTTTCATTTAACACGTACTTTCAATCCATAGTTTTTATCCAGATCATGTTTTTTATTTTAGATTTCACTCCAGATGAATTTTTGTCATACAGTATTTATACAGACGAAAATTGCCTTGTAAATAAGAGAAAAACTAGAAACGGGTATCTTTCCTCTCTTATGACGTGTTGATTCTGTCCTCTGTCAAGCGCTGAACATGCAGGTGCTTGGCAGACGAGGTGGTGACAGCTCGAGACAAAACGTCTTCTCTCCCCTGTAACTCCAAACTGGTGACAGCAGTCATAAATACCTTTCCGTTACTAGCGGTACCCAACCTGCTAGCGGAGTTGTCAATTTTATAACTTGACCTTGATTTTCTGCGTGGAAACTTTTTTTAAATCTTCGAAGATAGGATAATAAGCTTACTGTAGTGTTTTAACTTTTCAGAGGACGATACCGAGATCGAAACTAGTCTCGATCTCGATCTTAACTCGAATTTGAGACCGAGCCGTGCTTTTCGAAATCGAAATGAGACCGAAACTCTCAGTCTCGTCTCGATACAATTCTGTGGATGGTATCAAGACGGAGAGTAGTCTTGGTCTCGTCTCGAATTTGGAACCGAGACGAGACCGAGACTACTCAGTCACGTCTCGATACCGTATCTGAGTGTTCTCTATGACATACGTAATATACTGTAGTGGTATGTATAGTCTGTATACTGTAGTGTATGTATGGAGAAAATGTATTCGAATAATAAAATTTGGGTACCCGGTTAACGAATTTTTTAACATGAACTCCTGATTTTTCAGTCCCTTGGAATTCGTGCCAACCGGGGTTTACTGTATATATATATATATATACATCTGCTAATGATTATGACACCAAACACTATTCGAAGCTTTCTTGAACCCACGGGAAAACGTGAAGTATATTAATATTTATTTGCATATATCGTTATTGTAGACTGTTCCCATAATGCCCACCGACTTCGATTTTACAAAATTTGAGAAATAAATTTCACATTTTATTTTGTGGTCACTTTGAAGGCATTTTGTTATACTACCATTAAGAAACCCGTGTACATCATAGTACGAATCAATCATTATGGAACAATTTGATGTGTTAGACGCAGCAGTGGTACCAATCTTTGAAAGTTTCATTTACAACTTTTTTCTTTTTCTTTTTTAATTGATTTTGTGAGTAATAGTTCATTCAGTATAAAGGTACAAAAAGATTTTCTCTCTCTCTCTCTGTCTGTGTATGTGTGTGTTTCTAGTTTCAGGCGTAAACGAGTGGATACTACCAGGTATACTTTCGTGTGTACATATGCTAGTGTGTGTGTGTGGCAGGGGTATATGAAGTATTAATTGGGATCGCGTAGTGGAGCTTATCGATATTAGTACGTACATATGAGCGGCCGTTACTTTATACGATAACTTTGGGCGAATGCGAATTTTTTTAATTCTGCTTTTTGCAATAAATAAGTAGAGTGATTCCTCTTGAGGGGAGTTCCTTAATGGAGGTGATTCGCCAACTGAAAGTGGTAGAAATGGGTCATTTCCGATTTTAACGTTGATAACTATAGAGCTTACAAAATTTGGACGATTACTGTGTTTGGATTTCATCATAATCTTTGAGTCTACGTCTCACATAACCTCGATGCAGAAAAGGAATCCTAAACTTAAATAATTAACTAACTCGAAACCCATGAGAGTACAAAACTCAAGGTTTCGGCAGAAAACTAGCACAAAAATTTGGAATAGAAAAAGTATAAAGTATCCAGTTGGAGGGGGAGGGAAAGGATGGGAAGAGGGACATAAGACCATAAAACAAATTCTTGAAATGGCAGTCATTGATGATTATAGAGGTGGCTCTTGGGCCTAGAGCTTCGAAATTCCCTCTATGGCATTTCCCAAACGTGCACAGAGTTACTATAATTTTCACAGTACTATATTCAGCCATCGTTTATTCAATTCCCCCGCCCTTCAAAATCTGAATTGAACATTGCCTCCTATGGTGCTCAATACAAATTACATGTATTTTTGCAGTGCTGCTTTTCACGTCCATTTAGACAGCCCCCAACCATTGAAGACTCAATCAAAAATGGTCACAATCGTTTGTACATCGTTTGTACAGAAATGTGCAAGCGAAATTTTCGTTTGTACACAATTAGGGGCGCCGCCAGAACGAAAAAAAGTGGGGCCTGTTCAAATGGTAGCCCCCCCCCCAACCATGTCAAATTCAACAACAAATCGTCGCAATCGTTTGTACATCGTTTGTACAGAAATGTGCAGGCGAAAGTTTCATTTGTACACAGTTAGGGGCGCCGCCAGAAGGAAAAAAGTGGGAGCTGTCCAAATGGTAGCTCCCCACCATGTAAAATTAAATCACAAATCGTCGCAATCGTTTGTACATCGTTTGTACAGAAATGTGCAGGCTAAATTTTCGTTTGTACACATTTAGGGGCGCCACCAGGACGAAAACAAAATGGGGTGCGGTCCAAATGGTAGCCCACCACCTTGTCCAGTTCAATCACAAGTCATCGCAATCGTTTCTACATTGTGTGCTCAGAAATGTACAGGGCAAATTTTAGTATGTTCACAATTAGGGGCGCCGCTAGAACGTAAACAAAGTCTACGTCTAAGTGGTAGCCCCCACTATGTCCAACTCAATCACAAATTGTCATAATCGTTTGTACATCGTTTGTACAGATATGTACGAGCAAAAGTTTTGTTTGTACACAATTAGGGGCGCCGCCAGAACGAAAAGAAAGTGGGAGAGCTGTCTAAATGGAAGCCCCCCACCACGTCCAATTCAATCACAAATTGTCGCAATCGTATGTACAGAAATGTGCAGGGGAAAGTTTTGTTTGTACACAATTAGGGGCGCCGCCAGAACGAAAACAAAGTTGGGGAGTTCTCTAAATGGTAGACCCCACGATGTCCAATTCAATCACAAATTGTAGCAATCATTTGTACATCGTTTGTACAGAATTGTGCAGGGCAAAGTTTCGTTTGTACACAATTAGGGGCGCCGCCAGAACGTAAACAAAGTGGGGGATGTGTACGTGGTAGCCCCCACCATGTCCAATTCAATTACAAATTGTCGTAATCGTTTGTACATTGTTTGTACAGAAATGTGCAGGACAAATTTTGGTTTGTACACAATTAAGGGCGCCGCCAGAACGAAAACAATGTGGGGGACGGTCTAAGTGGTAGAAACATTTAAAAAACAGTGCCACATACTATGGATATTTTTCTAACAAGACTTTGTACACACTATTGTGTCGATTGGCATGTTCACACTATCGTGTGATTCACTACATTCATCTTATTCTAACGATGATGGAATTATTTTTTTTGTTTTTATTTTATATTTTTTCTTACAATCATTATTGCTGAATTAGTTTATCAATCCTCGACTCTTATTATTAAATTTATTCATTTTTTCTTACGTGAGCTGAATCCTTAGGAGAAAAATGCACTTTTTTCTTTCTAACTTGCGCAGAAACCGTTATTCTCATCTCGTACAGGAAATTGATAAGTGGAAGATATAACAAATTCACAAAATAGACTGTTAAAGGGAAAATTATAACACAGTATCTTGTTGTATTTGAAACTCTTCATGAAACTCATTTTGCACAATCTATAGAATGCATGGTAAAGTATTTTGTTGCATTCAGCATTCTGATTTACGAGTAGGTTTGCTAAATGGCCGGTATTTCACCGGCCTGGCCGGGAATATTGGTGTGATTTTGATTAAGGCCGGTGATAGGTACAAACTTCTTATTAGCTCCCTTCTGACCCGTATTTTGGAATCTGCAATCCAGAATATAACATTGAACATCGAAATTTTTCAACAGTGCCTTTACAAACACATATTTCCGTTGTATTATACATTTATCGATATTTTTCTAATCTATGGCAGTTTTTTTTTATTTATTTAACATAAGAAATTTGATAACACTTAGATTCTATTGTAAAAGAATTTTATACATTTATTGAGAGTAGAAAATGACTTTATAAAGCAATTTCCTTTGTTTGAAGTGTACGTTTATAGAGTAAATTTCATTTTATGAATCAATAATTGTTACGTAAAGATTAATATCCAGTATTACTCATCTGTTTTGATAATTTTAAAGAAGTGGCAATTGCTGGTAAGTACAATAACGATCAATACAGTCTTCAGTTTCTCATTTGTAGAGAGAATTTTGAGGGTGTACCGGTAATTTTGTTTTCCTGAGTTGGCTACCTATTTACGAGATTTTGTTTCAACTCTGCTTCGTAGTGGTTCCGTACTGACACTCCGCATGCAAATAAGTATATAAGGCTACGATACGTCCCGGTTTCTTAAAATTTGTCCCGGTGTGCAGAAATTTTCCTTCTTGTTGTGTTTTTTTTATTAATTACATACCAAAAGTTCTGAAAAGATAATAACATCGACTTACTTCTTTTGCTTTCGATTCCGACAATACTATAGGAACAATTTTATTCTAATCTTTATTATTATTCCAATCGCTGCTTCCCTGGATATAACATGCAATTTTTAAATCCTACTAACTGGGACTCTTATCACCAAAAGTAAGAATGTATACCCCAAGGTGGCAACAAATTCTTGTAACGTTGTAGACCAGCCCCGAAAACTTTGTTGTTTCTGATTCAGAAAAAAAATTATGCAAATTGTTTTCTTTTAGTTCGCATTTTAGGTTAACAAAAATAAATCAGTCCATTGAAATATGGAAACAACTTCATAAATCTGGATTTTTTCTTTATAGACATGTAGAGCATGTGAGGTGGTATGTGAAATAATACTGAAAATATAATTTTTGCGTAAATATTGTATGTTCACTGATTGCGTTTATATTGTATAACAGCTTCTAGCTTCTACAATAAATTTTAGCACTGTTGATTAACTATGGACTATATTAATACATTATTTTAAGTTGTGTAATTAGTGCGATGCCGTAGTAAAATTCGAAAGATAAAATTAATATAAAATTCAATATTTACTACTAATTTGTAAGATGTCCCGTTCTTTGTGTTTTCAAAAAATATGGTAGCCTTAAAGTATGCTAAACCATACAAAATAAATTGTACTGTAAATTTTACCCCTCTGATAGTGCTCTCAAACGGGTCGGGTTACGGGTCGGGTCGGATCGGGTCAGCTCAGGTCGGGTTGTCACATTCTTCACTTATTTTGAAATACTATAAGGAGCTTTGTTGTAGAATTCAATTCGAAGTTGGTGAATGAATGATAATCGTGACTCATTGTAGCTGAAATAGTAATAAAATTTTAATTTAACCGTATATTAACTAATTTGCATGGTAATTGTAATTAATATTACGACTGACGTTTTTCCTTTCTGCGTTTTTATGTCAAGTTAAATGTCACATTAAGTGAAATTGAAAGGAAATATCTAGTTAACGTCTCACGTTATGCACCAACGCTAAGAGAGACAGTGATGATGAGAAATAATTGAAGTGGTTGAATGAAGAAAGTGGGAGGAAATGGGAGAACACCGAGAAAAACCGTGCACACGGTGTTTGTCCACCAGAAAACTTACTTGGTACAAGCTGGAATCAATACCCATGGACCTTCGGTCAAACATCTGCCTTTGGGCAGGACACATTATATTATTATTATTATTATTATTATTATTATTATTATTATTATTATTATTATTATTATTATTATTATTATTATTACTTTAAGAGTGACCAAGAAAGTTCCCCGCCTTTTCACCAACACCTTCGAACATTGATATGTAACCTAAGACGTACCTGAAATATCAAAAATAGTCTCCATCAGCATCGACGATCTTCTGCCAACGTTCTGGAAGGGTATGGATTCCATCGCAGTCGAACTTGGTGGGATGTGAAGTGAAGAAGGTATCAAGGGCATATTGAACCTCTACTAGTGATTTGAACTGGCGTTCTCTAAGGTGATTGTCCAGGGAATGGAACAGGTGATAATCGGACGGCACAATGTCCGTGGAGTATGGCGGATCCAATAGTGTTTCGCATCCAAAGCGTGGAATGGTGTCCTGGGTCATCTTAGCCACGTGGGGCTTAGCGTTGTCTTGTAACAGGAGGACCCCTTTGCTATTCAGTAGTGCTGCATCCAGAAATGACAGTACACAGTTGCATTGATGCTCTGACCAGCTGCTAGCAGTTCCCGATGGACGATGATGCGAGCAGTCCACAAAATGCACAGGAGAACCTTATTCTGGTGTAGTGCTGGCTTGGGCTGTTTTTGAACCGGTTCATGGGATGCTAACCAAAGATGACGGCGCCGTGGAGCTTCGTACAGGACCCACTTCCCATTACATGTCAACACCCCATGCTCTTTCCTCAAACGAGACACCAAAGAAACACGGGTGTCTGCTCGCGTTGCTTTCTGGCCCCAAGTCAAATCATGTAGGACCCATCAACCCACCTTGCAGTGCTTCCCAAGTTGATTGTGGTGGTGCCGAATGGTTTCTCGCACCACACTGAACCACTCTCTCACTACTCTCTCTTCTACAACACTGAATTGTAGTACCAGTTCCTTACACGTCTGTCTTCGCCTCAATTGCTGCTTGAAGATCTTTATTTTCAACATCTGTTTGTCTTCCGGCACGTGGTGCGTCTTCGAGTGTTTCGTCACCGCCCTTAATCCGTCCTACCGCTGCACTCTCCGCGTAGTCCCGACACCCTCTTCAAAGACCTTTCATATCTTACGCCCGCAGAGCAGCGTTTTACCACAATTTGAACTCGTACAGCAAACAAGCCCTTCTGACGCTCTGTGAAAGTCCCATGTTCACTCTGTCCTTACGCACGTTCACGGTGTATCTGAACAGCCACAACCAGGTAATATGTTGGATATACTTACTAGTGTTGCTCACGAGACCAGGTTTGGGGCATTCTCGTCTCGAAAATGTGTCGTGAAGGTAGTCTCGTCTCGAAAAGCACATCCCAGACAGCATGCTTGCTTGCCGCAAGCTTGCCTGTCGCTTTTATTTGATTTTATTTCGCTCTCGCTTATACACAAAAGCTTATTTTTGTTTAGCGCAAGCTATAGTACAGACAACCCAAGCTTCGCTTGCGAGACGTTTTTCTTGAATTGAAGTAAAAAGCCAGCGCGCGTTCGACTTTCATTTGTTCTCAAACACCACGTGACGCTGACCTCTTAATGTTTGGCGCCTTGCTTGGTAGTGTTCGCGTTGTTAGCGTCTTTTTTGTATTCACGTTGATTAAAGGGAAAATAGTAGTCGTTCATTTTATATTTGTTAATCGCAATTTGGCACCTTCAGTATTTGAAGATAAATTATTAAGAAGGAGGAGTTGCAAATAGAAGGAGGTAAGTCAGAATTTTTCCTTAGTAAAATATGAACTTCCTCATTTTATGCTTGCCATTTTATGTTGTCTGAATTTCAATTGCCGGTGTATGTTACTGTCGTACATTAGTACAATAATATAAATGCAACATAAATATATCTATATTTAATGGCAAATATATATATATATATATATATATATATATATATATATATATATATATAGTGCACTAGATGCACCACACAAATAATATTCATTCTTTGATATACAGTGACTCACATTAATATTCGGACACCATAGATATTACACATAATTTGCTTGCTATACATGTAAAAAAATAATAAATGGGAAACCAACGGAAAACAAGCAAAAAGGCAATGGTTTAGTCGAACAAATATGTTATCAGTTAATTAAATTATGCAAATTAAGTCCACTTCATGAGCACGCAATTGTAATAAACTGTATTTTGGACGCCACTTTAATATTCGGACAGTTGTTTTAACGTTTGTTTATCGATAGCGAGCGAGACAGTGGAAGAGTTCCAGTTGCAGTTTAAGTTGTCCCGAGACAGGACATGTGTATCTACTTAGTTTACGAGTGATTAGTGTGACCGAGAGAAAGCATAAAAGGAAAATGGGGCACAAGGGACCAAGTACAACGTTTAAGCAAAGACAGTTAGTAATTTTTCACCGTGCGAAAGGTCTATCGTACAAGGAAATTGCAGATCTACTCAATATTTGTAAAAGCACCATTTTGACATTGTACAAAGATTTAATAGAGATTTTGAATCGAGTCAGTGCCTCAAAAGGGCCGACCTGTGAAACTGAATGATGGAGAGAAAAGCAAATTGATTCAGAAAGTGAAGCAAATTCCGGAATAGGTGCGCTGAAATGAACAGTAGAGCTGTATGAAGACACAGGGAAGACGGTGCATCCTGAAACTGTGCGGCAAGTGTTGTGAAGTGAAGGGTTTAATGGGAAAATAGCTAGAAAAAAGCCTTTTATTAGTAAAATTAACAAAGATAAAAGAGTTAAGTTCGTTAAAGTTCATATTGAGAAGCCCCCAACTTGGTGGAATGGCGTGTTATTCACGGACGAATCACAATTCAATCTCCATGAGTCCGATGCCAAGATAATTGTGTGGCAGAAGCCAAATACAAAGTTAGATCCTGCAAATCTTCAACTTAAGGTAAAGCATGGAGGAGGAAGTGTGATGGTATGGGGGTGTATTTTTGCATCGAGAGTGCGAGAATTGGTGTTTGTTGAAGGGATTATGAGAAAGAAGGTTTATTTGAATATTCTCCGGCAAAATCTCCACCAAAGTGCTGAAAAATTAGGAATTATGGGTATGTTTAAATTTTACCAGGATAATGACCCGAAGTGTAAAGCACATGTGGTGCGCAAATGGTTGCTGTATAATTGTCCGAAAGTGCTTGAAACACCACCGCAGAGTCTCGACCTTATCCCTAGAGAGCATATCTGGGATGAGCTACAGCATAAGGTCAAACGGGTACAAGTAACGTCACGAGACGATTGGAAAAGGGTTCTCCGTGCAGCATGGGATGACATATCGCCCCATTCTACCAACAAACTTGTTGGAAACATGTCCAACCCTTTACAGGAAGTCAGGAAACGTCGTGGGTCTCTCACTAAGTACTAGCGAAGCGTTTGTGAGCAAGCAACAACACACACAAAACATCTATGTATTAGGTGTCCGAATATTAAAGTGGCGTTGCAAATACACAGTGTCATCAGTATCTGTAAGTTCTTTCTGCTTCTTTCGTTCAAGACACCATATTTGTACTTCTTTTCTTTCTATAAGTATATGAATATCTAAATACCTAATTTTTTCACTCACACGGCTCTCATTTATTTCATAATCCTTCCTACTTTTAACAAAATGCAAGTGTCCGAATATTAATGTGAGTCACTGTATATGAATTTATACAAATGCAAACTCACACTTTAATTAAAATTTGTTTGTTCAAATGCTTTATTTACCTTAACTATGAGTGTGTACACATGGCAAGGAAGGATTGATTAAATTGGAAGTATACTTATCTCCAAAGTCTGGGCTATATTTTTGGTTCAATGAATCTGTTAATAAAATTTATCGTACATATTAAGAATAATGGGGTCTACAGTAATCTTATAAATAAAACATGTCTTGTATTTTTGGCTTACAATTTGCTTGTTAAAAATAAATAAATCCCTGAGACATTCTGCAGGCTTAATTTTCCTGTACATGTCCAATTATTTGCGTACAGATTGATAAGATGCGTGGAAGCTGATGTACCAGAAAAAGTATTGTTCTGCGAAGAACACACACTAAGCTGTGATAAATGGCCAGTGCAAGCAAACATTGCATCATTTCACGTCAGGACATAGCATAACTGGTGGGCCCGCATGGGAGTATCCATAAAGAGAGGCGCGTTAGCAACATGGGTGCGCGTAAATGGATTAAATTTCGATACACCCGTGGATCACTTTATACGTTCATCTTAACGCATAGCAACAAGGGGAACTGGGTTTGAAGTATTTTGTAACAATGTGTCATTGCATACGACACATACTGTGCAAATGTGTTAACACGTGCGAAAATCTCTTGCCTACATTCACACTTTATGGGTGCATACTGGAATGCATCAAATTCAACTTTTAGCACAAAATCATATCTTACAGCCTTAGCAAGTATTTGTGACTCGCGGAAACTGGGTGCTATCCTATTGTACATAGTCATAAATTTATGGAAGAAATATGTTTTAATTTGAAGAGAGCATTTCGTTAGTAATCGGAAAAAGGAAGTACCTTACCCTTGACCAATATTTCATTTGAAAACATTACTGAAATGTCCACTTGTGTTGGTTAATTACAAAGTACAGGAGGGACTCTCTGGAAAACGCTATACTTCCCTCACCTGACTCATAAAATGGAATCCTCCAAAAGAGATTTGTTAAATGGTTGTTAATATTTCGTGAAGGTAATAGTGCGTCCTTAAAGCAGAATAGTACGTGAATGGGTGACGGGTAGTGAAATTCCCCCTTCAGAAAGTCTTGTTATGGAAGTAAGGGTGCATTTGATGCCCATAAATGTTATTTCATCAATGTAATGGCAGAGCGATTTGAAGAGTGACCATAAAGTATGGTAGTATGTGAATGGTTGAGGAAGTGATGTAACTTCCCCGTTATAAATGACTGTAAAATATTAAGAAAGCGTTTTCTTGTGAGAGCAGAAAACAATATACCGGTATGTATATTTAAAAAATCCTTACGCAATAGGATACTACGGGAAACTACACTATCCTCTTTTATGGATGTGCACGTATGTTTGGCATAGGTCGGCTTTCGGGGATCTAAATTTTTTTGGTAGAACTTATTACTATTTTCTTAAACATGCCTAATTTTTGTTAAGTTAGTTTAGCTTTCGCCAAAAATACTACTAAATCAAATGTTTTATACAATATTGCCGAGCAAACGAAGGCTTGTTAGAGGCCCGCAGGACACGTTGTTTTCGTCCATTATAACTAATTGCGTATACTTCCTGCAATATAAATTTATTTACGTTGTCTGCTAAGTTCGCAGTCAAAGAGAAATGCTAGGCCCTTATGCTTCAGAAGTACTACTTTCAGTAAGGTATTTCTGAGGAAATACTGACTGTACAGGCAAGGGTGTCCATGTTGTGGTTTCCAAGGAGGGGGGGAGGGGCAAGTATAACCAACGTTTCAAATATAGTTTCAAATTTTGCCGTAACTAATGTAAAAATTCTATTGGGTTTTCGATATTCCCAAGTACAATTTCCTCTTAGAGGGGGCGAGCGCCCCACCTTGCCCCCCTGATGGGCGCCCTTGTGTACAGGTAAGGTACTTACTTTTCTTTTGATCACTACTGCCTTAATAATGGCAGAGGACCGTTATGCGACATGGGTTTCCAACTCTGTCTGTGTTCTCCTATGTGATTTCATGTTTGATTAGCGAAAATTTTATTGATGTATTTCTCAAGAAATATCGAACTCATAGGTTCAGTGTCCAGATATTTGGGTTCCTTATGAAGTGAGCTTTCCAAATTATATTACATATTTTGTTCCGTAAATTTTACAAATTCATGCACCCATAAATGTGAATGCAGCAACACTTGTGGTAGGTGGTTATTACAACCTAGAATTGCATTCAATTTTTGTCTGGGCAAGATTTGTATAAGGCAGGCGCGTTGGCAAAGGTGAGTATCCGTATAATCGAAAAATTGTTTGTTTCAACATTCAATACTAGTAGATCCACAGATCAGGGGCCTTATGCAGAGTCGTTTTGGCGTCTGATTAGCGTCATACTAAAGGCCTGGCTGCTGCAGGAAATATATGTTGGTCGAACTCTTTAGTATGGCACTAATCTCGCGTCAAAACGACTCTGCATAAGGCTTCAGGTGTCTCACGTGAATTAAAATGTAAGCGCCGTTGCCATTGCCTGTCCATGTAAATGCTTCCCGACATCTACCACCGTCTTCATTTTCTGGTCTTCCATTATCTGATTGAGCCAATTCTTTCGTTAGTATAAAGAACAAATGCTAAACGTTTGAATTTGCAATGCTGTTTTCATTTAATCAAACGTCATTGATTAGAATCAATCGTCTATATGTTATATAAATTTATACGAAAACTTATCGTATATTTAATTTATAAAAACAAAGGCACTACGTATTGGCGACCGAGAATATTTCGGTGCCCCGTTGAACTTCTTTAAATGTGGTTTCAACAGTCAAATAATGCTGTACGAACTATTATTTCATACTTCAGAAACATTATCGCTTGAGTGCTATTTTTAAAAGTTTGTCTTATGGCTATGCTCCAAGACTAAATGAAACTCTGGTGATAACACTTTTCGCTAGCACGTGAGCCTAGGTATACGGGATTCCGGGTTCCATTCCCCGCAGGAAAGCCTTAAAAATTTGAACGATTATGGTTGTTTGGATTCCACTTTAAACTATAGATCTTTGTCCTATTGCTGATGAAAAGGAACGCTCAACTTCAATAACCAAACGGCGATTGTAATGAAGGGAATAGAGGATTAAGAAATGAAAATAATATGTGAGCATAGGAAATTACTGAAAAATGCAAGTAGATCATGATTCTTCAGCGTGATTGTTCATTACACGATACCCGCGTGACGAGAGTTATGATTGGACCAGGGACCTGACGCACCACAGATGAGCGCTCTACCACTGAGCTATAGTGTCTTCCGGAATATTTAAGTTTATTCGGACTATGCATTTCTTTTATGTTTGCTGCTCTTGCCATTATTGAACAAAAACTTCACAGCTGTTATAGTTTTTACCTCTTCAGTGATCATAATTCAGCATAGGAATAGCTTTCATTGCAAAATATTCAAGTTATGTCCACTTTTGTTAATGATTATCACCAGCATAATAAAAGATGTACACCTTGTTCAAAAAGGGTGAGCTGATTCTTTGTGGTTGTTTTGAACTGAAAATTCTCTTAAGTTCAACTTTGGGCTTCTTCAGACACAGTGATTCCAACTCGGAGCGAACCTTCTTATTTGACAAAAAGTTGTGCAGATGTGTTTTTCTTCTTTTAAGTGTAATAAGTAGGGACAGAAGTAGATGACCTAAAATATATAGATATATGACATAAAAAATATGGAAAAATGACCTAAAAATTGTGAAAAATGACTATTAGATTTGTAAAAGAAAACGCCAAATATACCAAACGATGGGCATCATGTCTACGATTTTTTAAAAAATGAAGTTTCTCCCGTTCAAATACATAAGTTTGATTTTAAATGAAACGTGATCCTCTTTGTGGTCTTTACTAAAGTTTATTTTTAACTATTCAGCCGTTTTTCTATGTTACGGTTACGAGAGGACAATGTGTTCCTTCGTTTCTGAAAATTCCCGCGTGGATTTTCTCAGGGTTCTGCCATTTCTTTCATTTAAGCATATCATCCATCCATACACCTAGCAAGTGAACGTCCCGGGACGCGAAAAAATCAATAAGAAATAGGGGAACGCTGATCACTATCTTGCTGAGGTGGTGTATGCCATAGCCCCCTACTTCGAGCACTGACGACGAGCAAAGTAATATATAGTATAGAATAAAATCTTAAAACAGTTGAGAGTATTAAAACTTTGTTCTTTTTTAATTTTACAGGTGAAGATGTTGGCTACAATTGGAGGGCTTGATGTGAAATCTCTTGTAATCAACATTTTGAGAAGACTGATTGCTGACTCTTTTGCGGTGCAATTTTCCTTTTCTGGGAGAGTATCTTCCAGCAATACTGTTAAAAGGCCCTTCTCTTGTACAATTCTGTGCAAGACAATATATGGTAAATATTTTCTCATTGAGGTTTCATGTAGTCGAGTAGTTTGTCTTTGTTGTATGCGATTCTGGACTCATTTCTGGTGAAATGTATTTTTCGGTATTAGCCCAACATCATGAGGTAGTTAGATAGCTATCTGAATTAAGGGGTAGCGGCTTGACGTCCAGAAAACCACAAAGAATGGAGCTAGGAGTATATGCACTAACAACGTATAACCACTTGAGCATGTTCTTTGGCCTAGCGTCCATCCGTTCAAATGCTATGAATTTACTTTCTTCAAATTTATTGTTTTTATCGTGTTAGTGTAGTTTGTTATATTATATTCGCAAAACATAATAAAGACGTGAAGTTTTAATCCAAAATAGTTTATTCACAAAACATAATGGAGACGTGTAGTTTCCATCCTAAGTAGAGTTTATTATATTCACAAAACAATGAAAATGTGTAGTTTCTATACCAGATAGAGTTTATTATATTCACGAAACTTAATGTAGACATGCAGTTTCCATCCCAAATAGACTTTCTCTGATTAATACATTTCATACAGTTGTAATATTGTACTGTTGTAGTATTTTTAATTTCTCTAGAATTACATTGGAAATGCGGTTCCTGCAATTGTAATTTTATCGGATTATGTTTTTTATGAGTATATAGAGGAAAACAACTTAAGCCGACCTTCCTAACTTTTAAATAAAATTGCTCTTCCTAAAAGAATTCTAAGATGCATCAATAAACTCAAGTAAGTTGAATCCAAAATATAGGAGAACCTGAACATACTTGAATTGTTAGGAATAACTTTATATTAAAAGGCGCTGAAATTAAAGGACTTTGGATGCTTTTGGAGTGTTTGTATTACTGAGTAAATATATCATAAAGTTATGCAGTATATGCACTGTAAATGTGAAGAAACGCTTAAGATCGTAGCCAATAACCTTTGAAGCTCGTATATACCTTTTGCAGTTTCTTGCCTGTTCCGGTTCTCCCAAACTATATCAAATACAATTTTATATTTGCTGTCGTCTACCGATATTAGCTTCTTGTATCCGTGTTGGGTTTATTTATTTATTTTTTCTTATCCACTGACAAGCAATATGGCTCGAGAGATCACTGCTTTAATGGATCGCAGTGTAGTAAGTTTTGCAAGTAGATATTACATCGGTTTATAGTATCAAACTTGATAGTAGATGATCGATTTTCACATATTTCTGTGTAAAACACTAGGTTACACATCTAGAATGATGCTATCTTTGTGATTAACAAACATTTAATTCACAATAACTTAAGGAAATGATCAGATTCATATTAGGGAACATTTTCATACCTTTGTGCATCCAATATAACAATGTTTCCATCGGAGTTTTAATGCATTGTTTACCTTCAGTGCTGAGAAGCAACGTTGGTTTACCTCTTATATTTTGTAGTTTGGTGAAACCAGAAGATCCATTTCATTTATTTATTTATTTTTTCATACATGGATTAAATTTCGTTCAGGGGGAGCGGTGGTTTAGCGATAGAGCGTTCACCTACGATGCTTGGGGTCCCTGCTTCGATCCCAGCTCGCGCCGTGTGGACTTCGTGATGGACAAACATCGTGCTCGTGGGTTTTATCGGGGCTCTTCTGTTTTCTCCCACTTTCTTCATTCCACCACTTCATTCATTTCTCACCACCGTCTCCTTTAGCTTAACCGGCATAAACGTTGGACGTAAAACTTAAAGATTTCATTTATAAATTTCGTTCACCAAACCACAGAATGTTAAGAGGTAAAACAACGTTGCTTTTCAGCACTGAAGAAGGTACAAGTTATGGATTGAAACTTTGCGATAGAAACATAGCTATATTGGATACGTAAAGGTAGAAATTTTATGATTTTTTTAATGTATTTCTCACTTGAACTATGTCTTCATTTATTATTAGTTATGCCACTCAGTTTTTAATGAAATAGTCAATTTTCTTCTTTTATCTCTGCTGCTTTAAATAACGTATTAGAAAGAGTTATTATTGCAGAGAAATATACAAGTTATTTGGAATATTTTTCAGATTTAGCAGCTAGTGGAAAGTTGTTTACTTACACATTCACTGTAGAATATGTTGTTTTATGAATAATCTTTAAAAATGTTGCCTCATTTTTGTTATATCTTGCTGAAAAAAAATATTCATTTATTTATTTTACAGCTGCAGTCAAAAAGATCTAAGGTAAGGAAACCAAAAGCAAGATTAAGGAGTTAATTTGCCACTGGCTCCAGCAGGCAAAATATCGGTCACAGAGAAGGTGAGTTTCTTTCTTTTTTCGGGAAATTTAGTTTTTCAGAAAGAAAGAAAGCAATTTCCTTTTAGTACCACACCTGCAGAATGTTTGGGAATCTTGTATAAAATAAAAATATGTTCTTTCTGGAAGTTTTATACATTTTCCTGCGTGTGATTGATTAAATGGTATTGTGAATTTAAGCACTGAGAGAATTGGGGCCAACCTTTGTTTTCGAAAAAAATTAAAAGGACGAAAGATTATTTTAGCTTTTACAAGATTCTATTATTGCTTCCTTGTCACTTCACCAACCCAGATTTAGGGTTTTAAAGTCTAAGCTGTAGAGCATTAGACAATACCACTATAAACTGTCTTGTGTGTTGTCTGCTTATGATTAATTAGATGCTCATAAGTAACACAGAGCCCTACTGGTGAAGAGATAAAATCATGTCACATAGGTGTCTTATTGTATCATGAATTGTAACTTTGTAATTTTACGTGTTAGCTAGTATAGAATGATGATTTATGAAAAAGTTTTTTTTTTTTTTTTCCACCAGGAAGGATCATGCAGGTTCAAGAATTTAGTAATTCAAAGTCAATGTTATTGCAAATACATTATGATTGTATATTAAGTGTTAGATAGAATCATCTTATAACTGTAGATTGTTATCTTTGATAATAAGATATTAGAGGTTTAATAAGATCAAGATCGTTTGAGCTAAGCTTCCTTCTCGACAATAATACATTTTTAATAAAATAAAATCTTACCAAAATAATTACTTTGAATAGAAGTGTTGTTCCGTTTCGACAATATATCATTATTTATGTCAAGATAATGTATAATGAAGGTATGATATATTGCATAAACAGTAACAACATTATTATTAAAAGTGGTTGCTTTTGTAAATAGTCTTATAAAAAAGTAGTTCCAAATCTATAATGAGCGGCATTTAAAATCAGTTTTAATTCTATCCATATTAATTTCTCTTTAAGAGTGATGGATTTTACTGGTAATAATTGTATATGAAACTAAAACCATTGTTATCACTACATAAGGAATTTTTTTTCGAACAACGTCTTACAATACTTAAGTGAAATACATTTTTGCTTCTGAAGTATTGATTTATTTTTTCCTGTAAGGTAGTAGTCTAGCAAGGAAAGGACTTTGTCATGATCGCCAAATGGATATCTGCATGTGTATTTCGAAAGAAACTAAATTTAGAAGCTCAACAATGAAACCTCAGATGCAAGGGTACCCTAATATATTTTTAACGCGCAAATCTGTTTTGATTTTGTATTGTGTTAAAGAGTCATTCCATGTCACAGCAACATGCCGAAAAATTGAATTGCCTGAAACTTTGTACACATAAATACTGTTTCTATATTCTATTAATATTTCTAAAGCGGTTTTTATACGGTTATATTTGAAAGATTTCCTTAATTTTCAAAGAAAACAACATATCTGTTGTGCGGAAATTCACGAAGGGTATTATTACGGTTTTTGACCAATCAGAAACTAGGTACTGCAAACTGATTCATATTCAATACAGAATCAGATTTCTTAGTTTCAAAGCTTTAAAATGATGTATCAAAACTTGTATTTTACAACTCTTGTTTGACAGGATATAATATTTTTTGTTTACACGTGTACCGCTCTCTCCAGAGAGAAAGAAAAAAGTTAAATTGGCCGAAAACCCGAAAAAACAAAACGTAACCATATATAAAATAGTTTTAGTAATCTTAGTAGAATCTATGTAGAAACAAGTATTTTTAAGTACAAAGTTCCAGGCAGTTCAATTTTTTAACATGTTGCTGTGACATGAAATGACTTAATTGCATACAATACAAAATCAATACAAATCTACGCAATAAAAACATATTAGGGCACATTTGCACCTGGGGTTTGATTTTTTGAGCTTCTAATTTTAGTATCTGTTGAGAAACACGTAGACATCCATTTGCCGATCATGACTTAGTCCTTTCCTTGTAAGTTAGATGAGTAATAAAGTAATTCAGCTGTCGAGATTCAAAGAACAGATAATGTGATTTAATTTGTCCTTAGTTACACGTAAGTTTTTTTCTCTCCCTACCCCGCCCCCTTTTGGGAGTTTTCCAATGTGCTTACCTCCGATATGTGGATCCCTGGTTAGATTTCAGCTTCCGCCAAGTAGGCTTCGGGGTGGACAAACACTGTGTGCCTGGGTTTTTTCGAGTTTCCTCCGTTTCCTCTCACTTTCATTCCACCATTTCACTCATTATCACCACCGTCTCTAACCTACAGGACATAACCTTGGGACGTAATATTGAATATTTCCTTTAATTTTTTCTTTCCTTTTTTGTAGTTACAGATTAAAAATTTAAATAGATGATATAGAGAACATTTTTGGATCTTTTGTTAACTTGCACGAGGCAAATATCGTGACGATTCATTGACATTGCAATTCAATTAATTTCATTATTAAAATAAATCAGGAATTTTGGGATTACAGACTTTTGCAAACACCAAAAATTTCGTCTAAACCATTATATTGAATAGTGACTAATTTGGCAACAATCTGTACGGTAGTAAACCACAAAGTTTGAATTTACTTCCGTTGCTCACACTCTATTTACTTACTTTATTTAGGACTTGCTTTGTTTCCAGCTTAGTTTAAATTGCATCTGTACACAAATCACATTATTCATAAACAACGGTAAATATAGGGTAAGTCATCTGTTACGATAGATACGACCTAGTAGGTCGTCTATTGCGAGAGAGCCTGATTTTGGAAATTAAATATCTTTACTAATGCTTTTAGGATGTAAATCTTGAAGCAAGAAAAGTACACTACTCAGTTAATGCATTAAATTCGCATCTGTATTTTCCAGGGAGTTCAAGAAAGCCGCCTCGATGGACCGAGAAAATGGTGATTGAAGCAGCAGGATGTTATATTTTTTAATTTATAACTGTATTTTATTGATTTGTACATGATCTATGTTAAAAGAAAACCATTACGATTTTTTAAAATTTAACATTACAATGTAAACTTCTGAAGAATTTACCAAAGATTATGAAGATTATACATAGAAGATTTTTACCAAATAAAATTGATTTATTCAAAGCTAACCAATTTCTCTTTTTATTTCCTCCTCAGTATTACTTAGCATAGTCAATAGATTCTGCTATCAGTGGATGAGTTATAGGAAATTGTTCGAATACGGTAGAGGTAAATATCATGCACTATCGGTAGATATACCATATTGGCCCGAATATAAGCTACATCTTAAAATTTGAAATGGAAAAAGAAAAAAAAATCTGTGTATAAACCAAATGAAGAAAATAAATTAAACGCAATAGTAAAATCAGAATATTATCAATAATGCCGACTGTTTTGACAGTGCTATTGTTGGATAATATTGCGGTATTTATAATGCGGCTAGTTTCAACAGTTCCATTGTTCATTATTATTATTTCAAAATAGAAAATCAACCTTTTTTAACAGCATACGATATGACGAAAGTTTATAATTGTACGGTTGCAATATAAGACGCATCCAAACTTTCACAACTGGAATTTGGATAAAATGTGCAGCTTATACCCTGGCCAATACGGATAGTGGTAAATACACGAGGATGAGCTGAGAGGCAGTGAGTTTGCGTCTGAAGATCTCACAGGAGTATGATGTGTGTTTCTCATCGTTTCTCTGCCTTTATTGTTCCACTTTCGGTTTTTTATCTTGGCCTCTCACACAACTCTACAACTGAAATTCACTGCATCATTTTAGTTCAGTTTTAAATAAAGGTAAATGTAGAATGACGGTAACATAGGTGAACCAAAATCATCTTGATCGGAATCAGTCCTATTAAAAATGCTCCGACATCATTATTCATGTTCAAATAGTTCTGAATTATGTTCTTCGGTTTTGTATAACAATTTCAGACGATCTTCGAGCGTTCGTAGTAGTTCACTGGTAGTGCTTCCTGTGATGTGTGGGATCTCTGGTTCGTTCTACCTCGCACCAAATTTGCTTTGTGGAGCACAAGTTAAACCACAAATAACATTTCAATTTCATTTTGACGTCTTGTACAACGAAGATACTACCCATCGAGTTACGTTGCGTATTAGGATAGTTTCTTCATATGTATTTTCACAATACTTTCGGGTGTTCGTTTTCCAGATAGCCTCTTCTGGAACAATATCAGGTAAGGGATCGTTATACCAGTATTTTATTTCAGGTCAATTAGTTACGACTGTTGTATCTGAAGATATATATTTGTTTCATAATTATGTGGACTATAATAAGAAACAAGACGGTCATATGTTGCTTATACTTTAAACAACTCGTACTTTTATTGGTAAGCTTACTACTTGTCAGATAACCCTCGTATAACAACTTATATAGTAGAATTAACATGGATGTTAAGGTTCTAGTCCATCAGTTTTCATTTGTTCTGATGGTGCACAATGACACTTTTTGAAAGGAGAAAAGGTCTGCAATAATAGACAACTACAGAAGTAAATGTGGAAATTAGCCAAAGGTAGGGGCGTACGCAGGAATTTATTTCGGAGAAGGTTCAGATCTTTTCGGGGGGAATCAAGTTCAACATGAAGTCCAATTATATTAGGATTAGTAAACTTACACCTGAATTTATGCTAAATTTATAGAACAGTGACTTAGGAGGATCAGGACCCCTAGGATTCACACCTGCGTACGCCCCTGGCCAAAAGTACCCGAAATGTAGCCAAAGACAACCCTAACTAAACCAAAGGCAAGCTAAACGAAGCGAAAGACAGTTCTAACCCAACCAAAAGCAAGCCTAATACAACTATAGTTAAACCAACGCCAAGCTTAGCTTAGCCAAAGACAAGCCTACACTAGCCAACTGCAAGCTTACCTTAGCCAAAGACAAGCCTACATTAGCCAACGACAAGCTGACCTTAGCCAAAGGCAAGTTTGCTAGCCAAAGACAAGTCTACATTAGCCACAGGCAAGCTTACGTTAGCTAAATACAAGCCTATCTTAGTCAAAGGCAAGCCTAAATTAGCTAAAGACAAGCAAAGTGCAAAGTCAAACTACGCTACTTACACCTGTTATTAAGTTTTCAGTAGATCTAAATTCACTTGCGCAAGCTTGCATATCGCTTGTTTGGCGTGTCTTTCGCTTGCAGTTAGCTTAATCAGGCTTGCGGTTGATGAGTTTCGCTAATACTTGGCTTGCGTTTGAGATAATTTAGCTTGTGTTTCAGTTGTGAAGGCAAGCTTGCAGCAAGCCTTGCCCTGATGTAACTTACTAGCTTGCCCCAAGCTTGTAGCAAGCTAATTGGCTTGCATAATATAGCTTGCTGCAAGCTAAATTGACCTGCAACAGCAAGTTTGGGCAAACTTGCAGCAAGTTTAAATTGCTGTCTGGGATATGTTTCTATTGAAAGAGCTCTGTCTCTTCTCGTACCCCTTCATGAAAATGCTGTCTCGTCTCGTCTTCGCCTTATCTCCATTCGCATTCAACTCACGGTGTGAGGTCCAATTGAACACAGACCTCCACAAAAAGAGACAGAACTTTCTTGGTCACCTTCAGATTATTATTATTGTTATTATTATTATTATTATTAATAATAATAATAATAATAATAATAATAATATTACTGCGGTAGTGATTTGACTTTCTCGGCACTAAATTACTCGCTGATTTTATATAACATTGCGAATATCTTCTAGATAAATTAATCAAGAAAAAATTAAAAGGTAATTCCTTACAGAATGATATTTCAGTGCAATTAGTTCCTTATAATTCTATCAGACAGGAACGCTGTGTTTAAATAGAAAAATCGGAATGTTAACGTAATTAAATTTTTGTTTATTACACAGGAAAAAATATTAAAAGAAATTCTACATATTCCTTACTAAAAAATCATGTTATATTCAGAACTTCAAATTTTATTTTGACTTTCGAACTTGATTGCTTAAATTTTAACCTTACAAATTTGGATGTGGAGGAAAATAGAGAAGGTTAGCAGGGTAGAGAGGAAAACGAATTGGGAAATGCTGCAAACATGCAAGAGACGAGAGCAATATTGGAAGCGAAAAAGGATACGATATAAGGAGCGAAAAAATGGACGGATCACAAGTTTCGATCTTGCTAAGGGATTGCATTCTGAGACATGTAATAAAGGGGGTGATATCAGGAAAGCGAGAGTGTGTAAGAAGGTTGCAATTGATAGATTGTAATAAGGAGAGTGAGTAGTAGAAAATGGATCGATCTGGAACAGACCTGAGCCACTTTTGATCAACTCACAAGCCCCTGGGAAAATGACCACCATGCACCGTGAGACCACGGTCTTTTACGACCTCCATTTTAGGGGTGTATTCATTCCCTTTTATGAGCAAATTTTTCAACCCCTATTTTAACATAGGAGATAACACATAAGAGTACATAACACAACAAGGGTGTATTCGTTCTCTTTTATGAGCATATTTTCCAACCCCTATTTCAACATGCCAGAGACTACGAAACATGGCGGACATAGCACAAGGGGTGTATTCATTTTCTTCACCTCTAATTGAACATAGCAGAAATTACACTGAGAGTACGTAACACACAACATCCTCCATTTTAAGGGTGGACTCGTTTTCCAACCCCTATTTTAAGACAATGAATACCTATGTAACATAGCGATTGGATACGCTCTTTGAACCGATTTGGATAAAACTAGGCATATGGGGGTTTTCGATCATGCTGAGTACGAATATCATACCATTTTAGGGGTGAATTCGTTTTCAACCCCTATTTTAACATAACAGAAATGACATAAGAATACGTAACATAGCAGTGGGCCTATTTTTCCACCCTTATTTGAGCATAGTCCATTTTTAGGGTGAACTCGTTTTCAACCCCTATTTCAACATGACATAGACTACGAAACATAGCAGAGGTGAACACACAGCAGATACATAAGACTTGTTCCACCCTATTTGAATCCATGGTCTTTTAGGGGGGTGAACTCGTTCCCTTTTCCAACCTCTATTTTAACATAACAGAGAATACACTGAGACTATGAACACACAGCACAACAGATAAGACATAGCTACGGAGGGAGGGTGTACTCGTTCTCATTTTTCAACCATTATTTGAACATAACAGATAATACATTCGAACCTTATAGCAAAGATTCTTTTAAGGAGTGAACTTGTTCTAACCTATATTTGAACATAGCAGAGATGATTATTTAAAGAATGCGAAACTTCCGTGTTTTGTTATCAGTTACATAATAACTTCCGCCATATGTAGATAATTCTCATTACGTCATTCATCCGGATTTGAAAAAACATTGACCTAGTTTTCTCTTTAACAGACAATAACTTGTCGTCATTCAACGATAGGAATCCCTGAACGTAATGTAATCAATCACAAAGGTATAAAAAAAAAGAGGGGAATCCCCCAGAGGATGACTCATACTATTGCGCAACATGACGTAATACTGTCAGACAGGTATAAAAGACTGACCGACATGTTTTTTTGTAATCACTTCATGTTTACCGTGTGAAGCGTAAAGTTCAGATATTTTTTGTGTGTGTGCGTTTATATTATTAGTGTGGTTTATTAATAGTGTGGTTTTGTTTTCTTTTGTAAGTAAGACATTTTATAATAATACTATTAATATTATATTATAAAAACTCAGTTCAAAATTATTATAGTAACTTTGAAGAGTTAGTTTTTTAAAAAAAATGGCAACAAAAAAGGTTAAATCAAATATTATCAATTCTGATACTCTATTTAATAATAATTTAAAAAAATTTATTTTAAAATGTGATACTGATTTAAATGAGGATAGTGGATGTTTTTTAAAGAATAAAAGAAAAGACTGTTTAGATATATTACAACAAGAACAAACTAAGACATCGTTTAAAGTAAATTTTTCTTTGGCTACAACTTTTGTAAAACCAGTAGATTTAGAAACATGTAGATTCTTTGTAAATAGTGGTAACGAAATTATTTTGCCGAGTACAGATTTGAATGCTATAATTGAAAAACTATTTAATAAAATTTTAGTTGAACAAGAAAATAGGGCAATTAAGAAATCAGGGTGGTCTTTATGTTCTGAACCAAACCATCACTTAGAAATTAAAATCAGTAAATATGATCCGCTTTCCGCTTCTTCTTTTATAAAATTACCTCAATGGATTTTATCCAAAAAGAAATGTGTTTTAAATATTCAAAATAATGATAATAGATGTTTTATGTACTGCATTCTAGCTGCATTGCATCCCGCAAAAGAACATCCAAATCGTGTGAATAATTACATACAATATAGTAATACTTTATTACCATTATTTGAAAAAACCAATATACAATTTCCCGTCGAAGTAGAACACATAAGCAAATTTGAACATATGTATAATTCCGTATTTCCTAACAAACAAATTTCCATTAATATATATGGCATTAACTATGATCATGAAACTATTTTCCCATTACATATAAGCGAAAATGCAGGTGTATTTAAACATATTGATTTACTGTATTGTGAAGAAAATTGCAACAATCATTATTGTCTTATAAAAAATATCAATGCGTTATTGAAGAGTCATAAAGAGAAAACTTATGTAAAATTGCCTCAATGGATTTTATCCACAAAATGTGTTTTAAATATTCAAAATAACGATAATAGAAGTTTTATGTATAGTATTCTAGCTGCATTGCATCCCGCAAAAGAACATCCAAATCGTGTGAATAATTACATACAATATAGTAATACTTTATTACCATTATTTGAAAAAACCAATATACAATTTCCCGTCGAAGTAGAACACATAAGCAAATTTGAACATATGTATAATTCCGTATTTCCTAAAGAACAAATTTCTATTAATATATATGGCATTAACTATGATCATGAAACTATTTTCCCATTACATATAAGCGAAAATGCAGGTGTATTTAAACATATTGATTTATTATATTTAAACTCTCATTATTGTCTAATAAAAAATATCAATGCGTTATTGAAGAGTCATATAAAATTGCCTCAATGGATTTTATCCACAAAATGTGTTTTAAATATTCAAAATAACGATAACAGAAGTTTTATGCATAGTATTCTAGCTATATTGCATCCCACAAAAGATAATCCACATCGTGTGAATAATTACATACAATATAGTAATACTTTATTACCGTTATTTGAAAAATTTCCAGTCGAAATAGCACACATAAGCAAATTTGAACATATGTATAATTCCGTATTTCCTAAAGAACAAATTTCCATTAATATATATGGCATTAACTATGATCATGAAACTATTTTCCCATTACATATAAGCGAAAACACAGCTGTAGGTAAACATATTGATTTATTATATTTAAACTCTCATTATTGTTTAATTACAAATTTAAATGGTTTAGTCAGACATCAGTTAGGTACTCATCAAACATTTATTTGTAGACGATGTTTAATATCTTTTTATAACAAATCAAAATTAGATGAACATGACAAATTATGTAAAGAACACACTCCAACCAAAATTAACATGCCGAAACAAGGAGAAGTTTTAAAATTTCGAAAATTGAAATTGTTATTACAGAATGATGTGATAATAATTGCAGATATGGAAAGTTTATTAAAACCTATAAATAAACAAAGTGGATCTCATACAGTACAAATTCACCAACATATACCATGCAGTTTTGGTTATATTGTATGTTGGAGTAACAACTATATGAAATCAGATTTAGTTATTTATCGGGGAGAAAATGTATCGATGAAGTTTATGTCTGCTATGGAGAATGAATTAAGAAAAATCATAAACATATTAGATCAAGAAAAACCATTAATACCATTAACTAGTTCTCAGTTACAGGAGTTTAACCTATCCACTGAATGCTCAGTTTGTGATAGTAAATATACGAGTGACAATAGAAAAGTTAAACATCATAACCATTTAACTGGTCAATTTATTGCCACGGTGTGCAACAAGTGTAATTTACAAATTAAGCGTCAAAGTAATTTTATCCCTGTCTTCTTCCATAATTTGTCTGGGTATGATGCACATTTATTTGTGAAAGAATTAGGTTGCACCCCGGGAAATATTTTTGTAATTGCTGAAAGCACTGAGAAATACATAACATTCTCTAAGCACTTTAATTTTAATGGTAGACCTATCGAGTTACGTTTTGTAGACTTATTTAAATTCCTACCGTATAGTCTCGAAAATTTGGTGTCAAAATTAAAACCTGAGCAATTTGTCTACACAAAGCAATATTTTTCCGATGAAAAGTTTCCTTTAATTCTCCGTAAGGGAATTTATTTTTATGAATACATAACAAATTTAGATACATTTAAAGAAACTGAATTTCCTGGAAGAGAGGCGTTTAGTAGCAAATTGAATGGAACACAAATTTCCGAGACTGATTATCAATATGCAAAACTGATTTGGCGTGTGTTTAAATGTGAAAATTTAGGGGACTACCACGATCTATATTTAAAATGTGATGTACTTCTCACAGCAGATGTGTTGGAGAATTTTAGAAAGACATGTTTAAATGCTTTTTGTATTGATCCGATTAATTGTTTTACTGCACCTGGGTTGGCATGGCAAGCCATGTTATATAGAACAAAAATTGAACTTGAACTTTTATCAGATATCAATATGTATATGTTTGTAGAAAAATCGATTCGCGGAGGTATTACTCAAGCTGTGTTAAGGTATGCCAAAGCTAATAATCCTTACGTACATGATTTTGATGCGGAAAAAGAAAAATCTTATTTACTGTATATTGACATGAATAATCTGTACGGACTATCAATGATTGACTATTTACCATATGGTGGTTTTCGGTGGGAGGATAAAATTGACAACTGGCAAGACAAACATAAAATTATCAATTGGCCCACGGATAGTGAATGGGGATTTTTTCTAGAAGTGGATTTAGAGTATCCAACTGATTTACACGAATACCATTCTGATTTTCCGTGTGCTCCAACTAATGAAGTTCCACCGAATGGTAAATATTCAAAATTACTATTGACACTTAAACCGAAATCGAATTATATCTTGCATTATAGAGTATTACAATTTTATCTAAAACAAGGTTTAATATTGGTAAAAGTACATAAAATATTATGGTTTCGTCAATCTAAATGGCTTGCATCTTATATTCAAGAAAATACTCAACGCCGTGCAAATGCTACAATTGAATTTGAAAAAGATTTCTATAAGTTATTAAATAATTCGGTATACGGAAAGACAATGGAGAATGTACGAAAACGAATTGATATAAAATTAATTAACAATGAAAAAAAGTGTAAAAAATTAGTAGCGCAAAATCAGTTTGAAAATTGGGTAAAATTGGCTGATAATTTGGCATTGTTTCATATGGTAAAAAAATCGGTAACCCTTAATAAACCAATTTACGTAGGAGCGACAGTTTTAGAATTATCAAAATTAGCAATGTATGAATTCCATTATAATATAATGAAACCGCGATATGGAGATAAAATTAGAATTGCATATATGGATACTGACTCTTTCATTTACCAAATTAAAACTAACAATATTTATAACGATATAAAAGATATGAATGAGTATTTTGACACCTCAAATTATCCTGAAAATAATTCTTTATATAGCACAAGAAATAAACACGTTTTGGGTAAAATGAAAGACGAATTAGGTGGAGTTCCTATGATTGAATATGTTGGGTTACGAGCAAAAAATTATGCTATAAAAACTGGTGAAAATAAAGAATTGAAAAAATGTAAAGGGATCAAGAAAAATATAGTTAAAGAACAAATTACGTTTGACGATTATAAATCATGTATATTTAAAAACGAAACGATCTATAAAACACAATTTGAAATTAAAAGTAAATACCATAATTTAACAACAAATCAGGTAAGAAAATTAGCATTAGATCCGTATGATGACAAAAGAAAAATTTTAAATTGTAATATACACACTGTTCCTTGGGGGTATTATAATAATAAAGATGTAAAATGTACGATTTGTATATTGTAAATACGATATAAATTTTTTTTTGGATATATTAGTATTAAGAAAATGTCACAATCAGTTCGAGAACAAATAGTTGCAGAATTACATAAAAGTGCAAGACGAAACTATCCTCGAATACCCGTTATAACGAAAGGGATTCATGATTTATGGCAAGCTGATTTAGTTGAAATGAACAGTGGAAAATTGAAAGGTCTAGCAAAAATTAATCGAAATTTCAAATATTTATTAACTGTGATAGATACATTCTCTAAATATGCTTGGGCTATTCCTGTGAAAAATAAAACTGGGAAAGAAATTACACAAGCATTTATAACAGTGCTGAGAGAAGCAAACAAAAGCCCTAAATTTTTACAAACTGACAGGGGTCGAGAATTTTATAACTCAGAGTTTCAGAAGGCGATGAACCAAAATAACATTAAACATTATTCCACGTACAGTGATGTGAAAGCAAGTATTATTGAAAGATTTAATAGATCGTTACGTAATTTAATGTGGAGAAAATTTACACTGCAGGGAAATTATAAATGGATTGGCATTCTGCCGGAATTACTACATAAATATAATAATACTATTCATTCCACTATTAAAATGAAACCTATCGACGCTATTAAAAAAGAAAATGAAAAACATCTATTGACAAACATCTATTGCAAAAAGTTTTCTGTGATAAAAAGAAAAAGTAAATTTAAGATAGGTGAATATGTAAGAATTAGTAAACTTAAGCGTCCTGGTTTTGATAGAGGTTTTACACGCAATTGGAGTACAGAAATTTTTCGAATTGCTAAAGTTTTCTTCACTAATCCTCCGACATATCACTTAGTAGACTCAAATAATAAACCTATTGAAGGAAGATTTTACGGACACGAATTACAATTAACGAAATTTCCAAACACATATTTAATTGAAAAAGTGTTGCGAAAGAAAAATAATAAGGCCTATGTGAAATGGTTAGGTCTGCCAAAAAGTGAAAATTCTTGGATCGATTTAAAACATACTATATTGTAAAAAAAAGAGAAGTCAAGAATTTATAGGTGAAGCATGTCGTCACAAGTATTTCTTGTAGATTTTATAATTTCAAAAGGTGAATTTTATATTTTAAATTCTAGCAACACTGTAAATTTTCGTTGCTTAGTTAAATTGTCATCATCATCATCATCATCACGAGGTCTATCAGTATCACAAGTAAAAAGTATATTAAACCAAATTTGTTCTTCCACAAACGCTGTTTTTTATGTAAAGGAGAAAAGAAAGCAAAATATTTAAAAACGCTATTTAAAATAAATTCAATATATCTGTAATAGAGATGGAATGGAAAATTCCTTTTACATGTATGGTAGCAGGTCCCACAGGTTGTGGAAAATCATATTTTGTTAAAACATTTCTTGACCATTATAGCAAGTTATTTAAAAATATTTTATGGTGTTATGGTGAATGGCAACCATTGTATGATACTATTTCAAACTGTACGTTTAAAGAAGGTTTACCTCAAAATAATGAATTTCAAGCACACGAGGGTCCACATCTTGTCATTATAGATGATTTAATGCGTGAGTGTGACCATCGGATTGTAGATATATTTACTAAGGGTAGTCATCATAGAAATATAAGTGTAATATTTATCACACAGAATATTTTCCATCAACAAAAAGGAATGCGGGATATTTCGTTAAATTGTCATTATATTGTTTGTTTTAAAAATCCTAGAGACCAAGCTCAAATTAATTATCTCGCACGACAATTGTATCCAGGTAATACAAAATTTATTCAAGAAGCATATCAAGATGCAACTCGAATTGCTCATGGTTATTTACTCTTTGATTTAAAACAAAATACTCCTGATGAGCAGCGAGTTCGAACAAATATCTTTCCAACAGATTCTTTTAATTATGTTTATGTACCTGTAAAAAAATAATAATTGTAATATGGTTTATATTCTAACAACTATTTGTGCTTTAATAGCCGTAAAAAATGATTAGTAAGGAAAATGCACATATGTTAAAACTTTTAGCAAAGTCAAAACCGAAAGCACGTAAGGCAATTTTACAAAATGCAGATCCTGATTTAATTCGCTCTATTTGTGAATGTTCCTATAACGTATTACAGGGAAATGTTCCATTAAATAAAACAGAGATAAATAAGCTAAAAAAATATAAAAAGGAACTGAGATATTTGGTGAAAAAAGGTCCGTCATTAAAACAGAAGAAAAAACGAATAATTATACAAAAAGGTGGTTTTCTTACTGCTTTGCTTGCACCTATTATTGGAGGTATACTATCTAGTTTAATTAAATAATTATGCAAAACGCACAAAAACTTATTTTAATCACACCAGAAAAATTACATCATTATCAAACGATATTTAATCTTGATGATGAAATGAAAGAAATTTTAAATAATAAAAGTTTAAATGTAGAAGATAAATGGACAAAATATAGAGAAGTCTTACAAAAATATTTAAATATAATTCAAAAACCGGCAGCAGTTACAACAACAGCAACTACCACTACTACTACAGAGGAAGAACAAGGGGACGAGGATGAGGAGGATGATGATGAAATAATATCTACTCTCCCTGAAATTTGTAAACGTAAAGCGAGACCTTTATTACGTAAATTGAAACAAAATCCAAATATTCAATGGGACGATAATGGAAATGTGAATATTAATAATAAATTAATTCCAGGTGCAAATATAGTGGATTTGATATCCGATTTTGTTAGATGTCGTAAGAAAAATATTTCAGTTGCTGGCTGGAAACCTTTTGCTACATTATTAGCAAAAGCCAATATACCTTTAGAGTACATTGGTAATCCTCAACGAATAGATTATATTAGAAAACTAACAGAAGAAGACGAAGAAGACGAAGAAGAAGATGGTCCTCCACCCCGTAAACGCAAATGGTGTACTTATAAGCAATAATAATAATAATATTCTATTGTTATCTATTGATATTTTTAAGTATATAGAAAGAAAGAAAGAAAGATGAATGAGCCCTATCTCAATTACTACATACACCAAGCAGGAAGTGATTATAACGTGTATAGAGGTGCACCATATCAAGAAGGTTATGGCATTGGTAGTTTTCTAGGAGGTTTATTTCGTACTGTATTTCCTTTATTAAAACAAGGTGCAAAAACTGTTGGTAAAGAATTGATACGTACAGGAATTAATGTAGCAGGAGATGTACTAGATAATAATAGACCTATTGAAGAGTCTTTACAAGATCGATGGCAAGAAGCCAAAACAAATTTAAAAAACAAAGCTCAAAATAAATTAAATCAGGTGTTGGAAGGATCTGGAAGAAGAAAAAGAAAGAAAGTTCATTTTAGTGGTGCTGGTGTGAAACGGATAAAAAGATCCAAAGATATTTTTGATTGATTGACTATGGAGCAAAGTGATAGTTTTTATCTCACACTTCCTAGCAATAGTTCTATGAAATATTTTCCTCAAAATACTCTTGCTTGTTATACTACTAAATTATATCAACCTATTGTACTGGAGAAAGGAGTGTGGGAAACAGCTGTTGTTGAAGTGCATTATACAAGTTCATTTCAGAATGTTTCCAAATATACAAATAATATTTATTATCGTCTCATGAATACAGAAAGCTGGAACATAACTAAAATCTTACCAGGACACTATTATAATGTTGATGATATTCTATCTCAAATTAATCATAAAAGTGATATATTAAATTTACAATTAAAAGTCAAAGCATCAGTGAAACGAATTGAGGTTAATAGAGTAATAAAAGATCAAGAGAAGCATATAGAAGTACGCCTATCTCCTGAACTAGCCCGAATACTAGGTTTTGATCATATTCAACAAGAAGATATTGCAGTTGTTCATCATGCTCGTTATCCACCTGATTTACAAAAAGCGCTACCTACACTTATGTATATTTACAGTGATATTGTAGAACCACAAATGGTGGGTGACACCGTAGCTCCATTGTTACGTATTATAAATACAAATATTACAGAGCATGGTGTTAATAATGTACATATTTTTGATAATCCTCATTATGTCACTGTGCAACGTAAACAATTTGATCAAATTATTATAGATTTAAGAGATAGTACAGGTAATCCACTTCCTTTCCAATATGGCAGTGTATGTGTAAAATTACATTTTCGTAGACGTAATACGGTATTGTAAATTTTACCATGTGTGAATATAATAGTAAGAAAAGAGAGAAAAAAAATGCAGTGTGAGTGTATGAAATCAGAATTAGATTTATTTGCTGGTTTACCCACTCAAACCAGTATTATAGGTAATAAAATAGTTCCATATAAACCTGTGGCTTCATTAGCTGATAATGCACCAATAGAATTTGTAGTCCCCGGTCATGGGGATGACTATATTGACTTACCGCACACAATGTTATATGTTAAAGGTAAAATTACTAAATCAGATGGTTCTAATTTAACTTCTGCCGATAAGAAAATCGGCCCTGTAAATGATTTTCTCAATGCAATGTTCAGTGAATTGCAAGTATATTTAAATAATCAACTTATTTCCTACTCTTCACATACATATCCATATCGATCGTATATTGAAAAACTACTAAATTATAATGCTGAAGCTAAATCAACGCATCTTCAAACATCAATGTGGTTTAAAGATACTGCAGGGCATATGGACAGTGTGGCTGATGCTAATGTAGGATTTAAACAACGTTTTCTTCTCACTGCTTTAAGTCAGTCATTTGAATTATTGGGTTATATTCATGCTGATATTTTCAATCAGGAGAAATTTTTACTGAATGGTGTACAATTGCGTATTAAACTAATTCCAGCTAAACCTACATTTTGTCTAATGGGCGACGCAGATGCTGATGGAAAAGTTGTAATTACAGATGCAACATTGCTTGTGAAAAAGGTTGATGTATCACCGGCCGTTAAAATAGCACAAAATAAAGTATTACAAAATCCTAAATTTAGAGTAAAATATCCTATAACAAAAGTGCAAGTGAAGAC
Organism: Thermobia domestica; assembly: GCF_964235325.1. Lineage (NCBI taxonomy): Eukaryota > Metazoa > Arthropoda > Insecta > Zygentoma > Lepismatidae > Thermobia > Thermobia domestica. The sequence continues at coordinate 80,573,826 of NC_137465.1, read as the reverse complement.
TGAAACTCTGCCACAAGGAATTATGGATAGTACACTTCCAGATCTATTTTCAGGCCTAGTGCCTAAACGTATTATTATTGGTTTTGTTACTAATACTGCTTTTAATGGTAATTATTAAACAAATCCATTCAATTTTCAACATTTTAGTATGTCATTTTTTACATTGTATGTTGATGGAAATCCAGTCCCCTTCAAACCATTACAAACGGATTTTGATAATAATCTATATGTACAAGCATATTCTACGTTATTTACAGGTTCAGGTATTTATTATTCTAATCAAGGTAATGATATTTCACGTGCTGAATATCCTAATGGTTATACTCTACTGGTGTTTGATTTAACTCCTGATTCAAGCGCAAGTGCTGCATTTCATACTAGTCCACAACGGCAAGGAAGTGTACGTTTAGAGGTTCATTTTAAAGAAGCACTGCCATCTCCTGTAACAACAATTATTTATGGTGAATTCTCTTCAGAATTAGAAATTGATTTTCAGAGAAAAATATATATTAATTAAAGAAAGAAAATGTTAAATACAATTGAGCTTTATGAAGCATTACAACAAAATTTGCCTAAAGATCATTTTATTGGTGTGTATGCTGCTGATGAGTTACCTTTGTTTATTCATACATTTCCAGCCGCTATAATTATAAACACTGATTCTAGTGATAAGCCTGGTGAACATTGGGTTGCTGTTTATATATCTAATATGTGTGTGGGAGAGTATTTCGATAGCTATGGTATACCTCCCTATATACAACATCATATAAGGTTTTTAAAACGAAACTGTCTGTATTATACATGGAATAATAGACGTATTCAAGGTGATTTATCTCAATTTTGTGGACATTACTGTTTCCTATATTTAGCATGTCGTGCATCTGGTTATTCGATGCAGGATTTTTTAAACAAATTCTCACTCACTACTATTGATGCTAATGATATTATGCTTCATTCATTTATGAGAGTATGATGATGTTATTTTTTTAAACTCCGCCATTGCCGGTCCCAAGCCCTGGATGAGAAAGGAGGAGGGTTGGGGGTCTTGCTACCCCCGTAAAAGAAAATATGCTCATAAAAGAGAACGAATACACCCTTGTTGTGTTATGTACTCTTATGTGTTATCTAATCTTCACTATGTTTCGTAGTCACTGTCATGTTAAAATAGGGGTTGGAAAATAATCCATGTTCTTTTATTAACTGTGCTATGTATTACCTGTTCTGTTGTGTGTTCATAATCTCAGTGTCATTTCTGTTATGTTAAAATAGGGGTTGAAAATAAGCCATGTTCTTTTATTAGCTGTGCTATGTATTATCTGCTCTGATGTGTGTTACGTACTCTTATGTGTTATCTTCTCTTTTATGCGTTCGTAATCTTATGTGTTATCTCCTATGTTAAAATAAGGGTTGAAAAAAGGGAATGAGTTCACCCCTAAAATGGAGGTCGTAAAAGAGAATGAATACACCCCTTCAATGTTTCATATTCTTATCTGATATCTGTTCTGCTGTGTGTTACGTAGTGTTATGTGTTATCTGTTCTTCTATGTGTTCGTAATTAACATAGGAGTTGAAAAATATGCTCATAAAAGGGAACGAGTTCACCCCCTAAAATGTGCTCGTAAAAGAGAATGAATACACCCCCTTAAAAGTGCTCGTAAAAGGGAATGAATACACCCCTAAAATGGAGGTCGTAAAAGACCGTGGGCTCACGGTGCATGGTGGTCATTTTCTCAGTGGCTTGTGAGTTGGCTGAAACTGGCTCAGGTCTGATCCAGATCGATCCATTTTCTACTACTAGAGTGGTATATTATGTTGGGTTGCGAGGAAGATATTAGCGGGAAATCGCAAAAATGGAAACTTCTTACCTAGTTCACGGAAACTGGCCCGTCATTAATAGCAGAACACTGAGGAGGAGGAGGAGGAGGAGGATAATTATACTACAAATAAAAAAGCCGAAACAATGGTTTATGCATACGAATTGGCCAGCATTTTTTTTCTGGTGGCAGCTATGTAAGGTTCTATTTCTCTCAATCTGGTTAGATTGTAAGGTCAGGTTATTCGGGTCGGTTCTCGGGTTAGGTCACTTCGGGTCGGGTCACTCGGGTCAACTCGGGTAGAATTGTTGGGTCGGGTCAGCTCGGGTCGGATTGTCGGATCGGGTTATTCGGGTTGGGTTGTCGGGTCGGGTCAATCGGGTCGGATCACAGGTCGGGTCATTGGGTCTTGTCAGTCAATTCGGGTCACGGGTCGGGTCGGGTCGGTCTTCAATACATAATTTCCACGAAAATTACAATATCACGGTTTATACCTCATTGGACTTCCAATAAAACATATTTTCAATGATGTGTACACCATGTCGCCATTTTTGTATGAGGGAATTTCTAGAGGGATTTTGTGGGAATTTAACGGAGTGTAGATTCCTGTGTGTATGTGTGTGTGATACCTTACAGGATACAAGATGCCGAGGAAATGTGTAAAACAACTGGACAATTTCTGTTATGTATGTGGGGAGCTGACATTTAAATTGCAACGTCGATGTTTTACTCCACTTGTGAGGAAGTGTTACCAGTTATATTTTGGTTGCTGTGTAGGAGACCAAGATAAGAATTTCGCTCCTCACTACATTTGTTGTACTTGCGTGAAACGTCTGACTGGGTGGCAAATGGTGAACGAAACATGAACTTCGCAGTACCGATGATCTGGAGGGAAACAAGAGATCATTCAACAGGCTGCTACTTTTGTATGACACAGATGAAAGAAATAACCAGTAAATCTAACCACACAGTACAGTACCCTAATTTGCCATAAGCAATTAGGCCAGTTCCACACAGTACAGAATTACCTGTACCAGTACCTCCTCCTCATCTTACGGTAAATGAGGATTACGTACGTGAAGCAACTACTGAATTTCCAAATGAGGATGATGATCCTACTTATGTAGGAAGCACATCTACATTGGATCCCCATCTGATAACTCAGGGTGAACTAAATGACCTCGTACGGGATTTAAAACTCTCCAAAATACAGACAGAGCTTTTTGCTTTTAGACTTAAAGGCTGGAATCTTCTCCATCGTGACACTAAAGTGTGTATTTTTCGAAACCTTCATACAGAGTTTCAAAAGTATTATTCTCAAGAAAATGATTTAGTGTATTGTAATAATGTCTCTGTTGTGACGGATACACTTGGAAATGCACATATAAGTACAGAGTGGAAATTGTTTATTGACTCTTCCAAAACTAGTTTTAAGGCTGTCCTTTTGCACAATGGCAACAAATTTCCTTCAGTGCCTTTGGCTTATGCAACTAATATGAAGGAAACCTATGAAAATATCGAAATAGTGTTAAAAAGAATTCAGTATGTGAAATACAAGTGGACCGTTTGCTACGATTTAAAAGTCATTTCTTTGTTAATGGGTTTGCAGCTTGGTTATACGAAATATTGTTGTTTCCTCTGCGAATGGGACAGCAGGAACAAATCGGAACATTGCATCAAAAAGGAATGGCCAACGCATGTATTAACTCCTGGACAGAAGAATGCTGTTTATTCCTCACTGTTGAGCCCTGATAAGATAATTCTACCTCCTCTTCACATAAAGTTGGGGCTCTTCATAAACTTTGTTAAGGCAATGGACAAAAGTAATGCAGGATTTTGTTACCTCAAGGAAAAATTTCCTCGGGTGAGTGACGCTAGGAACTTTTGTAGACCCCCAAATAAGATGTCTGATTCGTGACCAAAAATTTGAGGATCTCTTAACTCTGCTTGAGAAAGCAGCTTGGTGTACATTTAAATGTTTAACAGAGATTCTTTTAGGAAACAAGAAAGCCCCAAATTATCGTGTAATTGTGAGTGATTTCCTGCAATCATTCAAAGAAATGGGTTGCAACATGTCCCTTAAAGTTCACTTTCTAGACTCCCACCTGCATTTCTTTCCTGAAAACCTTGGTGCTGTTAGTGATGAGTATGGGGAACATTTTCATCAGGATATTTCCTCCATGGAGAAGAGATACCAGTGACAGTGGAGTTCAAAATGCTAGCTGATTATTGTTGGACACTTAAAAGAGATGTTCCAGAAGCCAAACACAGAAGAAAGTCGACAACTAGAACATATTAGTTGAGGTAAGTAAGTGTTCATTTATTAAGAAGATACCTTCTTTTATATTATTTATTAGTAGATATAAAATGGTGACACGGTGTATACATCATTGAAAATATATTTTATTTCAAATCCAATGAGATATAAACCGTGCTTATATTGTAATTTTCGTGGAAGTTATATGTGATTTTATCTGCACTAATGAATATGGTAAAATCAACAATACACATAGCATATTTTTATATAAATATGTTTATTTCTCTAGAAAGAATAATGCTATTCTTATGAAACTTAGAGGGCTTACAAAGTATAAATCAAGCTAACATACAATGTAATTTGTGCGTTTATATACATAAGGTAAGCGAGCTACACGTATGAAAATGGTAAAAAAAAGGGGGGAAATTTGCCAAAAATCCCTCTGTGACGGGAAAACTGAGGGTAATGGAGAGAAACTGATTGCAGATTGAAATTCTATGTGAAAAGGTCTATTAGAATCAGGTATTTTCTTCCGTGTGCCAAAGAAAAAGAATTTTTTGTCGACTAATGTAATAGTTACTATTTTCAATCTCAGCATCCGTTATTCAAACCGGTTAACGTCGATCGCTAAACAGCAAAAACGATAATACGTAGCTGTAGCCCCACTGCCTTTCTTACTTTCTAGGTTAACTATCAGAAAATGTTAAAATATGATACACTGGTTTAATATTTGAAATGAGAATTCGAGATATCTCTAACAACTTTCATATCTCTAACTTTGAGCAATCCCGAGATATATACATAATTACAATAATGACAATCCCCATCCCTTTTCTTCAATTCTAGGTCAAATATTAAAAATACTCACAACCGTATATTATTTAGTAGAAACGAAAATTTTACCTGCACATTTTTACACAAACGAAGTATGAACGATCGCGACAAATTGTGGTTCAATCGAACATAGTGGGGCTAGCACCTAGACAGCTCCCCTTTCTTTTCGTTCTGTCGACGCACCTGATAGCGTAGAAACAAAACTTCCGTCTGCGCATTACAGTGCTAACGATGTACAAACGATTGAGATAATTTTCTTTTGAATCAGACGTGGGGAGGTGCTACCAATTAGGCAGCCTATACTTTGTTATCGTTTTGGCGCACCCCTAATTGTGTACAAACGAAAATTTTGAATGCAAATTTCTGTACAAAGACGTACAAACAAGTGGGACAATTTGTGGTTGAATTGGACATGGTGGGAGGGCTACCATTTAGACAGTCCCCCACTAGGAATGCGCACGAGTCGAGACATGTTTCGAATCTCGACTCGAATTCGAGTCGAGACACACTTTGTAAAATTCGAAACTAGTCGAGACAAACGTATTTCTCGACTCGAATTTTCGAGTCGAGACTGGAGTCGAGTCGAGACAGCTGTTAAAAATCTCGACTCGAATCGAATGTCTCGAAAGTCTTTCTATAATTTTTAATATTATTTTGAAGAAAGTACTCAGAGACACTCAGCACGAGAATTTCGGAAACTGCAGGACTTGTCAGGTGTTCGAGGAGTGCTGTGGTGATTGTCTTCAGCAAGTGGCGAAACCAAAGGGAAAAGACGTCCAAATGTCGAGGGGTTGAGCGCCCCCCATCTCATTACATATGTCGGACGCCGTAGGCTGGGCAGACTGGTAAAACAGAACAGGCAGCGAACTGCGTCGGAACTAACATCAGAGTTTAATGCTGGGCAAAGTAGTGTGTGGCTGAACTAGTGCTGTAATTTTTTTTTTTTTTAAAAACGTTTTTTCGACTTTCCGGAAAATTTGAAAAAAAAATTAAAATGTTTGTATTAGGTTAATTTTACTAGTAATGATATCTCTTTTTTTCAAACACGTGAAAAATGTAAGTTCAAAAATTTCAATATTGCGAATATTAAAAAATAGCACTCGAAAATAAAACTATTCCAATTATTATCTATATATTAAAATACTAGATTTACGCGTATATGTTTCTCCTCACAGAAAAGTTTATATGTTTGCCTTCAATCGTTTCAACAATGAAATCTCGAACCCACAAGTGCTAGAAACGTACCGTTTTCATTTGTTGATTCCAAATTTTGTGTGAAATGTCCAGTTCTAATTGAATATTTAAGAAAAACATGGCCATTAGTTCTTTATTACATTTTTAGGGGTACACTAGAAGTACTGTGGGGACGCGGTGGCTCAGTGGTAGAGCGTTCACCTCCGGTGCTTGGGGTCCCTGGTTCGATCCCAGATCGCGCTGTGTGGACTTTGTGATGGACAAACACCATGTTCGTGGGATTGCTCGGGGTCCTCCTGTTTCCTCCCACTTTCTTCATTCCACCATTTCATTCATTTCTCATCATCGCCGTCTCTTTTAGCCTAACCGGCATAAGTGTGGGACGTAAAACTAAAGATTTCATTTCACAAGAAGTACTGAAATTTTTGAAAAAGTAAAGCATCATACCCTACGAGTTATATATTCCAACATCATATAGTTGTATATGGGCATTTGCTTCATGGCCAAATGATAATGAAAACGAAGGATAACCATTTCTTCAGTCTAAGGTTAATCTTCATTCTTTGGAGAGTTTTTTTTTTAATAAAAACCGTTTATCACTGACATAATTAATTGTGTGTGCAATTTATTTACTTATTAAATAATGCATGCAAATGCATGGATACACGATATGGGCATTCAGTAAATGGATACTTGAAAATTTGAATTCAATTATCTATACAAGCCGGCTACGAGTCTTTTGTTTTGGCCGCGGGTGCAGTCCAAACTACTGTTTTCTCCTACCAATTGTTTCAATTAGGATTGAGCTTCTTACCGGATGTGTAGCCTACCGAAGGACCACACAGATGTTATCGAAACTATTGTGCTATTGTTTCTTTGTATGTTTTGGCAGAAACTTCTGTAGATATCGAAGCCCGCCAGTTACGCCATATCTAGTAACTTGGTGCATAATTCACTCCCATTTAGCATCTAGCATCCTGAATTTAGCATCTTGGCAAAATCTCATTCTTCCCTATGAAGAACAGAAAAAGAGCGAAAATTTAGATGGTTCACTGACCGTTGGGAATTATTCCTTAGTTGAAGCGATGGTTGGAGTAATAAAACCAGTTAGTATTTCCGCTGTTGTATTGTTAAATTCACAGAAATGTTCAAAAATAAGCAAAACGTGACTCTGCACAAGATGTTTACTTACCTATAGTTTTATTATTGTCAACTGAACCTTGAGTGTGAGATTATCTGGGATGTTTCTGTCCCTCCTCACTTTAGAACTTGAGAGGGGAGGGGGTATGATTGTCAGGGGACCACCGGTAATACACCGCTAAAAGAAATGCTTCAGTGCTGCGTCGGAAGCGACATGTTTTGTTATCCATTCACAAAGTACAAATTCTCCCTCCCTCCACTGATTCTCTTTCCAATACAGAGAATCGACTCTTTAAATGAAGATAGAACCATGTACCCTCCCGAAAATGCTAAAATGAATGATGCGTACAAATAACAAATCTGTGGATGAATCAAATAATGCAAATACATGAGAAGATGTTGAAGAAGATAACAGTGCTCGATGCAGCGCAGTCCACCACATGTAAATAGATTTGAAGTGTTCATATTTGTGTATGAGTACGTGTGTATGTGCTTGTTTCTGAGTATTTATATGCGCGTGTGTCTTGTAATTTTATATTAATATCCACTGGATTAAGTGAAAGTATAAAATGGATTTGATTACTGCCAAATTGACGTCACCTTTGTAAGTCATTAGTTTTTAATATTTAGTAATATTAAATTAGATTATAGTTTAGCTTCGTTTTCAGGAACAAAGCTCTACAAGACGTGAACCTACAGTTTAACGTCGGATTTGAAACACATAAGCTCCTACCATGAATCAAACCTCGTTCGAGAAAGGCGCATACGCTAACCACATAGTAACGGGAAGCTCAACATTTAGTAATATGTATATTAAGTTGTAAAATTATATTCGTTTAATTTTCACGAATATAATCTTCACAATGTAAAGCCTTCGCTAGGCACGTTATCTTATTTAAAAACAAAAAGCCTATCTCTTATGTTTGCCGTTTGGGGTTGGACTGCGGGATGATAGAAATCCGAAAGAGATGTTTTTATTAAATTTTGTACAGTAGATCTGCTCCTTCAAAATCTCCGTGTTTGATAAGAATGAACCTCCCCGACTCACGAAAATGTATACGTAATATAACAAACCATGCACATTAAATGCCAGACTAATATAGCAAACATTGAAGATGCCCCCCTAGAAAATTTTTTTCGCCCGCCCATGTCTGGAGGTACACAATTTCGCAACTCAGTGGATACGATGTGGATGTATTCAAAGTCCACTGACTTACCCATCAAATTTAAATTTTAAAAAAATATTTTCAGTGAATACTAACCTGAGGAGAACGGTTTTTTTAATTCGATCGCTAAAAAGTTTTGTTTTTGTTCACCAGGTCTCGGTAATCGTCCGGCACGAAAACTGAAGTTTCTACAAGTGTTTCCTCAGAAAATTTTCTGAGAAAGGGGTCCTCCAGGAGCGTTATTTAGGGGGTAATTCCTGCGTTTGTTATATACATATATAGATATAGATAGATATAAATATAGATATACTGTATATATATATATATATATATATATATATATATATATATATATATATATAAAGATAAGTAGGAGCGGGTCTTTAAAATTAGTTCGGAAAGATAATATGAAAATCTGGCATAATTTGCAAGAATGTCTCTAGTCTAATATAAATAAAATAAATAGTTTGATTGTGTGTTTGTCTGTCTGTATGCGGCCTGGGGACCAGACGAGTGTACCGAGAGTTATCAAATTTTGGTCAGGGATACCTTGGCCCAGGCCCCAGATCAAGACGGATCTTTTTTTTTTTCAAAATTCGAACCAGGGGGTCTCAGGAGGCGCTTACAGGAGCATGTAAAAGTGGTAGAAAATGGCCGATATTACTGTCGAATTCATAGTTTTCGCAGTCGCCGAAATGATGGTAATACTTCCACAGGCCTTACTTCCATGCGAAGAATGGGTATATTTAGCTAATATATATATATACTGATCACAAAAATTAGGGAATCAGATGAAAACTCATGTAAAACTTCTTACGAATAATGTGAGAACGCTATATCTTGTCCAGTTCAAATTAAAACAATGAAGGCCCAACGTGCAAACGAACCGTTTGGAACATCTGTGCACATGATCAGTGACGTGGCGCTACCAGATATCACTTTGTAGTGTGCCGCTGCCAACACATTCCAATTCCAGGATATCTTTGTTCTCATTGTGTTTAGTGCGTCACAAATCCACGTAGTGAAATTGCGCAACTACGTGATTAGCCAGAATCGTTGGCATGGCGAGCTGTCGTCAGGTTGGAATCTGGTCAGTGTTCAAAAAGACAAGGACAGGACCGTCCACTAGCAACCAAAGCCAGAGACGATCGTTATCCCTTGATAACAGCCTGTCGAAAGCGGCGTCAGAATACAACTCTGCTCCTGCGAGCCTTCCGAACAACAGGACGCACAATATCCACTCAAACAGTCCGCAATCGCCTTCGAGAAGGTGGTCTCTACGCACGTAGTCCTATGGTGTGTGCCCCATTATCTCCACGACACCGTGTTGATCGAAGATCGTAGGTGGAGAAACATCGTGGGTAGGGACGCAATGAATGGGGCAATGTTTTGTTCTCTAACGAGTCTCGATTCAGTGTGGTGCCTGATAATCGACGTGTTTTCAGCTGGAGAGAGTATGGAACACGACATAATCTCATCTTTGTGCGAGAAAGATCCCAGTATCATGGTGTTGAACTGATGGTGTGGGCAGGAATCAGCATTGGTGGGCGTACTGAGCTCCACATCATCCGAAATGGCTCTTTGACAGCTCTCACGGACGATATAGGGATGAGATCCTGAAAACTCTTGTTCTTCCTTACGCTGGTGCCATTGGTGATTTGTTCCTTTTCATAGATGATAATGCTCGTCCTCACAGAGCTCGGTTGGTGGATGAGATGCTGGATGCTGAGGGTATCGCTCGGATGAAGTGGCCAGCATGCTCTCCGGATCTCATTCCAATTGAGCAAATCTGGGATATGATTGGCAGACCAATTGCCGCTAGGCCAGTAAATCCAACAACCATTCCAAAGCTGGAAGTCGCTCTTCTGGATGAGTGGCACAACATACCCCAAGAACTCATCGATAATCTGATTGAATTCATGCCACGCAGGTGCGAGGCTCTGTTGGCTATTCGAAGTTATCATATGACATATTAAGGAACGATCAGTGTTTTGCCTTGCCAGTTTGTGAGCAGTTCGAAAGGGCGCACATAACGTCTTGTGTCATGAGCCATGTGAACAAGGTTTTCCGTGCCCAAACACCAGTATGTGCCCCAGTTTTCTAGTGTATCTTAAAGCATTCCTTCTTGTATGATATATATGAGTAAAACACAAGCTTATTCATACCTTAAGGTCTTCTGTGATATTTCAGCTGAACCCTAATTTTTAGCATTATATATATATATATATATATATATATATATATATATATATATATATATAGTGACGGATCCAGGATATGATCAAGGGAGGGGCTATACCATAGCTTGCAGTTTTATCCAGTGTAAAGCACGATTGAAGCCCATTTTATGCAGTGTATACTTGAGTGTGAAGGGGGGCCTATAGCCCCCTTGGATACGCCTTTCTCTCTCTCTCTCTCTCTCTATATATATATATATATATATATATATATAGGTAGATAGATAGATATAGATATATACATGATCGAAAATGGCCTCGAATCCATACTCGCTGAGATGAACAGAAGATACCGTATAAATCCACAAATTCAGACCCATTAGTACTCTAAGGGGAATGGTGACATGTACAGATAATTGAAAATTATCGATATTAATGTCAAATTCATAGTTTTGGGTCTCCAAAAGTTCATTGTTGACAGTTTTGGCGCCCTTTGTGTCTAAAATGAAATATATTCTCCCCGTGCGAACAACAGGTATTCTGCTAGTGTGTAATAATAACTAACGGAAGTTTCACTTAATGTATTTATCGATCCTCAAATTAACTCACTTGTGCGGTATATGTGTGTAAAGTAGAATTAAAACCTGTTGCTTTAAGTATATTTCCATTAGCGAAATACATTGTATATACGGTGGGACGTCGATAATCCTAACGTCAAAAATCCGAACGTGGTCCCTAGAAGCTTTTTACATTTTGTCTTAACGCTAGCGATAAACAAATAATAGCGTGTCCATCGACGTTATGTGAAGTCAGTGTTTTTACAAAAGTTCATTTATATGTAATTGTTTGTCATTTATTTTTATTTTTTCTTAGGCCTATAAGTTTTAAGTGTGACTTACAACAACAGTGTTATTTAGAGTACAAGCAGGTTCTTCAGAAACATTAAATGTAAGTAACCTTACCTACGATATTGTAATTACTGTATGTTCTGAATAACCACTGTATCGATAGAAGAACATACCGTACAGTATATGTAAGCCTAAATGGCATTTTCTTGGTCATTTTCGAAAATCCCAACAATTTGAAAATCCGAACTACCTGTGGTCCCAATTAGTTCGGACTTTCCACTTCCCACTGTATATGTTGCAGACATTTACAGCAAATAAGATTACTAGCATCAGGCCAATAAATAGTTTTTAAACTACATTTTCCTGTTTTTGCGATATTTCCGAACCAATTATTTTTTCTAATGGTTTCAAAATTTCCGAAATTTGACATAGAACAATGAAGATATCTCTACGAAATATATGTTTGACTTAACACATTAACTAAAATGATTCTGTGATTAACTAAAATGATGATTCTGATAATGCCCAAATTTTCCGTTTTTTCCCCAGCTCGGGAAAACCGTAAAAAAACTGTTTTTAACTCAAAATTTCCGTTTTTTCACAGGCCTTCACAACACTAGTCTGAACACACAATGCACCGAACACTCCTAACGATGGCGAATGTTAACACCACGACATCGGCAATTGCAAGTAAAATGAACACGAGACCATCGCCACTGGACTTTGGCGCAAGGGCAGAGGGTTGCATTGTCTGATGAATCCCGATATCTTCTTCATCATGACGATGTGAGGGTGCGAATCTATCGTGTTCCAAGGGAACAGCTCCTTGACATCTGTACTGCAGGACGGAAACAAACTGGCTGCGGCTTAATTATTTTCTGGGGAACATTCAGGTGAGCATCCATGTGTATAGTAAAGCTCGAGTAAGACACCATGACGGCCGAGGCGTCACACGCTGCTAGCAGACTACGTACACCCCTTCATGACGGCCATGTTTCTCATCGGTAGTGGCATTTTTCGACAAGATAATGCACCATGTCACAAGCCAGGAGTGTGGTGGAGTGGATCGAGGAACACAGCAGCGAGTTCCAAGTCATGTGCTGGCCCCCAAACTCTCCGGATCTCAACCCAATCGATCACATCCGGGATGTGATTGAACGTGACGTGAGGGCGCATCACCCCCTCCCCGGAATTTAAGGGAATTACATGACCTGTGTGTGCATATGTAGTGCCAACTCTCTCCAGCGACCCACCGAGGAACATTGCGACCATGCCAAGACGCGTTGCCGTTGTTATTCGTGCCAAAAGGTGGACATACTAACAATTAGGTAGTTAGTCATAATGGTCTGGTTTATGTAGGTGTATATTTCAACTCGTATATTTTGTCTCGACTCGAATTCGAGTCGAGTCGAGACAGAGACTGTCGAGTCGAGACACGAGTCGAGACAGCAACATATTTTCAAGTCGAGACACGAGTCGAGACAACATTTTCTCGATACAAGTCGAGACAGGCTTAAATCTCGACTCGACTCGACTCGTGCGCATCCCTTTCGCCCACTTTGTTTTCGTTCTGGCGGCGCCCCTAATTGTGTACAAACGAAAATTTCGCCTGCACATTTCTGCCCAAACGACGTACAAACGATTACGACAATTTGTGATTTAATTGGGCATGGTGCGGGCTACCATTTAGACAGCCCCTGTTTGTTTTCGTTCTGGCGGCGCTCCTAATTGTGTACAAACAAAAATTTCTCCTGCACATTTCTTTACAAACAATGTACAAACGATTGCAACGATTTGTGATTGAACTGGACATGGTGAAGGGCTACCACTTAGAAAGCCCCCACATTTTTTTCGTTCTGGCGGCGTCCCTAATTGTGTCAAAACAAAACTTTGGTCTGCACATTTCTGTACAAACGATTGCGACAATTTGTGATTGAATTGGACATGGTGGGGGCTACCACTTAGACAGACCCCATTTTGTTTTCTTTCTGGCGGCGTCCCTAATTGTGTATACACGTCTCCGAAAGTGCATTACCACCTGCAATTCTCCTTTTCCTTCAATAGCAGGCAAGCCAAAAAGCTGGGCGCTTCGGTTGGTTGCGAATTCGAAAGGCGTTGGACCAAACCCCAATTATGTAGCAAATATATCAGTGTGGCAAACTCAAATAAGAGAATAAAACAAATTGTTAAGAATGACAATTTTATTGTTGTGACGGAGTTGGATGACATCAAAAGTTACAAAATGATCTTACTTAAGGGGTTCAAACAAGATGAATGGGAAGAAACAGATATAAGAGGAAACCATTTCTCTCCTTACATCCCGGAAGAAGAATTTCATAAAAAAGAAAAAATTACATAGTTTAAAGTTTTAATATGAAAGCCAATTCCAAAATTTTCAAAGCTGACACCCGAAAGGCAAGAACAACTGAACGAAAGTGAATGAAATTGTGCAGAGATATTGCAGACGTAAAATGAGGGAATACGGTTTCGAATTTTAATGGAGAAAACGGTTGGGTGGGGCACGGACCCCTCCAAACATTTGATCACGAAATATCAAACGTGCTAGTAACAGTATGTCAGATGTGTAAAGGACATGAAGAATTGCAACGAAACTTTATGTATGGACAATACGCAAAAAATAAACAAATACGTTTTTTTTTTTTTTTTTTTTTTGCAGAAAAACAGTTTTAGGCGCAAAAGGCCCAACCAAAAATTTTGAAAGTTGACGCCCGAAAGGCGAATACAAGTGAATCGAAGTCAATGAAATTGTGAACAGATATTGTCGACGTAAAATGAGGATACGGGTTTCGTATATTGCTGAAAAAACCGGTTGGGTGGGGAAAGGACCCGTCCAAAACTTTGATCACGAAATATCAAAAGTGCTAGTAACAATATATCACATGCGTGTAAAGGCATGAAGATTGCAACAACTTTGTGTATGGACAATACGCAAAAAATAAACGAATACGGATTTTTTATGTTCTGCGGAAACACGGTTTTAGGGGGCAAAAGCCCCAACCCAAAATTTTGAAACTTGACGCTCGAAAGGCAAGAAGTGAACCGAAGTAATGACATTGTGCACAGATATTGTAGACATAAAATGATGATACGGGTGTCGTATTTTCCTGGAAAAAAGGGTTGGGTGGGCCTCGGACTCCTCCAAACATTTGATCACGAAAAATCAATAGTGCTAGTAACAGTATGTCAGATGTGTGTAAGGATATGAAGAATTCCAACGACACTTTGTGAATGGACAATACGCAAAGAATAAACTAATACGGATTTTTTATGTTCTGTGTAAAAGCGGTTTTAGGTTGCAAAAATCCCCACCCAAAATTTTTAAAGTTGATACCCGGCAAGCAAAGAAGAAGTGAATCAAGTGGAAGAAATTGTCAGCAGATATTGCAGACGTAAAATGTGGATACGGATTTCGTATTTTCCGAGAAAAAAGGGTTGGCTGGTGCACGGACCCCTCCAAATCTTTGATCACCAAATATTAAAGGGCTAGTAACAGGACGTCTGATTTGTGTGAAGGACATAGAGAATTGCAACGAAACTTTGTGTATGGACAATACGCAAAAAGTAAACGGATACGGTTTTTTATTTTCTACGGAAAAGCGGTTTTAGGTGGCAAAAGCTCCCACCCAAAATTCTGAAAGTTGACGCTGGAAAGGCAAATCAAAGTGAACCGAAGTGAATGAAATTCTGCACTGATATTGTATAACATCAAATGAGGAAATACGGGTTTCGTATTTTTCTCGAAAAAAAGATTGGGTGGGCACGGAACTCTCCAAACATTTGATCACGAAATATCAAAAGGGCTAGTAACAGTTGTCAGATGTGTGTAAAGGACATGAAGAATTGCAACATAGCTTTGCGTATGGACAATACGAAAATAAATAAACGAATACAGTTTTTTTATGTTCTGCATAAGAACGGTTTTACGTTTCAAAAGCCTGCACAGAAAATTTTGAAATTTGACGCCCGAAAGGCAAGAAGAAATGAACCGAAGTGGATGAAATTGTCCACAGATACTGCTGACGTAAAATGAGGATACCGGTTTGGTGTTTTCCTGGAGAAAGCGGTTGGGTGGGGCACTGACCCTTCCAAACCTTTGATCACGAAATATCAAAAGTGCTAGTAACAGTATGTCAGATGTGTGTAAAGGGCATAAAGAATTGCAACATAACTTTGTGTATGAACAATAGGCAAAAATTAAACGATTTTTTTTTATTTTCGGAAAAGAAACGCTTGTTAGGACAAAAGCCTCCGACCAATTTTGGAATTTGACCCCGAAAGGCAAAAAGAAGTGGACCGAAGTGAATGAAATGTGCACAGATATTGTAGAGGTAAGATGAGGGAATACGTGTTTCGTATTTTCCTCAAAGAAAAAAAACTGTTGAGTGGACTGAGGCGTTTAGTGGCGTGAGGAGTAAACCGAAGCGAATTAAATTGTATGTAGATATTGGATAAAATATTTCCTTTCGTGTTTTACAAGTGTCGTGTCTCCATCCAATTTCTGCAAATTAGGCAGATCAACTACACGCACAAACAGTATAGCATATTTTATATTATTTCAGGAGGCACGTTTAACCCTTAGAATGTTTTTGCGCATAAACAAAAAGACATGTCGATTTGTTTCTAGTTTGCTCTTGTGTGCCAAATTTGAAGCAAAACTGATAGGGTCACTTTAGAAACACGAAAGGGCTTATTTTACTTAGGGTCTATATAATATCTACACAAAATTATTTCCTTCGGTCTACTCCTTCCTTCGCTATTACGGTATTATTAACTCCTTTTTCGGATGGGGCCTATGCCCCAACACTTTTCCGCAAAAATTAAAACACGATTCATTTATTGTTTTCAAGTAGTCCCAATACGAAGTTTCGTTGCAATTTTCCATATTCTTTAGGGACTTAGAATATTCCATATTCTGACGTATGCGTATTTGTATCCTCGTCACCAAAAGTGCCTTTACATCGCGGGTATGTGACCGCGCGTTGCTCCAAGGAACGGATAGTTGTATAAGAATTTGTGATTAATTTTGAAGAGTTTTTATTTTGACTTGGGAATTAACATAGGTATAGGAAGTAGAGACACAGATTTGAAGCATCACTGTCATCTCCGTAAAGATTCGTATTCTCAGCTTTTCTATTTATTGTTTTATATCTTAAGTTAAACATCACAACATGTATCACTGATATCGTACATCGTATTGTTTTTTTTTTAAATCGTGTCTGTAACGTGTTGTCAAATCATTTATCTCCAGACAAGATGTAGAGAGAAGATAAAGAGATACATCTGTAATATATGTATATGTGATTTATGAAATAAGAGTAGGAATTACGTAGTTAAAGAACACGTAAGAGAGCGAAAAGGTGATATAGAAGTCTGAACTTTCAGAAACGTCCTAGATAGGTGAAAATATAGTTAAAAATTGCAAAAGATATCACGTAATTTATATTTCTTTTCTTATATTCTAGTACACTCTTTTCACATCCAAACATCTCTATCCAGAGTTACGAGATAAAAGTGAGTAGAGAAATATTTCAGTGGCGGCTAATGTTAGTGTTGCAGCGTAGGGCAACGACCGAAGTATTTCAAGAAAAAAATATTGTTATCAATAGTAGTAAAGAATAGAAAAAATACTTTTTAATACTCTCATATATACACTTTAAATTACGTATTTTTTACTTCTGTAAATATCCGTTCCGTTAATACGTTTTAGAAAGCGAAAAATAATCCGTCACAGAGTTTCTAATTTATATTGTGTCGCAGCGAGCATACAACGACCAGATTCCTTCAGCGCGGCAATTGGAGCGAATGTTAAGTCTCCTTTCCCCTATCTCAGAAGTTAAAGGGACTGGTCGTTGCAGTGCTTCTGCATCACAGCACGGTTTCCAGTGAACGAGAAGGTTTTTGGCGCTAAATAAGATTTCTGAATTTTATTTCACTAGCAATTAACTAATGGAATTTGTTTTTATGCATTCATATTTTTAAATTACAGGACCATACTGAAGCAAATCAATATAATGACAATTTAAAAAAGTGATTGCAGAATTACAAAATAAGAAACGATCTAGTAGAGCAGGAAACAAATGAAAGTAGACCAGCATTTACAAGTTAATACTTAGCTTATATTGATAATGAAAGCTTCTTTCACAGTAATTTGTGTTTCAAATATTAATAAGTCAGTATGTGTAATCGCCCCCTCCCTCTGTGGATAGTATTTTGGTATATACATATTTCTTTTGTAAAATAAGTATATTTTATACTCTTGATAATTTCCACATAAAACTGTATGATGGGGAACGCCACATTGAATTTGGGACTAATTAGCAATGCTCAGGGGCGTAGCCACAAGAGGGGTCCACCGGGTCCGGATTGACTAACATTTCTAGACTTTCCTAACGAACTATACTTGTTTAACAGAGAAACGATTGATGTAGGCTAAATATTTTATTTTACGCCTCATCATGTACTCTCTCTTTTCTTAAAAACAATCGATGTATCATTTTTTTGCTAAGAATATAGGTGACAATAATTAAGAATTACTTATCGTCTTTTCGAATGCAGAATAAGAAAGGTATATATTGCATAGACGTATGTATTGCATAGACCCCCCCAACACACATTTCTGGGTGTAGAACTAGCAGTGCTGTTTGTTTTCATGTTCTTCGACTTTTACCTTCTGTTAGGTATATATACTGATCCTACATCTGGCAGGTTTCGAGGTTTCCTTTCCAGAACATATGACATTGATAAGCATTATTTCGCCTCATGTGGAAGTATATTGTGTTCATCTTGCATTGCGTAACAACCAAGACGGAAGATTTGGAATGTAGTTTTTTTTCTTTGACGTACATGTGTGTGTGTGTGTGTTGATGTATGAATATGTGACATTCGGAATTCATATACCAGTACCTCTTTTGTATCAACTGTTTTGTTTTTTATTTATTAGATTTAATTCTATTGTGTGTGTTTTAATTCTGTAAATAACCTACAAATTCTGAATGAATTGTGTACCGTAACTTCCGTAAATAACTTACAAAAAACATTGACCAGCTTTCAACTGAGGAAAAACTTGCAATTAAGGCTTAGACAAAACAAGCAAAGGATAATTCAGGAGAGTGTTCGAAAAAAAAATCCAGTTTGAATTTACAGGATTTTTTATGGCAGTAATGTTGTTTGCACTAGATACATTTCCTCAATTTATTTTAAATTTTCCTGGATAAACTGTGAATAAAGTGGTCATCTTTTATAACGCTAACCTCTGTTACGAACTCTCTTAGTCAACGCTGAATAGGAATTCGGATCACTGTCAGAGACTGAGTTTGCTAGAATGAATCGTTCGCAATAATCCAGAGAAAATATTTAGTGAATCTACAAAGCTTCTGAAATTAATATTAACAGTACCTATGGTGTCAGCAAAAGACGAAAAGTACTTTTCTAAGTACATGAAAAAGAATTGACACTTTCAAGGAATTGAATTTCCCAAGAAAGGTTATCACCATTGGTTATGCTTTCCATCGAAAAAGACCTGACAATAAGAATACCAGAGTTCAACCAGCATGTATTAGACAGATTTGCTCCAAAGAGAGGAGAATGAACTTACTAATTAATTAAGGTGATTAATTGGATAAAATGTTCTGCATTTTTTATTTTTAAAAAACATAATTTTATTTAATTTCACATGTCTCATAGCATTTCCATCTAAAGTTATGCTGATTAGTCAATGAGTCCACTTTATATTTTTTGTCTCTTGTCGTTTGTACTGCAACACCCGAAACCACAATCCACCGTCCGCCACTGAAACGTTTCCATCTGAAGGATTAAATCAGAATAAATCTTTTGACTCGGACTAGTTTCGAACTCACAACCCTTGAATCCATGAGTCAGCGCTCTACCGATTGAGCTAACAACTCCTGTTGTAATAGACTCATTTCTACAACTACCCGTTGATGAATGGTGTGTATTAACCAAGTTGGCCGAGATAATTGCTTCATATAGCTATTGCTATAATAATAATAATAATAATAATAAGAAGAAGAAGAAGAGAAGAAGAAGAAGAAGAAGAAGAAGAAGAAGAAGAAGAAGTACAGAATTTTAAAATTCGCATTTGTTAAAAGTTTGTCTTGCGGAGTAAGTCCTAATATGAGATTTTAATAAATATAAATGTAAGCGTAGTTTATCCGTGGGTATTGCTCAAACTGCGCAACTCACTACCATAGTCCCATAGGGGTTGTGCGCTTATGGTACAGTAGTCTTGCATCCTCCAACCATAAAGTAAGTTTCGGTTTGAACCTATGCGTGTCCTAAGGGGAAGGAGAGTATTCAAAGAGAGAAAAGTGGTTTAGAAATTATAGAAAAGTAGAATATCTCACGAGGTGAGGTGATATAGCTGCGAGTCTATATAAGACATTGTACACCCACGTACTTTAGAACTTGGAGGTTGAATATGTAAGATATGTAGCTTTTTCCAGTAGCAGAATAGTTTCACTGTATGTCTGATAGATGGACAACCAACATGACTGCAAATACTTGCCCGAAAACATAACATACCAGGATTTGGAGGGAAAAGAATTACTATCTGAGAGCATCACTTAGAGAAGAAACAACCACGAGATAAATCTGCAGAAATTCCATTCACGTTAAGTTCTAAGAGATAGAAATTAATGCAAAGAAAACGAAAATAATAATACGCATCATGCAGAGACCGAAAAATTATAGAAAGTTAAACAAAATGAGAAAAAAGGAAAGAGGGAAAGGAAAGAGCAAAAGACATGGGAATAAATTAAATTTTAACACGCAGTCTGCATCTTTCCCCCTTGCCCCCTGTACCTGCCTTAGTTTTTCTCCCTTCATAGGATGAATCTCTTTCAGCATCGAACGCGAACATCATTTATAGTGTTTAATTCCTTGAAAGAAAGTGTAATTCAGTCTACGGTGCTACTCGAACAGAGATTTTTAGAACAACAGTTACACACGCTACCACTTATCTATACACGCTATATCAACTGGGTTTATATATCAGCTATTACACGCGCTGTTTTCAAACGTGTTATATCAGTCATTGTCGGTGAGTCGGTCAGCTGTTACACACGCTGTTTGTCCACCACAAAGTTCACTTGGCGGGGGCTGGGATCGAACCCGGGACCCCAAGCATCAGAGGTGAACGCTCTATCACTGAGCCACCGCGGCTCCAGCTGTATTTAGAAGCTAATGTCTTTGAAAGAATCACCATTCATCTCAGCGACCGTGAAAACTAGGGATTTGACACTAATATAGGTCATTTTGGATTATTTTTACGTGTTTCGGTACCCCCACCCCCCGGTGACCCCGGCCGCATACAATGGTAGCCGATTTTGAGTCATTGCCAATGGAAGTGTCACCATTGATTTCAGCGACCGTGAAAATTATGGATTTGACACAAATATCGGCCATTTTCTAATATCATTACATGTCCCGGTAAATGCACCCCTCCCCTGAGAACCCTGGTTCGAATTAAAAAAAACGCTTCGTCCTAGTCTGGGGCCTGAACAAAAGTATACGTGATCAAAATTTAGTAACTTTATGTCAACTCGTCTGATCCCCAGGACGCACACAGACAAACACACAAGCAAACTCGTGCTTCATACACACAACAGATAGAACAAACAGCGTTCTTTCGCATAGAACGTTGCTATGTTGTTTCCACCCAGTTAAGCCTTCTACTAAGTGTCGGAGGGCATTAGTCTTTTATACGTAAACACGTCTCTTGAATTTGCCTCTTCTATCGAAGTAATGGGTCGCGTGTACTCTTAGTATTAGCTATTTTGTTGTTATTGACCTTGAAGAGCCAACAAATGGTTTTTCATGAATTCACATGTCGCTTTGGTCCGTGAAGTTGATATACAGTAGAAATGTCCTATGCATTACTCCCCCGTTGTGAAGTGGAAAGATTATGTTGGTTTTATCTGAACCCACAAAACTGTTATAGCAAGAGGCCTTCCCACAACTACTTCCAATCTAGATTAAATTTCACGGCTACTTTTAGAATTATACACAAGCGTATCATTGACATGTTAGTGTTAATAATATTTATGGGACCAAGGACAGGTTTTAAACTTCCAAACTATGCTGTGAATAAAAGTAGGAAAAGTTCCAGAGCCCTGCAAACGCAGGCCCAAAGACCGGCCCGGTCCGAATCTCGAGCCGGGCACAAAAAGGCCGGATCCTAAACTGGCTGGACACGAACGAGCCGGGCTCTAAACGGGCCTGGCGTAACCGGCCTGGGAACAACCAAGTTGATAAGTCAAGTCAATCCTTCAATATGCAATGGCAAATGAGAAATGTGTCGTCTTAATATTGCAATGTATATTTGTCCTTCTCAAATAAGAAAATCGTGTGAAAGGTTACCCAAGGTTTTCTTTCTATGTCCCTATTCTGTCTGTCTATTTGTTATATGTGCTTGCTCTGTCCAGCAATGTTTATTATACAATAATATAGCTCATGGACGTAAAAGTTTTATACTACGCTCATTAGTGCATTACGATTAACAGAGAAGATATGTAAAACTGCTACATCGTATGTGATACTAATACTACAACTACTACAGCTGATACTACTATTACTAATACGATTACGAATGCTAGTGTTAATTCCACTATTGCTGCTACTGCTATTACTATTACTACTACCACTACTGCTAATACTCATTACTATACTAATACGACAGCGAATACCACTACTGCTATTACTAGTAATACGAAAACAAAACAATGAAAATGAAATCTTTGAGTTTTACGTCCCACAGTTATGCCGGCTAGGCTAAAGGAGGCGGTGATGATGAGAAATAAATGAAATGGTGGAATGAATAAAGTGGGAGGAAACGGGAGAACGCCGAGAAACCCACACACACGGTGTTTGTCCACCACAAAGATCACTTGGCGAGAGCTGGCATCGAACCAGCGACCCCATCCACTAGAGATGCACGTTCAACCACTGAGCCACCATTCCAGGAACACCTAATCGACCCTGGCGTCTTGGTGATTTATTTGATCATTATATTTTGTTATATTTGTAGTATCATACTATAAAGAATACAGAAATATGTAACACTATTTGGTATTTGCCTTGCTAATGAACATTACTACAAATTGTACTGATCTTATGAGCATGCCAGTTCACGGTTTTGGCCTCCGTGGTCTTATGGTAGCGTACTAAATTCTACTTACTAGGTCAAGTACTTGACTTTATCATACGTTCTTTAAGTAACTACGGCTCATGCCGTATGGATGATGATGGGATGAATTGGTGGAATGAAAACAGTGGGAGGAAGCGGGACCACCCCGGAAACTCCCAAGCACACGGTGTTTGTTCACCACAAAGCTCATATAGCACAAGCAGTGATTGATCCGACGACCTCTAGCACCAGATGTGAGTGCTTTTCCTAATGAGCCACCGTTGTCCCTCGTAGATCAAGCATCGGTTCACATTCAATGCAGACCGGCCATAATAACTAGCATTTCTCCGTTTTCTTCTGTACTTAGAAGGTAAATTCGGTACCACCAGACATGTCAACTCTGACGCGGTCGTAGCAGTTGTAGTAGTATTAGCAGTGGTCCTAGTAGTAATAGTAGAAGTAGTAGTAGTAGAAGTAGTAATAGTGATAGTATTACAGGACTTCGCAGTCTTGAATAAAGAGTCAGCTTCCCAAACACATTACGATTAGCATAGGCTGACAGTAAGATCGTACGAACACGGAAAAGGCAGGGGTAGTGGAGGACATTTAAAAAAGGCTGACAAAATTAGTATCCGATCCGTCTTTCAGAGTGGCCGGGCCTGGTTCAGCCCTATAGCATTTATGCTAGGCCCGGAATGTGCCCGACCCGGTTCGGCCCGGAATATGCCTGGCCCGGTTAGGGTCCAGTCCACTTTGATATTACTTGAAACGGGCAGGGCAGGGCCGGGCTGGGCATATTCCGGGCCGAACCGGGTGCTCCCGGCCCGTGCATGGCTCTGCTGTCGACAGATACCAGAGCAAAGACAGTTAGTGGTTCAAATTAGCAATTTGCGGTTCTAACATATAACCCGTAGATGAAAACGGCAACATACAGAGAGAAAACTTTTTTGTAAACGATTGCGCGTGTATAGGCAACATATCATGGTCATCCACAATACTCTACTAAAATGGAAAAGCGTTTAAATTTATTATTACTTCCGGTTTCAACAACAGTTTCAACTTTTATCATCATAGCATGAAACGGTAACATAGCGAGAACTGATTTTTGAAAACGAGTTACCATCTAGAGCCAATATCAAGAGTATCCAATATATTCTACCGAAACCACAAATGGTTGGAATTTACTATTACTTCCGATTTCAATTTCTAATTTCCGCCTAATAGAAATAGGAAATGCTTCAAGATGTGGTCTTTTGAATTAATTCAGTGTCCAAGGAATAGATTTTATTTCCTTGGTTAACCTTCTACTCAAACCGGAATTGGTTCAAATTAGCCATTCCGGGTTTGAACGTTTGTCGATATATAAAGAAAATGATAACGGATATTGAGAAGTGGTTTCTGTAAACGATTTAGAGTCTAAAGACGACATATCATGACTATCTACAATACTCCAATCAATTCGGCTGTAGTTAGAATTTACTATAACTCTGGTTTCAATAACGGTTTCAACGTCTATCGCTACAGAACAAAAACGGCAGCAGATAGCGAGAAGCAGTTTGAAGCAAACAATTCAGCCTCTCAACAAACATATCGTTACTATCCATATGACTCTACCAAAGCTGGTAATTGTTCAAATTTACTAGTATTTTCGGTTCCAATACTGATTTCCGTACAGCAAAAATGTTAAAAGATATTAAAAAGTGGCTTTTTGCAGTCGATTCATCGTCTCAAGAATAGCCTCCTCCTTCTCCATAGCAGCTTTGATCAAAGCAGAATTTGTTAAAATTAGCCGTATTCTGTTTGAACGTTCCCCGCCATAGAACGAAAACAATAACAGATAGCAAGGACATCTTTGTCCAAACGATTTAGCGTCTCAAGGCAATATACCATAACTATCCTACCCTACCGGAACCGGAAGTGGTACAAATTGACTATTACTTCCTATTTCAATTCTATTTTCCATAGATCAAAACGATAGGAGATATCAGGATACGGCCTTTTTTACGATCAACAGGAAGTGTTTCAAATAAACTATTATTTCCCGTTTCAATTCTTGTTTCCAGGAATCAAAACAATAGGAGATATCAAGATACGGCTTTTTTTACAATCAATGCAGGGTCGTAGGAAAGTGTTCCTCCAAGAATTCAGCATCACAAGAATATTTTCCACCAATTCCTATTCAAACCAGTAGCTGAAGTTAGCCAAGTTCGGTTTCAACGTGTATTGCTACAAGTTTCTAATCTATGACAAAGAGTGTCAATTTGTTGCGTATATTAGACGTTACCAGTACCAATACCAAACTAAAAGAAGTGAGTATCGTTTCACAGTGTGAAACGAAGATTTCCAAACTATATGAATTCAATAGTCAAACTTGAAGTAGTTTTCTCATCTGTCACAAAAGAAAATGCATGTTTTTCGAGGGATAGTATATTTCTATCACCTCTCGAAATAATTAAATGTTTTAAAGGACCAATCCCTAACCATAAATCGATAAATGTATTAACTTTCGTTTTGCAACTCAGACAAGATACGATAGAAATATCGTAAACCTTAATAGAACGACAAAACAGCTACGTTCTTTTACAAGTTTGAAACTTACGAATATTAGCAATATATATTTGCAGAGTAGGAAGTTTCTACTACGTTATTCCGTAGTTCATTGGATCCGTACAGAACTACCACCCAGATGACTCGTGTTCGAAACTTCGTGCTTTGCTTGTGTTAAAAGAAAAATATGATTACAATTGTAATTGATTCGACATTCTGCAAATTTTGTTGTTATTCTTGTTGTTATTAAGCAAAATAGATGAAATAGAATTTTACAAACGTAAAGACTGTTCTAGATTTTAATATTAATAAAAACTATGACAAGGTTTACAGCTGAAAACTATATTGAACTATTTTCAATTTTAATCCATAAACGGCTATGATCAACGAGATGGGTTTCAGTTATTTTGAGTGTGGTCAGCACATTGCCCTTTATAATTTTTTATTTCTGGAACTAAATATAACTAAAATCATTTTTTCTTTAAGTATAAAATACTCATATTTAGTTCTAAACAAAACAGAGAGCCCAGTTCAAAATATCACTACGCCACATTTCTTTACATAAATAATTGAAACAAATGAATATATTTATACGTGTAAATGTAGAAGATAATGTGACAAACTGTGTAATAAATTAAATAATAGTTTATAATAAAGTAAACTGCAATGAAGTGCAAGGCATTGAAAGTTATGGAAAATATTTGTCGTTATATGCTAAAACACAAGTTTATTCAACAGGGAGGGACACTTCACCTTCAAATATATAACTTGAATTTGATTATTGATAGAATCTAAAATGTATATATTAAGAAGTTTAAATCTTGGAGAACTCAGCACAAGTTTCAAGTTCCATGGTTTTAATGTCCTTACAAATGACCAAACTAATGATAAATCCATGGAGTGTTTTATTGAACTAGCTCCTGCTTCCTGTTTGGCTATAAATCACCATACCTAATTATATTATTACTACATGCTGTATTTTAGGTCAAGAAATATTTTTCCTTTGTATATAGCTCAGGAAGAAAAGTAACGTCAACATTTAGCAAACTTTGTTACTCATCTTTAATGTCAAAATAAAATGTCAAAAATAGCACACTTCCCTTGATAGAACCTATTTACAGAGAGAGAGAGAGTGAGAGAGAGAGAGAAAGAGAGGAAATTTACACACAGAGAGAGAGAGAGGGGGGGGGGGGAATTTTATGCTTTATTAAAAATACAACATAAATCTTTCATAATGTTAGTCACTATTCATATTGCACAGCTCTAATTATAATAGATATTAAATCTTTTATACATGAACAAACAAAAAAGAAAATAAGCCTCAAAATGTGGGAAGCGATCAGGCAGTTTGTGGTAGTGATTTTCTAATATTTGTTTACTAACAGTCTGAACCTTAGCATACCTTTGTAGAGTAGACGGTTATCGCATGCTCCCAAATTATTTTGTTTTTATCCACGATCATCAGTTCGAATCCCATACAGCTTCTTTTTTTGAAAAGCTTCATTTCTTAAACAGCAATGTTTTGTTCTAATAATTTTACCCCGACTCGATTTGCTCATATTTCTCCAATTAGTAACTTTCATATTAGATGGAAACACTGCTGTGTACAGTATAGCAACGCGCTCCGCGCACCATTCATCACGCAGTGTATTGTTCCCTCTATATGCATGGGACCTAGATTTTCTTCTGTTGTCTTACATTTTGGAAGAAAATCTTACTTACTATGAACATATCATAAGTTCAAAAGTTCATGCAATCTTTAAATACAAAATCTAAAATATGTTTTGTCTTTTTTCCTTTACAAATTCCTCTAAATGCAGAGTTGCATGAAACAGTGACCATCAGACAAGTAATTACATTCCACAATTGTTGCCAGCTCTCATTTCGAATTTCTTCATGTTTGCGGTCAGGAGTTGTGAACGTATAAGCTTAATATTGCCCATATTCACCATGTGGACATATTTCTCCAACTTACCTTAGTATTTAACGCGGCTCTGGAATAAAGGGCAGAATAGCTCGAATGGACACTAATTACCTTCTCAATATCTTTAAACTTATCTTAGTTAAATTATTAATTTTTATACAACATTTCTCTTAATGATATGCCAGGATAAGCCTTGAGACAAGGCATAACGTTTAAAGTGAACATGATGATAACAGACAACGACGGATTTGAACGTTGCTAAATCGCATTTAAAACTATTATGATAACACTTAATTTGCCTTACTCATAACCTTAAAAGAACATAAGTTGAGAAATTTAAGCATACAAACTTAAAAACAATTTAGAGAAAACACTGCAATATTTATTAATTAGTATGAGAATTTTAGACAATAAAAGGATTACTATGCAATGTTAATTCTGGACTTTTCTTTGCTGTTCGTTTAATTTATTATTCCCTAGACTGACTAGTTTCTACAGATTTAACGTGAAAATGGAATGACTGCATTTAGTAGGTATATTAATATTTTCATTATCTTTATATGACGTTCCCACCTCAAACACTCAAGAATTCCCTCAAACACTAAATATCTCTCGTTTAGTGTGCGTACGCAAAACGGAAATAATCGTTTTGCTTACAGATAAGATGACAGTGAGATAATGATATAAATTGCTGGAAGGTCTGTAGGCAAAACGGGAATAGGCCAAACGGGAAGACACCGTTTTTGGAAGATGAGAACAGCCTCAGGGAAATCACGGGGGCTGATTGCAAGCACCTGGAAGATTTTGTCATAGATTTTGACAGCTCCAAATCAATACATTCATTAATTGAACTACGAGTGCAGTGGTATCGGTAGTCTATTTTACTTTCATTGGTGTTGTTCTTATAAAGATGGAGAACAAAAATGTTTTACCGTTCGAACATTTCAAAGAATACTTTTTCATAAAGGTTGAGGATAATGGTGGACAGAATTTAAAAGTAGTGTCTGAAGAGTCCCGGGGGGAAATATTTATGAAAGACTAGCAGTGTGCGAATTAGACAATTTATATTGGGAGGGATAAAACTAGACCAACTTGACGTAGAGTCTGAAGGTGCAATAATTCAAAATAAGACAATAATACCTTACCTCCCCTACATACACACATAAATATGATATGACATCTGTAATAAATAAGGGATTTATTAATTCAATAAATCTACTGACAATAACTATGAATATATTGTTTGAAATGCACACACCAGACCTAACATTTCTGAACGTGTTTAAATGTTGTACTCACTCTTGTGCACGTAGCTCTCTAGAGTTTACTCACTTAAAAATTCGGCCCGAGTGATAGCCATGATCACAAACACATGTTAATTTTTCCGCTTATATTGAAATCTATCAGTTAGACCGGACTTACTTCAAAGATCTACATATTAGCCTATCATACGAGAAATGGGTTGTTGCTAGGCCGGATTTCTGGCATCAAGATTAAATCGAAAGACAAATTTCGCAATTTCGCAAGTTTAAAAACTCGCAATTCAAATTTCGAGCTTACGCTTCTACACGCGTACTTCTTGCTAATGCTGCGCTCTCCATTTTTTGTGTCAAATATCGATTCTATGATGGAGCTTTGGCGTGGGAGGCATGGGTTCGATTCCCGGCGGGAGCTCATGTAGTTCGGATTCCAGTTAATCAGTAGGTCCACGTCTCATATAGCCTCGCTGCTGAACGGGACGTTAAACTCAAAATTAAGCCAAGTTTATGATGGAGCTCAGGAAATCAGCACTTATAATTACTTTACTGTTAGGATACAGCTGAGTTGATTCACTATGTTCTATGTTATAAAATGAAGTATAAATATTACATTGAAGTTTTCCAGACAAGATTATTGGTGTGGACAGCAAACTGTACAGCGAAAAGAAAGATAGAAAGTGAAGGGTTAACTTTAAACGGCCCGCTCCAGTTGAAGTGCTTATACAGACACAGACAGACAATGAATGACACGGAGAATCAGTTGTATATAGCAAATGCTAAAACATATCTTATGCTCTTACTCACTTTCACTAACGTGTCTGCTCACTACGGACGCATCGTAAGCATATACATTAACATATAGCCACGAGAGAATATATAGGCCGAACTCAGATTTTGAGTACAGTGTCAAACGTTCATTTCCGTAAACTGTAGTCCACTTATGTTCCGCAATAATAGTCCACTTATGCTCTATTAAATCAACTTGTTCTATTTATTGGATATTACAAATATTATGCAAATTTGCAAACTAAAATGAAATATAACAAAAATCAAAACAAGATGGTAATCGATACAATTGTAGAGGATTGATATGACATGCCCGAGTATGATGGAAGAAGCTATTTGTTTACTTCTTGGCCAACCCCTAAGAGCATTTATAAACTGAAGGATATGAGGATACCGTTGCAAGTAACAACTGTAGTCATAATATTATTGTTGAACTAAGCAACGGTGAAAATAGTGGGGAAATTAGAATGACCAATACTGAACAGTTTACATCGCTCATTTTGAAATACGGCTAGCAGATTAAACTTACAAGAAATGACAAAAATCAGTGCAATTTGGCGTTATACTAAGCATGGTTTTTTGGGGGAAGGCGAGGATCTCCGGTGGGGATACTTCAGTTGATATCTTTGGGGGGGGGAACAAAATGTGATTGAGGGGGAAATCCCCCTCATCCCCCGGTAATTCGCACCCTGAAAACAAGGGTAGGGTCCACCGTAATTAACGATATACAGTAAGGGGTTAATATGAATAAACTGTGTTCTGATGAGCAGGCCTACTGTACTACTAGAAAATACTTTGTTGATTGTATATAATATTGGAGTTCTTTCAGATCAGGTTGCATATCCTACGCTTCTCTATATTCTGTATTTTTAATTTTACATAACACTGTTATTATTATATAATTAGTTTAGCAGAATAATAATAAGCTGCCATTTTTTCTAATGCCTTGGGGTTGGTACGAGTCGAGATAAAACTCGACTCGAATTGAAGTCGATTTTCGAGTCGAATCCAAGGTAATTTTCTCAAATCGAGTTCCGAGACGAGTCACTGTTTTTGACGTCGAGTTTCGAGTCGAGCCGTTTGATAAATGGCTCGCTCGTTCCGCTCGTTTTAGAAAGACTTCCAACATTTATGCACAGCATAGGTTGGAAGGTCATTTCTATATCAACTTCATGAATTAAAGGGAACTTGTATTCCTCGAAAGACATTTGTTTTGTCCTTCAAGGTCAATAGAAGAATGAAAAAGCTGATACTAGGAGTATTTTAACACGTGACTCACTACAACGATATAACAGAATGCTGCCTCCGGCTGTTAATAAAAGGCTTAACTAGCTGGAACTCGCTAGTATAGTAGCAACGTTCTATGCCAAACAACCATGTGCTGTGTAAGAAATGCTAGGGGTTGTTTTGTCCATGCGCACCGACTACGTGGGTGCTCCCTGGTTCCAGCACTCACACAAATAATCTTGTCAGGGCGCTGCAGGCAAGATTTTTAGGTTCATATAAACATAATAAATATTTCTCACTTGCACTATCAAAAAATAAACAATTAAAACATCGAGATGGAAGTTAAAATTTCTAACCTCTAAAGCATAACTGTGTGTTTCAAGTTTGTTCAAAGGCAACCAAGGAACACACTAAGTTAGTCACTTTATACTTTATGTCCACAACAAAATCCTTGCAAGTTCTTTCTGCAATAACATTAAAATTAATTTTTATAATGATTGTTTCATTTTAATTTGTATGAATGTAGTATTTTCTTTTAGTAACGTCTTGATAATATCACTGCCTCTTGCACTCAATGTGTATCATGTAAGTTGTTGAAAATATACACTAAATATCACGATTATATATGTTGGGAATATGCATTACAGTAATTAAACTTGAACCCGGATTTAAACCTGTTTCTTTACGTTTAAGTCAGCCATGTTACCGACTGAGCTAGGACAGCCCCAACTTATCCTTATATTACCGGTATATTTTACTTTATCACAGCACAGCCCTTTATGACAGTGTTCATAGAAGGTTTTAACTGACAAGAAATCAATCAAAAAAAAAAATATCGACTCCCCTGAAAACATATAACACGCCCCGCCATTGATATGCACCCACATACATTTTGGAAAGTCGGCGCCGTTGGTTCTATCTGTTATGTTTGAAATCAGTGTTTCTTTCAGAAACTATGTTCCCGGGGGGCACATTTCGTATTCCGGGGGACACTGTTGGTATTCTATTTATTATTATATTATACACGTATTATTTTGGTCTCTTCCGAGGGTACTCTCAGAGCTCCGGGCGGGCAGTGCCCCCTAAAAACACTTCTGGAAGAAACACTGTTTGAAATACACCTAATCTAATACAAATAAAATAAAAAGTTTGTTCATGTGTCTGTATGTCTGTATGTATGTATCTAGGGATGCGCACGAGACAAGGTTTGTGGCTGTGTGGTCTCGAAATCAAAAATGTGCTGTAAAAGTGGTCTCGACTCGAAAAATGTATATTTTACTATTGGAAGAGCCGTGTCTCGACTCGAATTTTGTCAGGAAAATCCTGTCTCGACTCGTCTCGTGCGCATCACTATATGTATCTCTGTGCTGTCTGGAGACCAGACGAGAGGACCGAGAGCTACCAAATTTTGATCTCGGGTACCTTCGTCCAGGTACCAGATCAAGAGGAAGCGTTCTGTTTTTTAAAAAGAAGTCGAATCAAGGGGTTTCAGGAGACGTTTACAGGGACATGTAAAAGTAGTAGAAAATGACCGATATTAGTGTCAAATTCATAGTTTTGGCGGTCTCTGAGATCAATGGTGAGACTCCGATTGCTTTAACTTCCAAATTCACCCCATTTGGTTGCGGGTCGCGGTACCGGAGGGAATACCCTGACGTGTAAAAAAAAATCCAAAATGACCAATATTAATGTCAAATTCATAATTTTCGCACTCGCTGAATGAACGGTGATACTACTACAGGCTTTGACTTCCAAATACAGCCACCATGCGAATAATGGGTTTTTCAGATAGTTATTAATAAATGCAAGAAATAAATTATTAATAATAAATGGGAATAGATAGAAATACATTTTGAAAGAAAGAAACGATAGTGTAAACATACATAACCATATCCGACTTTGCATAATCTATACTAAACAACGATCACTAATCTAACAAGAAGAAAGTAGACTTTGGTAAATTAACTTCGGTGTCATTTTTCGCGAGGTAGTATTGCACATTTCAAATATGAATATTTAGGGATGCGCACGAGTCGACATGTCTCGAATCTCGACTAGAATTCGAGTCGAGGCACACTTTGTAAAATTCGAGACGTGTCGAGACAAACGTATTTCTCGACTCTAATTTTCGAGTCGAGTCGAGACGAGTCGAGTCGAGACTGTTCGTAAAAATCTCGACTCAACTAGAATGTCTCGAAAATCTTTCTATAATTTTTAATATTATTTTGAAGAAAGTTTTCACTCAGAAACAACCTTGAAACCAATTCCAGCATTTATTACTTTAGAAAGGTACAGAACGGATAAACTTAATAGTTAATCTTTCGAAATCAAGATTTAATTTTCAGCTCAATTCAGTTAATTAAAACTAACAATTAATGTCGCAATATTTGATTGTACTTCAAATATAATAATAATAATAATAATAATAATAATAATAATAATAATAATTATTATTATTATTATTATTATTATTATTATTATTATTATTATTGTTGTTGTTGTTGTTATTATTATTATTATTATTATTATTATTATTATGCTCTGTGAAACGTTCATGTGAGCATCCATGTGACTAGTGGAGCTCGAGCAAGGCACAATGACGGTCGAGGAGTGTCGCACACTGCTTGCAGATTACGTACACCCCTTCATGGCAACCATGTTTCCCAACGGTAGTGGCATTTTTCGACAAGAAAATGCACCATATCACAAGGCCAGGAGTGTGATGAAGTGGTTCGAGAAATGTTCAACAATGTTCTATATCTGTTGACGGTGTGCAAATTACAAGGAGGATGAGGGAAATGCCCATTGGTAATACTGGATGTTGTTATAACCAAAGATTTCCTTCTATGTCAAAGAACTATGTGCTGTGTAATTAAAATGCTATGAGCAATTCTATCTGTAGTGTGTATGAAATAAATTATTAAGAAATGCAACATATGTGACTTTCCGATTCCAAATATGGCTTTGGTTCGAATAACATCATAAAACAATAAAAAGAAACTAAATTTTATTGTCAAACCAGTATCCTTTCAAACTCAGACAGTAAAAGGCTGACACGTTTGTGTCTTTGTTCGGAACGAGAAAACTCATGAAACAATGGTTAGTCACTGATGAAACTGGCATTAAGAGAACGTGTATTTCTATAAAAGATTTTTATACATACATAAAACCACCAGACCCTCGGAATGAAATCTTATGAAACACTGATCTCGATGAATGGTTTGACATTTTACTTGAATCTGGAACACTATCACAAAATATTTAAACTTGAATCGATTGGAAAATGGAAATGAAAGCTGTTTGTAAGAATCATTTAAAAAAACTTTAGGTATTCCTGGTTTTTAGGATAGTCCTCATTTGAAATAATAAAAGCTGGTATACTTTCGAGGGCAATAATTTATTCCGAGTTAATAAATTTTTAAACATTTTCAAAAACTGTGTTTACATTTTTGAGACGAGACGAGGCATTTCAAGAGACGTCTCGTCTCGGAAACTTAGCCGCCGAACCAGGGTATGATCAAGGTAGGGACTAAAGCATAGTTGCCAACTTTATCCAGTGTAAATAAAGTAGGATTGAAACCCATTTTATCCAGTGTATACCAGAGCGTTAAGGGAAGGGCGATAATTATTTCACAACTTCACACACGGCACGATCAAGCACTGAATCTATTGAAATCTTACTACGTAATAATTATCGAGTGTCTGCACTTTTTCTATTAAAACTCATAGTATATTCTATCATAATATAAATTGTCACTCATGTACTGTTTGCTTATGTAACTCATGATAAAAGTGTTTTGTTTTAAAACAAAATGAAACGGTTGAGATGGACTCTGGCGAGTAGAAGACATGCAATTTATTAAATCGCCTCGCAACCTACTTGGCCACACACTTAGGTTAAACTCTTCACCTTTTTTCCATGCTATCTAAAGTATCGATTAATCTTAAATTCGCATTGCCAATTCGGGTTTTCTAACAATTATTATGTTGCAACTTAATTTGGATGCAAAATCTTGAGTTAATTAGCATTTAAGAACTTTACAGTGTGCGTTAAAATGATGACAGAAATATAGTGAAATCTCAGTTTCAAATTTCATGTCTACCTTGAATCCAAATACCTGTGCCGTCATTTCCTTCAATGTTGAAAGGAGACGAAACTTACAATAGATCTCAATTTTTCGCGTATATAATTTTTAATTCCCACTATTAGTTCATATTTAAAAAAAAAATCAAATGAAATCTTTAAGTTTTACGTCCCACGTATATGCCGGTTACGCTAAAGGAGACGGTGATGATGAGAGATGAGTGAAATGGTGGAATGAAAAATGTAGGAGGAAACGGGAGAACCCCGAAAAAACACACGAGCACGCTGTTTGTCCACCACAAAGTCCAAATGGCGCGAGCTGGGATCGAACTCGGGATCCCAAGCACCGGAGGTGAACGCTCTACCACTGAGGCACCGCGCCTACAAAATTTTAAAGAAATATTAGTTACTAACAAGTAACACTTCCGATGTGTAAAACTTCGATTTTGATAAAATTTGGCTGGTAGATATTATACATGAAATAAACGAATACGTATCTCCTATTTTCTGCGGAAAAACAGTTTTAGGGGGCAAAAGCCCCCACGCAAAATTTTGAAAGTTGACACCCGAAAGGCAAAGAAATTGAACAGAAGTAAACGAAATTTTACATACATATTGCAGACAAAATTAGGGAATACGTGCTTCATATTTTCCTTTTAAAAAAAAACTGTTAGGTGGGGCATGGAATCCTCCAAAACTTTCATCACGAAATATTGAAAGTGCTAGTAACAGTATGTCAGATGTGTGTAAAGGACATGAAGAATTGCAACGAAACTTTGTGTAAGAACAATACGCAAAAATAAAGGAATACGATTTTTTTATCTTCTGTGGAAAAACGGTTTTAGGGGGCAAAAGCCCCCACCCAATTTTTTAAAATTGAGGCCCGAAAGGCCAGAGGAAGTCAAACGAAGTCAATGAAATTGTGCACAGATATTGTAGACATAAAATGAGGGAATACGGGTTCTTTATTTTCTTGAAAAAAAGAAAACTGTTTAGGTGGGACACAGACCCCTCCGAAACTTTGATCGTGAAATATCAAAAGTGCTAATAACAGTATGTCAGAAGTGCTTGAAGGACATGAAAAATTTTAACGACACATTGTGTAGGGACAGTATGGAAAAAGTATACGAATACGGTTTTTCTATTTTCTGCGGAATAAAGGTTATAGGGGCAAAAGCTCCCACCCAAAATTTTGAAAATTGAGGCCGAATGGCAAGAGGAAGTGAACTGAAGTGAATGAAATTGTGCATAGATACTGTAGACATAAAATTAGGGAATACAGATTTCTAATTGTCGTAAAAAAAAGAAAAAGAAACCGGTTTAGATGATACACAGACCCTCAAAAACTTTGATCGTAAAATATCAAAAGTGCTAATAACAGTATGTGACAAGTGCTTGAAGTACTACCATGAGCAAAATAAATGACGCGTCTCTTTATTTTGAAGTTTTTAGAAAATATCTCCGTTTTCTTTATATGTTCGAAATTTCGGAAGGTTTCCCCAGCAGGACAGGTTAATAACAAACCCGTTTTTAATATTTGTGTTAGATATTAGCTTAAAATAAAGAAATTAGAAGCAAAAAACATTAAATCGACAGAAATCTCGAGAATTACCAACTCTGCTAAAGTGGGAAATTTTCAAGAACGCGAGGGAATTCTGCAGTTCAACACGAAGCAGCGACATCTATGTCATTGAGAGAAGCGTGGATTAGATTTACAAACGAAAATTTTAACGAAATATTTCTAGTATGTCTTATTATATGCATTATCAGCGAACTCCAAATATATGAATCTATGGTAAGTATTAACGTATAGATAGTGCAAATAGTGGAAATTACCTATGGAAAAAGACGAATTGTTAGCCCAATCGTAATGAAAAATCGTCTTTACTGTAGAACAGGTTCAGCTTACGTAAGAGAGCAAATAGCTCAGTTAGGTAAAACAACGAGTTTGTATACCGAAGGTAGACGGTTCGAATCCCGTGGAAGTACTGTTGTCATTTTTATCACTAAGGTTATTTTATTTATTTTTTATTTGGGAAAGAATCAAATTGTAACATATGTGTAAAACTCATGACGATACCAAAAAAAAAAAAAAAAAAAAAGAGAAAACATCGTCGCATTTGCATTAGTGTCTCTAATTTTTGTTTGCAAACAGATTCGTAATTATTTCCCCTGTGCTCACTGATGCATAACGAATGTTTTCCAGTAAATGTTAATTCTAATTTGGAGAATTTTATAATTTCACAATGTTTCTCACTACATAGTCTTCTATCTACGTGTTTGGATATTTTGATAACAGATTTCCCTATTAAATGTTTAATTTTCTCTATAAATATTTGTCTTAAATTAAAATTGTTTTGAATTTACTACATAAGCAAAGTTGCCCGAAGGAGGGGAGCTGAAGTAATAGATATTCTACGTAAAAGCAACCTATTGTAGAATGATGATCCTTCTTACCTTCAGCACATAATCTTAACGTTAGAGAGTCAGAGAGAGAAAAATCCTGGTTTTTCCTCCTCTATGACCACCCATCTTAAACCTCTACATATCATTGTTAGTCTCACATAATTTCGGCTCTCCAAAGACATTCATATTTATTATTATTATTATTATTATTATTATTATTATTATTATTATTATTATTATTATTATTATTATTATTATTATTATTAATGAATATGCCACCCTTACATAATGTTGTAACTTTACACATCTTAGTTTAAAGTGCTTTCTTTAGTAATAATTTGAGCAACCACGTCACAAAATTTAAAATGTATGAGGGGGCACGACGTTTTATTTCCCCTCCTCTCTTTTCAGCACCCTCCAACAGAAGGTATATAATTTCTGAGAAGCAGGGCAGACAAAATGAATAAGAAATATATTTAGAGCATCCTTTCCTCCTTCGTGAATGTAATATCACGTAGAATTTTTTATTCTACTGAAGACGACCCTAGGCCGTTATGGTTAGGTAACAAAAGAAATCTATATATATAAAAGAGAACGCACAAAATCCTTTGTCCGCTCATCACGCTAATACGGCTGAACCGATTTCTTTCATTTTTGGGGGGTTGTTAGGATTTGGACCCTAGATGGTTTTTATCATATCACTTTAATTTTCAATTACCAGTGTCTTGAGATAATTGACCAATCAGGTGTCAATACGTACAAAAAATCCTTTGTCCGCTCATCACGCTAATACGGCTGAACCGATTTCTTTCATTTTTGGGGGGTTGTTAGGATGTGGACCCTAGATGGTTTTTATCATATCACTTTAATTTTCAATTAGCAGTGTCTTGAGATAATTGACCATTCAGGTGTCCATACGTACAAATCCTTTGTTATTAGTTCATCATAGGTATAAAAATAAACGTATTTATATGCAACCCGCATGACCCTGTGACTCGGCGGGTTAACATAACTGACAGGCGCTATAAATCACTTGAAAGCGAAAAAGTAAAAATTATCTAAGTAACAAAGTTTATTGCGTTCCAGGGTGACCGCAGCGAAGCGGGGCGGGTTGGGGTGACCGCAGCGAAGCGGGGCGGGTTAACATAAATGACAGGCGATATAATGTTAACATTAGTGCAATCTTCTATGGTTTTTATCATATCACTTGAAAGCGAAAAAGTAAAAATTATCTAAGTAACAAAGTTTATTGCGTTCCGGGGTGACCGCAGCGAAGCGGGGTGAACGCTGCTAGTACCTAATATATTTATAGCGCCCCTTATCTGTAATATTACCTCTTCTTTATTTGTTCGAGGCTTCCTTACACAACCAAGGGTGACACAAAGAATAGGAAAAGTGTCTAAAGATTACAAAAGACTTTATATTTTGTCAGAAACAAGGCAGTATATACACAACATTGCTTTCGTTAACAAGTGTTTCACCCTTGAGTCGCTTATAAAATTATGCAGAATAACTTTTGCCGATCATTGTTCTAGAGGGATTTGTCCAGGATGGTTTGGTGTCGAGCTAATAACGATAAGTATATTTATTTACATCACTGTTAAAGAAATAGCAAACTTTCTGAAAGGAACTTACTTAGGAAACAGATCTTCCTTCTACTTAGCCAGAGCCCACTCTGAAAAATTGCATCTGGCATTCTGAGTGAAAGTTCTATGGGACTATTAGAAAAATATATTCCCGTTTTCACGCTGATGGTAGAATTTCTTAAACAGTTATTGAATTACGTTCGAAGGGTAGGCGTAAATAGCGCCCCCGCAACAGTGTGGCGTGGGGACCGCAAAAGCTGCAAGGCCAAAAATATACAGAAAGTACGCAGGGGCGGAGCAGGCCAAATTTTCACACGGGCAAAGTGACTTTTTGGCGCCCTTCCCCTAGTAGTAGCCTATATTTTACATTTTATCATAGTGTTTTTAATAGTTTAAACCAGGAGCGTCATTTCAGATTTTGCTTTGGGGGGGGGGGCAAGACCTCTTGATATAAGTAAAATTTCACGTTTCTCACTGATTTACTACTAATGATAAAATCTATATACATCTCAAACTCACGGGGGGCAAATGCCCCTCCCTGCCCTCCCTAAATGACGCCCCTGTTTTAAACCCATTTTCAAAAAGAAATCCATTACCTAGGAAAAGTTCACAAAGAATATGGCCCGCTATAAACAATACCAACTCCACCCCCCCTGGTCTAGTGGCTAGCACGCCTGCCTTCTGTGGTACCGGGTCCAATTCCCGGTGGATTACTGTTGAACGATAAAAGTGGTTCGGATTCCACTATAATTAGTATCCACATCTCCCTTGCCCATTAAGGCATAACCGTGGAACGCTAAACTCAAGCAAACAAACAAACAATACTTAATTCCCGGCACTCTTTATTCTACATGCCATTTTTCAATTTTTCGATACAGCCCTCTTAGTACTATGAAACTCTCTCCTTCCATAGTGAAATGGAAAAAGATCATATAATTGTCACTACTTTACAAGAATATAAACCAAAAACGTCAGTAGAAAGCACATTATAAAATTTACTTTTTGAGGCTCGTTTTGATGCCCATCTTTCTCTGGCGCCCCGGGCAGTCGCCCGGCCCTTAGTCCGCCCTTGAAAGTACGGACGCATAACTAAGGACTGCGGAGGAGAGGTTAACCTTCATGTTATGCCACTGGTTTGACGTGTTTGAAATGTTCAGTAAGTGATCAGTTGGTGAAATAAT
Organism: Thermobia domestica; assembly: GCF_964235325.1. Lineage (NCBI taxonomy): Eukaryota > Metazoa > Arthropoda > Insecta > Zygentoma > Lepismatidae > Thermobia > Thermobia domestica. Next base: position 80,534,232 of record NC_137465.1, on the reverse strand, counting down.
TTCGACGGTTAGTGATGTTTAAAGTTTAGCTAAGACAAAGCTACCTAATCAAATACATTTGATATCGCGATGTCACAATTTGATTTTTCCTCACATAAAAAAGATAAAAACAATAGTAATAAAAACCCTTACTCGTACTGGGCTCCTAACTAACAACCTAATTCTTACAGACTAGTTGCTCTGACCAACTGAGTTTCGATTTCTTACGCGAAAGAAGTCTGTTATATTAAGAGGCATGCTTTTCATTATCAAAACTGTTCGAAGTAATACGAACATGGCTTAAGAACAGGGACGGAACTGAATTACCACTCGATTGACCTTGAGGGCAAATCACCAAAGCGTAGCTATAAACGTAAGTTCAGCATGCATTTCTCTGGAGTTGTGTTCAGTATTACTATCTGCCAGTCATGCTTGTTCGTAGGAGTAATATGTTACAAACCTAACCTTTCGATAGAGCACAATGACAGAGAATCAAAATTAATGAATTCTTGCCCTTGTGAACTTGGGATACCACCATGTGCAATAAAACTGTCGCGTCTTCTGAAGTGATATTTTATCGAAAATAACTCGTTTTCCTTTATATATCCGAAGTTTTTCAGGGTTTTAAAATGAGGAAACGTTACTGACAAACAAGGACGCATTTAGGGGTGGGTCCAGGTGATCCGGACTCTCCTCTGAAATCCCAACTTCTCTGTAAATTTAGCCTAAATTTAAGGATTATCTTTTAAATTTTATTATAATTTATCCTAATATTGAAGTCGGACTTCTCCCGAAATAAATTACTGCATACGTGCCTGCTGACAATTTTCAATATATTCCTTAAATAAGTAAAATAACTAAATTAGGAGCAAAAAGCTTCAACACGGGCTAACTTTTGTCCACTGCCAATATTGTTAGAAGGGATATTAATAGCAAAAACTGCTAGGCAATGCTGAACCTTGGAACTTCACTCCGAACAGCAAGCTTATTATTGAGAACTACATATGAAACATTTTATCAAAACTTATCTAGCTTTTACCTGGCATGAAATTATTATATACACCAAAATTCACTCTCCTAAAATGTGTATCTAAACATTGCTCTACGTATCTACGAAGCAATGAAAATTATTTATCGAAATATGTGAGCAGGGAATTCTAACAACCAGCCATTTTATTTAAATCGTAGTAAACCCTGTAACCGGGCGTTAACGTGAAGACAAAGCTTGGCCCATTGGTAAAGTGTTGGAAGAATGTAAACTCAATGTTCGTAGGTTCGAATCTATCCACTCACCATAACATTTTGTTCTTATGTGTAACGATGAAATAAGAAAGAAAAAATGTATAACCGTTAAGACAAAACTTCAACCAAGTCTGAAGAGAACAATACTAAAATAGTAATACAATGACGTCAACCAAAAATTATTTCATGTAGCGTTTGGACGAAATTACAGCTGTTAACAATTGCAGAAATAAAAACAGGCTGTAATGCAGTCTAGACTTCTGAATGCATTTACTTCCTGAAAACTTCCGTCTCGTCATTCGTATGCCGTTAATCATTGTAAAACCTTTCAATTGGAAGTGAAATGACACAAACTAAAACAGTTTTAAATCAATAAATGTCTATGTGTAAAAGTAGGTGTCTTTTATCTGTAGTTCTGAGTTCCTTTTACTTTGAAGTGACAAATGAGAGAAGAAAGTATGGTGTTCGAAAAAACAATCAAATTTGAGATTTCAACGAATTTACACGTATTATAGCCCCTAACACCGAAAAAGTTATTTTTCGATACATGTCCATCAGTTCGTCCGTCCGTTCGCTACACTTTTCTGTGCACTCGCCTAGAAGCCATACCTGAAGCCATACCTCGCCTAGAAGCCATACTTGAACATACCGTAAATTAGATGAAAAATTTACGGTATGTTCAACTTATCTGCACCAAATTTTAGTTTAAGATTTTCATAGTATTTCCTATAGTTTTTTTTATTTCCGTCCTACTCCCAAAACAAGGGTAGTTTCCTGTACGATGAAAATAAAAAAAAGATATTTTCTCATAACTGGCTCTAACGATCTTGTTTTCTTTCTTTTTTTATAAATCAATATTTAATTAACAACCCTATTTTGTGGTATAAGGCATTTATCTGAGAAAAATCTACAAGGGGTAATTTATACTAAGGGGGTGAGTTTTTTCTCAGTGATTTTCTCAAAATGGACTCAAATGTTTTCGTTCATATTTCATAAATAAAGATTTCATTAATAACTTATCAATATGGCATAACTCGTTTGTCCTAAAAAATGCGAGGGGTAGTTTATTCTTGGTGGAGTGTTGTCTGGGCGATTTTCTCAAAAACGACTCAAAAGAGTTTATTCATATTTCAAAAATAAATATTTCGTTAATAACCGAACAATATGGCAAAACTCGTTTGTCCTGAAAAAATATGCGAGGGGTAGTTTACTCTTGGGGGTGTTTTTCCTCCACGGTTTTCTCAAAAATGAGTCAAGCAATTTTGTTCGTACTCAGAAATAAATATTTCATTAAAAACCTAGTAATATGGAATAACTCGCTTACCCTGAAAGAATCCTCAAGAGATAGTTTATTCGGGGAGTTATTTTCCCTCACGATTTTCTCAAAAATTACTCGGACAATTTTATTGATAATTCATAAATAAGTATTTCATTAATAACCCTATATTTTAGTATAAGTCATTTCTATGAAAAACAATTACAACGGATAGTTTATTTTTGGGGTCAAGGTTTTTCCCCCGACAATTTTCTCGAACGACAGGCGATTTTGTTCAAATTTCGCAAATAAATATTTCATTAATAACCAAAAGTATATCTTAACTCATTGTTCGAAACAATTCACAAGAGGTAGGTTACTCCTGACGTGTTCTTTTTGAACGACTTTCCCAAAGTGACTCATTTGATTTTTTTCATATTTCATAAACAATGATTGCATTAATTGGTCTATTATATGTCTAATGAAAATGTGCTCAAAGTGTGAGTTAGTTTTGTAGTATGGATTTTCTTCAATCGAAGTTTTTTATTCGATAATCTGACATTCGATGTATTTGAATAATACGATAATTTTATTCGTATTATCCAAATACACACTTCAGTAACAACTGCGGCCTAACACAGTTAAGAAATTGAATTGAAAAAGTTTAGTGCGGTGGCCCTGTAATTGAATATTTTTTGAGAAACTCCCTAGCTTTTTGTGGTAAACTCAGGCTTTTCTTTTTCGAGCGACAAAAGAGAGAAGAAAATATAGTGATTGTGAAAATAATATCAAATTCAGATTTCAACGGATTTACATGTTTCATGGCGTCTACATCCCGAAAATGTGACTTTTCGACACCCATCCTTCCGGTCCGTCCGTTCGGCACACTTTTATATGCACTCGCCTAGAGGCCATACCGTTCAACTTATCTACACCAAATTTTAAACTTAGGGTTTACTTAGTATTCTTACAGGAGCTTTTCCATTTTTTCCTACCACCTAAAATAAGTGTGGTTTACAAACAGCCGAAAATCGAAAAACGCTATTTTCTCAAAAATGGTTTTAACAATTTTGTTTATTTTTCATTAATCAATATTTAATTAACAACCCTATATTGCAGTATCAGATATTTCTCTTAGAAAAATTTACGAGGGGTAGTTTATTCTTGGAGGTGACTTTTTCTCGACGATTTTCTCAGAAAAGACCCTGGCGAATTTTGTACGCACTTCATAAATAAATATTTGACCTTACAACATGGTATAAGTCAATTGACCTGAAAAATATATGAGTAGTAGTTTATTCTTGGACTTGAATTTATTCCCAGTGAGTTTCTCAAACACGACCAGTTGGCAACCCTGTATCTCGACAACGAAGCTGAATTCGAAAACTGCAAGAGGACCATTTGTCTCCTTTTGATGTCACGAATCACCTCCCGAAGTTTGTGGACATCTTTCAGGTTCACCCTTAATGAAGCTTCTTTTCGAAAAGTTAACTATTAACTTTAGGCATTGTTTATCTTTTTTTAAATCACAAATGTTGTTATTAATTTTAAGGCAGAGAACTACTTCTGAGAGAATAGATCTTGAAAAATAATTTTAAAACTTAGACTTTTGTTTTCGAGACATTCCAGACAAGACGAGACATTTTACAAGCTATCTCGTGTCCAAAACATTTGCCTCGTATTATCTTGGATGTCACAAAGCGCGTCTTGTCTCTTTCTCGAGACATGTCTTATCTCGTGCGCATTCGTTAACACTTGGGAAGAATTATCTTTCTACTCAAAGCATTGTTTTTATAATGGTTGCATATTTATGATAATTGCTGTCCACATAAATTACAGTCCTTTCAGTTGAATTAATTTTTATTATTATTATTATTGAAATTGCAATATCTAGTTTAACGTTGGACGATTATGCACCTACGCTAAGGGAGAATGATGATGAATGAAATGGTGAAATGAAGAAAGTGGGAGGAAAATGGAAAATCTCAAGAAAACACATACCCATGCACACAGTATTTGTCCACCTCAAATTTCACTTGGCACGAAGTGGAATCGAGCCACGGACCCCCTGCACCAAAGGTCCCTGCAATGCTTTATTATTATTATTAATAATAATAATAATAATAATAATAATAATAATAATAATAATAATAATAATAATAATAATTACTAACTAACTAACTAACTCTATGGCCTATGGAACCCGCAGGTTCAGTGCCGCGTTCACAAAAGATCTCCACTGACTTCTATCCTTAGCTAATTGCATCCAGTTTCTACTTTGTATTCCTATCTCTGCGAGATCCATCTTAATATTATCCTCCCATCTGCGCCTAGGTCTTCCTAATGGTCGTTTTCCTATGGGTCTTCCAGTCAAGGCTTTGAAAGCGTTTCTACTTTCTTCCATTCTAGCTACATGACCTGCCCACCTAAGCCTCCTAGACTTGACGACCCTAACAATGTTGGGTAAACCGTATAAACTATGTAGTTCCTCGTTATGAAGTTTCCGCCATTCCCCATTCTTGTTCCTCTTGGGTCCGAATATTCTTCTCAGGATCCTGTTCTCAAATACTTTCAGTCTATGTTCTTCCCTCAGAGTAAGTGACCATGTTTCGCAACCATACAGAACAACAGGCATGATTATCGTTTTATATATTTTAAGCTTCAAATTTTTCGACAGAATTCGCGACGACAAGAGATTTTGAACCGAATAGTAACACGAATTCCCTGCTTTTAGTCGACATTTAATTTCTTCGTGAATGTGATAATAATAATAATAATAATAATAATAATAATAATAATAATAATAATAATAATAATAATAATAATAATAATAATTGAAGCGAGCTTAACGAGTTTCAACCGTACGACTCAACCAACGTTTGGGTGCCTGTTCGTTCGTCTGCTCCTCTCATAAAAGACATTTCATTTTAATGAAACTAGTAAGTGCCTTCTTTTAGCTCTGCGAAGTAACTATTGCTTGGAATATGAATCTGCAAAACATAAGAGGTAAAATTAACCAAATGGTGCAAGTTTCCACTTATATATACAAAACAATTTTGCAATATCAACTACGTGAATCTTGTCCCATAAAGAAGCCGAAACCCCTACACCGAAGAGCCCTCCGAGATTTGATCATTGTCCACACGGACTGAAATTGTCATTTGAAGCCAAGACTTTAATATGAAGCCAATAATTTCTTTAAAATAGACGGAAAATTCGGAAGTTATAAGCATTTTCATATTTTTGCCTTTTCCCATAAGGGAGCCGTAGCCCCCTATACTGAAGACCCCCCCGGAGATTTGATCATTGTCCACTCGGACTGAGTTTGTCATTTGGAACCAACACTTTAATACGAAGCAAAATATTTCTTTAAAATAGACGAAAAATTCGAAAGTTATAAACATGTTAATAATTTTGCCTTTTCTCATAAGGGGGCCGTATTAGCCTACACTGAAGAGCCCCACGAGATTTGATCATTGACCACTTGGACTGAAATTCTCATTTGAAACCAAAACTTTAATATGAATCCAAAAATTAAACTTTTACATCAATTTAAACTGACTGGGTTCCAGTTCCCCCCACTATTGTTTAGTTTAGTTAACTGTTAATTTGTGACAGCTTCACATCATCAAAAGAATGTTTCACTTCCCCTCCCCTCCCCCAGGAGTTCGTGCTGGATCCACCACTGGAATCAATAGACACTCTTCCTATTCTTTTTGTCACCCTTGATTGTGTAGGGGCTCCCTCGTACAAATAAAGAAGCGGTAATATTACAATCAAGGGGCGCTATATATTAGGTATTTTTTTAGTTACCTACCCCTAACCGCACAGGGCCATCTTTCGTAGAATAAAAAATATTACGTGATATTCCAATCATGAAAGGGGAGAGGATGCTGTAAATATATTTCTTATTCATTTTGTCTGTCCTGCTTATCAAAAATTACTTTCTGTTGGAAGGCTACTGAAATGAGAGGGGCAAAATAAAAAGTCGTACCCCCTCCTACATGGTTGCTCAAATAAGTACTAAAGAAAGCATTTTAAACTAAGATATTTAAGATTTAAACTAGGAAATTAAGGTATCCTACATTATGTAAGGATGGCATATTCAGGATTATTATTATTATTATTATTATTATTATTATTATTATTATTATTATTATTATTATTATTATTATTATTTGAATGTTTTTGGAGCACCGAAATTTTGTGAGACGAACAATGATATGTAGAGGTTTAAGATGGGTGGTCATAGAGGAGGAAAAACCAGGATTTTTCTCTGTCTGACTCTCTAACGTAAAGATTATGTGCTGAAGGTAAGAAGCATCAACATTCTACAATAGGTTGCTTTTACGTAGAATATCAATTACTTGAGTTGTCCTCCTTCGGTCTACTTACCTTATGTAGTAAATTCAAAACAATTTCAATTCAATACAAATATATTGCAAAACTTTTCCGTAATTAAACATCTAGGGAAAATTAAACATTTAATAGGGAAATCTGTTATCAAAATATCCAAATACGTAGATAGAAGACTACCTAGTGAGAAATATTGTGAAACTTTATAAAATTCTCCAAATTAGAATTAACATTTACTGGGAAACATTCGTTATGCGCCAGCGAGCATATGGTGAGCAGTGAGCACAGAGGAAATAATTACGAAACTGTTTGCAAACAAAATTAGGGACGCTAATGCAAGTGGGACACCAGCATTTTTTCTTTTTTTGGTATCGTCATGAGTTTTACACATACGTTACAATTTGATTCTTTCCCAAATAAAAAAATAAAAAATAACCGTAGTGTAGTAATAAAAATGATAACGTCACTTCCACGGGGTCGAACCCGCTACCTTCAGCATACAGACTCGTTGCTTTAACTAACTGAGCTATTTGTTTTTTTACATGAACTGAGCCTGTTCCGGTAAAGACGATATTTCATTACGATCGTCCTACCAATTCGTCCTTTTTCATAGATAATTTCCACTATTTGCTCTATCTTTATGTTAATACTTAGCATATATTCATATATTTGGAGTTTGCAGATAATGCATATAATAAGACATACTAGAAATATTCGTTAAAAGTTTAGTTTGTAGATTTAATCCACATTTCTCTCAATGACATAGATGTCGCTGCTTCGTGTTGAAATGCAGAATTCCCTCGTGTTCTTGAAAATTTCCCACTTTAGCAGAGTTGGTAATTCTCGAGATTTCTGTCGATTTAATAATGTTTTTTGCTTCTAATTTCTTTATTTTAAGCTAATATCTAACACAAATATTAAAAACGGGTTTGTTATTAACCTGTCCTGCTGGGGAAACCTTCCGAAATTTCGAACATATAAAGAAAACGGAGATATTTTCAATAAAACTTCAAAATAAAGAGACGCGTCATTTATTTTGCTCATGGTAGTACATGAAGAATTGGAAGAACACATTGTGTAGGGACAAAACGCAAAAAAAAAAAAAAAAAAAAAAAAAATACGGTTTCTTATTCTGCGGAAAGACGGTTTTAAGGGTGCAAAAGCCACACCCAAAATTTTGAAATTTGAGACCCAAAAGGCAAGAAAAACTGCATCGAATTGAATTACATTGTGCACAGATATTGTAGACGTAAAATGAGATAATTGGGTTTCGTATTATCCTGGAAAAAAGCGGTTGAGTGAGGCACGGACCTTCTAAACCGTTGATTACTAAATATCATAATTGCAAATAAGCGTATATCAGACGTTCCTAAAGAATATTTCGAATTGCAACGACACTTCGAATATTCCAAACAATAAATGAAACGTGTTTCACCTTCAGTGGAAAAACACTGTTGGGTCCTAGGCCCCATCCGAAAAAAATAAATATTTCCGTAATAGCGCAGAAAGGAGTGGAAGGAAGCAAATGAAATTGTGTGTAGATATTATATACACCCTATGTAAAATGAGCCCTTACGTGTTTCTCAAGTGTTCCTATCCGTTTTGCTTCAAATTTGGCAGATCAAGAGCAAATTGGAAATAAATGGACACGTATTTTTGTTTATGCGCAAAAACATTATAAGGGTTAAAAGTGCCTTCTGAAACACTATAAAAAGCGCTATACTGTTTGTGCTTGTAGTTGATCTGAAAAATTTAAAGAAATCGGATGGAGACACGACACATGTAAAACACGAAGGGCCATAGTTCACACACCCAATATCTACATACAATTTCATTCGCTTTTGTCCACCCCTCTAGTCCCTCAAAGCCTTGGTCCACTCAACAGTTTTTTTCTTTCAGGAAGAATACGAAACACATATTCCCTCATCTTACCTCTACAATACTTGTGCACATTTCATTCATTTCGGTCCATTTCTTCTTGTTTTTCTTGCGTCAACTTTCAAATTTTTGAGTGGGAGCTTTTGCCGCCTTAAATCATTTATCCACAGAAAATAAAAATGCGTATTCGTTTATTTTTTGCTTATTGTTTATACAAAATGTTTCGTTCAAATTCTTCATGTCCTTTACAAACATCTGACATAATGTTACTAGCAACTCCGTGCCCCACCTAACCGTTTCTTACAGGAAGATACGAAACTCGTATTCCCTCAGTTTATATCTGCAATATCTGTGCAAAATTTCACTCACTTTGGTTCACTTCTTCTTACCTTTTGGGAGTCAACTTTAAAAATTTTGGGGTGGGCTCTTTAGCCTTCTAAAACCGTTTTCTCGCAGAAAATAATAACAACAGTATTCGTTTATTTTTGGCGTATTGTCCATACACAAAGTTACGTTGCAATTCTTCATGTCCTTTACACATATCTGACGTACTGTTACTAGCACTTTCGATATTTCGTGATCAAAGGTTTGGAGGGGTCAGTCCCACAAGCAGCCCTTTTTTCCAAGAATATACTTAACCCGTATTCCCTCATTTTATGTCTACAAAATCTGTGCACAGCTTCATTCACTTTGGTTCATTCTTTTTCCTTTCGGGTGTCAAATTTCAAAATTTTTGGTGGGGAATTTTGCCCCCTAAAACCGATTTTAAGCAGAAAATAAAAAAAACAGTATATGTTTATTTTTTTGCGTATTGTCCGTACACAAAGTTATGTTGAAATTCTTCATGTCCTTAACACACATCTGAAATACTGTTACTAGCACTTTTGATTTTTCGTGATCAAAGGTTAGGATGGTTCGGTGCCCTATCCAACCGTTTTCTGAAGGAAAATACAAAACCTGTATAATCATTTCACGTCTACAACGTCTGTGCAAAACTACAATCACTTTGATTCACTTCCTCTCAGCATTCAGCATCAACTTTCAAAATTTTGGGGTGATTTTTTTTGCAACCTAAAAACTGTTTCTCTGCAGAAAATTAAACAAAAACTGTATGCGTTTATATTTGGCGTTTTGTCCATACACAAAGTTATGTTGCAATTCTTCATGTCCTTTACACACATCTGACATGTTGTTACTAGTACTTTCGATATTTCGTGATCAAATGTTTGGAGGGGTTGGTGTCCCAAACAACCCTGTTTTCCTAGGAATATACTAAACCCGTATTCCCTCATTTTATGTCTTCAATATCTGTGCACAACTTCATTCACTTTGGTTCATTTCTTCCTGCCTTTCGGGCGTCAATATTCAAAATTTTGGGTAGGTGCCTTTGCCCCCCAAAACCTTTTTTTTAGAAAATAACAAACAGTATGTTTATTTTTTGCGTATTGTCCATACACAAAGTTTCGTTGCACGTCTTCATGTGCTTTACACACATCTGACATACTGTTACTAGCACTTTCGATATTTCGTGATCAAAGGTTTGAGGGGTCTTTGTCCCACCCAACCCTTTTTTCAGGAGTATACGAAACACGTTTCTTGTCATTTTACATCTACAATATCTGTGCACAATTTAATTCACGTTAGTTCACTTGTTTTTGCCTTTCGGGTGTCAACTTTCAAAATTTTGTGTTGGGGATTTTGCCCCCTAAAATGTTTTTTTCCGCAGAACATAAAAATCCCATGTTCGTTTATTTTTGCGTATTGTCCATACACAAAATTATGTTGCAATTCTCCATGTCCTTTACAAATATCTGACATACTGTTACTAGCACTTTTAATATTTTGTGATCAAAGTTTGGAGGGGTTCGTGCCGCACCCAACAGTTTTTTCAAGGAAAATACGAAACCCCTTTTTTCTTTTTGTCATTTTACGTCTACAATATCTGTCCACAATATCGTTTACTTCGGTTCATTTCTTTTTGCCTTTGGGAGTTAACTTTCAAAATTTTGGGTTGGGGCTTTGGCCCCCTAAAACCGTTTTTCTGCAGAAAATAAAAAACGTATTCGTTTGTTTTTTCATATTGTCCATACGTAAAATTTCGGTGCAATTCTTCATGTTCTTTACACACATCTGAGATACTGCTACCAGCACTTTTGATGTTTCGTGATCAAATGTTAGGAGGGGCCAATACCCCACCCAACCGTTTTTCATTAAAATACGAAACCCATATTCCTTTTTTTACGTTTGTAATATCTTTTCACAATTCCACTCATTTCGGTTCAGTTGTTCTTGCCTTTCGGGTGTCAACTTTTAAGATGTTGATTGGGGCTTTTATATTAAACCTTTGCATTATATAACTCTTTTTTTTATGAAATTCTTTTTTGGGGGCGAAGGAGAGAAATGGTTTCCTCTTATATCTGTTTCTTGCAATTCATCTTGTTTGAACTGCTTAAGTAAGATCATTTTGTAACTTTTGATGTCATCCAACTCCGTCACGATAATAAAATTGTCATTCTTAAAGATTTGTTTTATTCTCTTATTTGCAGTTTGCCACACTGATATATTTGTTACAAAATTGAGGTTTGGTCCAACGCCTTTCGAATTCGCAACCAACCGGAGCGCCCAGCTTTTTGGCTTGCCTGCTATTGCAGGAAAAGGAGAATTGCAGGTGGTAATGCACTTTTGGAGTCGTGTATACAAACGAAAATTTCGCCTGCACATTTCTGTATAAACGATGTGCAAACCATTGTGACAATGTGTGATTGAATTGGACATGGTGGGGGCTACCACTTAGATAGCCCCTCACATTGTTTTCGTTCTGGCGGCGCCCTCAATTATGTGCAAGCGGAAATTTCGCCTGCACATTTCTGTACAAACGATGTACAAACGATTGCGACCATTTATGATTGAATTGGACATGGTGGGGGGCCACCATTCAAAGAGACCCCACTTTGTTTTCGTTCTGGTGGCGCCCCTAATTGTGTACAAACAAATATTTCGCCTGCCCATTTCTGTACAAACGATTAAGACCATTTCCGATTGAGTTGGAAATGTTGGGGGGGGGGTCTGTCTAAATGGATGTCTGCTTTTCACCTCTAGTATAATGAAATTCTTTCACGAGAAAATCTGTAATCAACACTGTCAGTAGCTACGTCCTCGACTTATTAAACTTTACAAGTACAGCCTTATTTTCGTATTTTTTCAACAGTTAACCAATTTAAAACCGTATTATAATTCAAAGTACTTATATTTCTATCGTAAACAAGAATATATAGTCAACTTCTTAAATATTTAGCTCCGCAGGAACCCGTTCAGCGCGTGCAACAAGCAAAGCAACATGTTTGGCGTCTCACAAATGACAAAGGAGAAAAAACAAAAGCAAAAGCAGCACAGCAGTGCCTTATCGCAGTCAGAGCTGACAACATAGTTTCGGTCGTCACTTACGCCAATAGACCTACAAGCGATGTAGAAGAGTTATACAGTTTCAATATACGTTGTGCCACAGTAGCGCTACAGGCGGAGTGTGCACGAACTACAAATGGATATGTTTCTTATAAGTATCAGTCACTGTTGCACCCTCTTTACATTCTACACATCCTTTTTTCTCCCACTTTTTGACCTTGACAAGCAGAAGTACCAGGCTTTCCGAGTTCACAACCATAAACTGTTTGTGCACAGAGTACGTTTTCAGTTCTTCGAATGACTGTGCGCGCGAAGAACAAGGGTGATGATCGGACAACCGTATACGGTTGTCACCCGGTTGCAATTTTAAATGGTTGCAATACCAATATAGAGCCTTGACAATGCCGTGAGGATATATATATATATATATATATATATATATATATATATATATATATATATATTTCTGCGTTTACGTGCCTACCTCACATACTAAAGGATTACTTTTAAAGAGTATATTTTGAGAACATGAATTTAATCGTTATGCGCGGATACTTAGTGAAAATTGTAAAATGTCGGTTTTTTTTAATTTTTAATGATGTAAAGTGTTGCAACCTAAGCGGATGTTGTCCGGGTTGTTAATTTGAAAGTATGAATAGTTACTAATATATATCTACTTATTTGAAATCTACTTATTACAAGTTGTCGGACATTTCAAGCTATGACAACCAATAATCATTCGGGGATAGGTACTAAGACCCTACACATATGTTTATTTAGTCGATTCAACATCATACATTTCAATTTAATATTATATTTATACTTTACTCATATTCGTAGTTCAATACACATATTTCAATATATATATATATATATATATATATATATATATATATATATATATATATATATATATATTGAAATATGTGTATTGAACTACAAATATGAGTAAAGTATAAATATATTATTAAATTGAAATGTATGATGTTGAATCGAGTAAATAAACATATGTGCAGGGTCTTAGTACCTATCCCCGAATGATTATTGGTTGTCATAGCTTGAAATGTCCGACAACTTGTAATAAGTAGATTTCAAAAATACCGCCGCATACGAGATGATTTTCTTTACGTTCTGTAGTTTTACTAAACCATATATGTAACTATTACTCCTTTATCATATGTAAACTACATGTAATGCTAAAAGAGGGTAGGTCGTTCTCGTAACTCTAATCCATCGAAAAACCTATTTCCAAGTTTCGGAAACCAAATATCCTTCTGTATAACTACATATAAAGTCCCTCCTCCATAAACGAATCCTCGAATCAGATCAGTGTTTTGTTTTTCTTCTTTCTTCAACATTATGATGTCAATACAAAATAAAATTCCCTCTGAACTCGAAAAATTTTCTCCTGTGTTGTTACATAATACAAATAAACTACAAGTGTGTGCGATTAACTATTTATGGAGTGGTTTCAAATCGGTCCAAAGTTTTACTAGTCAGCTAAATGACCAAGGAAGAATAGTCTCCCTGGTAGAGGAGACGGAACTCTGTTTTAATGATCCAAAAAAGGAAGGTGCTTCGTTAGTGCACCTACGATTTGAATCTGTGCTGTGTTCAATTGATAACCTAATTAGGCCTATACGTATGCACAGGAAAATGTAATAGAGCGAAATAAATGGACGCTATAAAAGGTGCATAATAGTTATGTGATACTGACGCTCATCTTTAATAACGAGATTGAACTCGTGAAAACTTTAAATTTAAATTACTAAAGCTCTTCATATATGAGAAAGGACTCATTTAAACCTACATAAAGTTTTTTCTTTCCCCTCTATGACCTTGTAAAGTATATAGATATATGTGTAAAATCTTTGTTTTTTAATTCATACCATATGATCCTAAAATTTATGTAAAAACATACATAGATATGCAAACATATTTATTATTTTTTTTTTTAAAATCTTTCTGCTAATATATATATACGTCATCACGATGTTATTGTTCAATCTCATATGTGGATTGTCATATGTAGTAATAGCATGTTTTTTTTAACAATTTATGTTTTTTTCCTTACCAATAGATGTAATAAATGGTTACCGAATTGTAGCTAGATGGTTTCTTTTGCACTATTTTCATCCACGTACATATACTGTCCAGAATGCATGTGTGTGTGCGTGATTGAATGACGAATTTATTGTTAAGAGGTAGTACTAATGCCAACTTACGGTGATAGTGTTCGTAGCTTATGTGTAATAATATATGTGTTAATGTACGATCCGTGTAACGTGGGTTCCTGTCACCACGGCATGGCGCGTCCTCAGGTTGCGGATCGAGGAGAAGGCCTCTAGATATAGAGGTTAGCTGCGAATATACTGAATAAGCAGTCGCGGACAGCCGACTAGGAGTGGTCTTCCAGCTTGGGGGTTTGGGTAAGGCTAACAACCAAATCCTGTAAAAAAAAAAAAAAAAAAAAGGCACTTGTTCAGAAATATTCACAAAAGCCTAGGACAAAGACTGATAATTTGGCACGACCTCAGCAAAAGAAAATGGACATGAGATTTGGAACATGGAATATTAGGTGTCTTTATAGGGCAGGCGCGTTAAAATCCGTAACGAGTGAGTTAAAGAAATACAGGATGGACGTAGTAGGAGTTCAGGAAGTTAGGTGGGAAGGAAATGGATCTGAGAATTCCGGAAATTTTACGTTCTTTTACGGGGAAGGAAATAAAAATCGCCAGTTAGGAACAGGGTTTTTCGTTCATAAACGTATATTACCAGCAATTAAACGGGTTGAATTTGTTACTGATAGACCTTCTTTTATTACTCTTAAGGGACGGTGGTGTGATATTATTGTTTTAAATGTACATGCCCCAACTAAAGATAAGGATGACCATACCATACGAAGAAGTGGAACGGATATTTGACCAGCTCCCGCGATACCATATGAAAATTCTATTAGGGGGTTTTAATGCTAAGGTAGGACGAGAGGATATTTTCAAACTGATTATAGGGAACGAAAGTCTGCATAAGGAAAGTAATGACAACGGTGTTAGACTCGTGAACTTTGCAACATCCGAAAACCTAATCGTGAAGAATACAAAATTCCCACATCGCGACGTTCATAAATACACTTGGACATCACCAGACAGAAAAACACACAATCAAATTGATCACGTTTTAGTAGATAGAAGAAGACAATCTAGCGTAATTGATGTCCGGTCGTTTAGAGGGGCTGATTGTGACACTGACCACTACCTGGTAGCAGCGATAATACGAGAGAGGTTATCGTTGAATAAAGGTAATATTCATTGTCCGAAAACAGAGAGATTCAATTTAAAGAAATTAGAAGAGAGCCAGGTAAAAGAAAAATACCAGATTGAAGTTTCGAAAGGATTCTCCGCTTTAGAAGATTCGGAGTGCACTAGTGTTGAGGATACCTGGATTGAAATTAGAGATAGCATTAAAATTTCAGCAAAAGATAAATTGGGACACGCAGAAATACGTAAGAACAAACCATGGTTTGACCAGGAATGCATAAAACTAGCGAAGAAGAGAAAACAGGCAAAATTACGTTGGCTACAAAATCCGAATGAAATAACTACACAAAATTTCGCAGATATCAGGCGGGAAACTTCCAAAACTTTTAGAACAAAGAAACGCGACTTTCTGAAAGCTAAAATTAAGGAACTTGAAGATAATAGTAAAAATAAAAACATACGGGACATGTATAAGGAAATCAACGAATTTAAGAAAGGCTATCAAGCTCGTGCTTATATATTAAAGAAATCTGACGGTACAATTCTCACTGACACGGATAACATCTTAAATAGATGGAAAGATTTCTTTGACGATTCGCTTAACACGCAACCAAAAACTAGTGTGCGTGGAGAAAAGGTGATACACACCGCAGAACCGTATATTCCAGAACCCAACCGAATAGAAGTAGAAACCGCTATAAAGAAATTAAAGAAACACAAATGTCCGGGTGTAGATGAAATTCCGGATGAGCTAATTTCAGCTGGAGGCGAAAAATTGTGGAACAAGATACACAAACTCATTCTCCTTATCTGCAACAAGGAAGAATTGCCACAAGAGTGGAAAGAATCAATCATTGTTCCAATTCACAATAAAGGCAACAAAACTGACTGTAATAATTATCGAGGCATTTCTCTTCTGTCAACATCCTATAAAATCCTTTCAAATATTCTGTTAGCAAGACTGACCCCATACGCAGATGAAATTATTGTAGCAGTGCGGATTTAGACGAAATCGATCAACTATCGACCAAATATTTACCATTTGCCAAATACTCGAGAAAAAGTGGGAATACAATACCCCGGTACATCAACTATTTATTGATTTTAGAAAGACGTACGACTCGGTTAGGAGAGAAACATTATACATCGTTCTTACAGAACTTGGAATACCGAGAAAGCTAATTAGATTAATTAAGATATGTTTAAATGAATCCCAAAGTAAAGTCCGGGTAGGAAAATTTTTGTCCACGAGTTTTCACGTCGAAAATGGCCTGAAACAAGGAGATGCGTTGTCGCCATTATTATTTAACTTCGTTCTGGAATACGCTATAAGGAAAATCAAAGATAGCAACCAGGGCCTACAGTTGAACGGTATTCAACAGGTTATGGCATATGCTGATGATGTAAATTTAATAGGGGATGATAGGAGAACAATAGAAAGAAATGCAGAGATCTTATTAAACGCTTGCAGGGACATGGGTTTAGAAGTAAATGCAGAGAAAACTAAATGCATGGAAGTGCGTCGGGACCGTAATACGGCAAATTATGGATGCGTTAAAATATTAAATAATACTTTTGATAAAGTGGATAGTTTCAAATATCTTGAGTCAATATTAACAGATGAAAATCATATTAACAGATGAAAATCATATTCACGAAGAAATTAAATGTCGACTAAAAGCAGGGAATTCGTGTTACTATTCGGTTCAAAATCTCTTGTCGTCGCGAATTCTGTCGAGGAATTTGAAGCTTAAAATGTACAAAACGATAATTATCCCTGTTATTCTGTATGGCTGCGAAGCATGGTCACTTAGTGTGAAGGAAGAACATAGAGTGAAAGTACTTGAGAACAAGATCCTGCGATGAATATTCGGACCCAAGAGGAACGGGAATGGGGAATGGCGGAAACTTCATAACGTGAAACTACATATTTTATATGGTTTACCCAACATTGTTAGGGTCGTCAAGTCTAGGAGGCTTAGGTGGGCGGGTCATGTAGCTAGAATGGAAGAAAGTAGAAACGCTTTCAAAGTCTTAACTGGAAGACCAATCGGAAAACGACCATTAGGAACACCTAGGCGCAGATGGGAGGACAATATTAAGATGGATCTCGCAGAGATTGGAATACAAAGTAGAAACTGGATGCGGCTAGCTAAGAATAGAAATCAGTGGAGAGCTTTTGTGAACGCGGCATTGAACCTCCGGGTTCCATAGGTCATAGAGTTAGTTAGTTAGTTAGTTAATGTACGATGTAGGTTATGAAAGAAAAGTCTGAAGCTAATGCAAATCGGCTCTGGTAGAAAGGTCAAGATAACAGGATGCTCCTGAATAAACGACGATCTTTTCAGAAATTTGGAATTCTCGTTTGTGAAGAATATATGCATTACTCTATTTTTTCTGGCTGATTCGAATGTGTGATCGATCTCTGATTTTGCAGTTCAGATATTAGATATTTGTTAAGCATCGTTCTAAAATAACAGAAAAGCAATTAAACTAAACTTTCTCGTCACCCGAGCTGGGTTGGGCAACTCCCACTTGCGTAGTTGCCTGGATCCAGGTCCGGGTCGTATGAGGGAACATGTGTTTCTTCCGGATCACTTCAGAATCGATCCTACCGTAATAGCATTTGGAAATAAATTACCTTTCAGTAACTATTCAAGTTCCTTCATCCTATTCCCATATTTATCCAGTAATTCCTTTTTCTTTAACTTCCTCTACGTTCTTCACCGTCCTCCTTTTTCTTCCTTCTTCTCTCCTACCTTCTCCTTCTTTCTCACGCTTTCTTTTCCTATTTCTAATAAAACCTGAAAGAGGGGTCGTGACTGGGAGTTGTCGTTGTTGATTCCGTGACTACATCGTTTAACGTTTATCTTCGGAAGTCCGACATGAATTAGTAACTGGTAAAACGAGCATTTTGAAGTTAGAATAATCAAAAAGTTCGTTTATTCCAAGCTCATATTTTTGACTAAATTATCGTAGATTACAAAAGAATTTTTTTTTAATTTTAGAAAAGCTAGCGACATCCCATTCTGATCCCAATCACGACGTATCCATTCCACATTTCATAATTAATTAGTGGAATGTTTGTTAATATGGAAGGATTAAGGTATTAAGAAGGATTTTGTTAATTACTTAGAAATATATATTAAAATAAATTAGAAAAAAATAATTTAAGCTGTTCTCCTTGTTTGGCCATGAAAACAGTCTTAAAGGTCGAAATTGAAGATATTATAGATTCTTTCTTTTTTCGATTGCATAAAACAAGTTGATCTTAAGAAGATACGTGATATTAAGAAATATTTCAGTAACCATTTAGAAATTAAAACAAATTAGACTGCTCCCCAGTAGCACCTCCACACTGGCCACGCTTGGGTCCCACAATCACCATGTGGGAAACGAATGGCTCTGGGCCCATTTGAATCCATATTGGCCAGTTATGGGTCCAAGATAGAATTTCGACATATCAACGAAAATATAGTGCAAGTTTTTTAAAAACCCAAAGTAGCGATAAATGTAGAAACAAAATTTCATATAAATTATATTGTGTGTAAGGTCAGGTAATAGGTGAAAAGAAAATGGGAAATCTATGTGGGATCCAGATGGGTGACGGACGCAGGTGGGGATCCGCATTGGCCTATATTGCCCAGTGTCGAACGAGCTGACACGGCATGGAATGCGTTTTTCATTTGTTCAGAATTGCCTGCTAGGATATTTACGGCAAGCCTATTATTTAAATATACGTATAAGGTCTAGTAAAAACTAAATAGTAAAGGGAAGAACTTTGGCAATTGCTTATCTGTATGTTGATAAGTTTTTGTAATATACAACAAAATTAAAAATACAACAGTTGTTAACAGATGGCGTTGTAATCTATTGATATCAGTATCTTTTATTTCGTAGGTGTTCTAGCAACAAACGTAATTAATTTTCTTCCCACATACTTAGATTAGCTACTCGATCTACTGCGCTGCTGCACAAACTTTGAAACCGCATTTTTGTGTCTTTGGTTCTAACAAATCCTATTGACAGAGTGGACAAGGTGTTTACCTACGAATTAGAAGTACACATGAGAAAAGGTTCGAGTCCTGGTCAAGGGAAAAGGACGAAATTCGCATGTAGTAAAATAGTTCGGGAGTTGTTTAATGAGTTCAGGAAAACAAAGCATATATGTGAGACTTTTTTCGTTAAGCACTGTGTGAAGCATAATTTTCGTTATGACTTAAGGCATTTATTATGACGAACCGGAGATGAAGAATTAAATAATAATCAGTACACTGCCCATACTTAACTATATCATGCTTTTCAATCACTCACTACTACTACTACTACTATCATCAAATGCTACATTACTGACACACGCGCTACATTTCACATAAACTACAAAATACATATTAATACATGTTACTATACATGCTAATCAGCACTACCACCCAATTTAACGATACATGAAATAAACACTATCCAGATTTCATCATATTAAATCGGCTCTGTAGATCGAAAAGGAGGGACAAAATAAATCTGGGTCCAAATGACCCTACTATCAATTAACTCATGGTTCTTCAAGTGACTGAATAAACGGAGAAAATATTGAACTATTAATGAAAGGGGGTCCCTTTCCCGAAGAGAAAAGAACCCCTAAGGATTTGCCCGTTCAACCCATTTCTACTGGAAGCTATACTCAGTTCGGGAGTAAATGGGAGCCCCTGCTTACGTTTACACAGACATTGTAAAAATCATCCTAACTACAATATAAATTGGATACCGTCATGTATGCTAGTAATTAACAAAAAGTCACACTTACTACGACAGAAACAAATCTATAGACGGACAGGCCCTCGTAATCCTAACATTTATCGGAAAACTTGGAAGGTGAAAATTATCAGGGGAAACACTTCTTCTTCAAACTGTTTAAAAGAAACACGCTCTACTACCGAATCCTGTTCATCACTATTTATTGAAAATCAAGATGGTGTGTTCTGAATCGAATCCTATATTTCACT
Organism: Thermobia domestica; assembly: GCF_964235325.1. NCBI lineage: Eukaryota > Metazoa > Arthropoda > Insecta > Zygentoma > Lepismatidae > Thermobia > Thermobia domestica. The sequence goes on along the minus strand of NC_137465.1, from coordinate 80,513,863 downwards.
GTTTCAACTGTTTTTTACTGCTGAAAGTAATTAATCAGAGGTCCCGTCTGCTTCCAGTCCTTTTATTTATCTATCTAAATTAGTTTTACCTTTTTTTTTTTTTTTTTTTTGCTAGGTTTCCAGTCCAAAACTCGAATTTCCAACAATCAGAATCGTAAGGTCAACCTGCAGTCAAGTCTTGGATGAGTATGAAAAAAGCTGCGCATTCAAACATAGCGTCAGAAAATAGTCCCAATCAAAACAAAGAGTTTTGGCAGCGGAGAATATGAAGCGAATGGGAAAATGGTAAGATCTGGATATAACCGGATTTTGGAGGGATTTGGGTATGTCAAGCGGGATGAAGAGAGTCTCAATTATTCTGCCAAAATCAGATTGGTGGCTAGTTCCGAGAATCTCTACCCAATAGCAGGCCTATGTTTTCATATAGCATTAAGATGATAGTTTCAATATTTGCCTATTTGAAATACCCCTATTCAACATATCATCATGAAATAATTTACAAATAAAGATATTATTCCTCATAAATATAGCTTCTACTAAATTATTCTAAGCTTCCACATTAATTTTGAGTATAATAATAATCAACTGGTTATAATATATGAACCGAAACATATTTTGGAAAATTGACATGGTACAGTGCGTGAAAAAATTAGTGGACCTTTCACAATAAAGATTTTATTACATATATTGTAATGGTACATTACAATTATATATTAAAAACAATTAGTAGTATAATTTCCCGATTTTCCCTTTTAGACTTTGAAAATATTATGAAGTAAGAATAAAGTATTTGTTGGGTGCGTCAGCAACAACGGTATTTTTTTCTTACCTTCAACACAACATTAAGGGGCAAAATTGCTGCTGGCATTCAGGTTTCTTTTGCTGTTTGAATACGGTTACTTGATTTCGAGTGGATAAATGACATTAAGAAATATTTCAGTAACTATTTATATATTTACATTAATTAGAAATGTAATTTCCCGATATTCCCCAATTTAACATTGAAAATAAACTTAAGGGTCGAAAGTTAATTGGTTTCAATCCTTACTTTTCTTATTTGCATACAATTAGATGATCTGGGGTAGTTAGTCACTATTAACAAACATTTCAATTTGCACTCGAGTAGCATCCCCACGTTGGTCTCGCTTGGCACCTACAACGCCCCACATGGGAAAAGTGTGATGGAGCTGTGCGCATTTTGAACCCACATTGGCAAGTTATGGGTCCCAGATAGAACTCTGATATATCAACGAAAATATAGTGCAAGTCTTTTAGAAAGCGAATGTAGCGATCGATGTAGGAACTAAATTTCATGTCGATTTTGTTGTTTATAAGGTGAAAAAATAGATGAAAAGAAAATGTGGACTGCTCTTTAATATGGCATATCCATGTCCTATCTAGTCTGGGTAGATATATGTGGGTCCCAGATGGAACTATATGTCATCTCTATATCCTATCTAGTCTAGATAGAGCTGTGTGTGTCTCATGTGGAATTCCCATTGCCAGACTTGCCATTATGAAGTTAAAAGCATTTAAAATACTTCACATTGTAATAATTTATTCTATTAAGTTTCTGTAAAACCAAGTGGTTAGAACCATGAAGTAAGTTAATCTGCATTTCTTTACTTGAGAAGTAAATTTAAAACTGCGCAGCAAAAACTTTATTTTCAATTAAATCTTCGTCGTTAACGTAGGAGACAATACTAACTATATCCAACGAAAGTTAGTAGGAGATGTACTTGCTTTGTAACGACGGTAGCAAAGAAGAGGTACTGGGAAGGCGCTCTGTAGTTTCTTTGAAATTCAGCATATGTTTTAGGTACTTTTGAATTACACTCATTAGAAATTCTGATATTTCGTGATCAAATGTTTGAAGGAGTCTGTGCCCCATCCAGCCGTTTTTACAGGAAAATAAGAAACATGTATTCCCTGATTTTACATGTACAGTCTGTCAGGAAAGTAAATGTACACCTGTTTTTTGAGTCTCGCATTCCTGCGCTCGATCCATGGAGAGTATGAGAATTAAATCAGTCAAATGTTTACTCAGGAGCAAGAAGAAAAGTCTAATCTGAATAAGACATTGCAGAGGGGCACAAGCTGTGAATACGAATAGTGCATAGTGTAAATAAAGGACGACATCGAAAGAGAAAGCCAGAAACAGCTGCTAAACGGAGAAAAAGGAGTAAAAATTGTCGAAGTGGGAACATAAAACACGAATAGAACAAATACACCGACAACTAAACGTTCACCAAGACATGATCCTCTTGTACTGGTTAAGGTGCTGGCTTACAAAAGCAAAAAACGCGAGTTCGAATCCCCTGCGAGGACATTTTTTAAAAAAAATGTTAATAATACATACAGCTCATGAGAGATGGTAAGAGACGTCGTATTTAATCTTTCGTATCAATTATTATTAATAATGTTAGTACTTATAATACTTTTTGTCTTTGCGTATTGCTTTTATTCCTGTCTTCATTTCGAAAGAGAAGAATATCCGAACAAATGCCACCAAAATTCCTCTTATTTTGAATGCAAACGCCATTTGCAATTAGTAAAGAATAAAAATTGAACGTTCCGATGTAGCTGCAAAAAGCCCCCAAAAAAAATAGAATTGGAGAGGTTTGAAGCCCATACTCATGCTTATTTAAAATACAATCACTATATGCCTTAAACCTCTCGGAGGCTTGTGTTTCGGTTACGCTGGACAATAGTTTTGCAAAGAGGCCCGCTTAGCTCTGACGCAGAACAAGTGAGACAAGGCAGAAGGGTGCTAAGCACTTTCTCTCTCTCTCTCTCTCTCTCTCTCTCTCTCTCTCTCTCTCTGTGTGTGTGTGTGTGTGTCTATCTATCTATCTGTATATCTATAACGCTATTTGTGAATGCCATAACCACCGGAATTTTAAGCGGATTGAGACGAAAGGTGGCGCAAACATTAATTCTTGAAATATCTTGAAAGAGTTCGTTAGCCAGAATAATCACATGAAAATGTTCAAAATGGCGGCAATTCAAACTCTTTAAAAGTTCCAAGAAAAATAAATTTCACCCATAAATGGGTATTCACAATGTTTGAGTGATTTTTCCTCTTTTACTGAAATATTTGTGTGCAAAGACTTATTCTCTTTATTGAAGTATTGTACACGATTAATCACCTAAAGAAGGTTCACGCCCTTTCGCTACGGTCATGCTTTTGTTTGCAGAAGGGGGGATATTTTCCTATCGGAAGAAGACGATTTTTAGTGATGATATGAAGTTACAATTGAAAATGAAGTAACTTGTGAAACGGGTTATTTGAGAAAATAACATAATAAATGTGCTTTCCCCTAATACAGAGAACTTTAATTCATATATTTCGAGTTTGGGAGCATGAATTGCAAGGAGTGTTATTTGATTTGCTTTTTAGTAGTATTGCATTGCAAATAGTGATAGGCAACATTAGTGGTAAGTAATAATAATAATAATAATAATAATAATAATAATAATAATAATAATAATAATAATAATAATAATAATATGTGTTGTTTGTGGCAAGGCAATATCTTCCTCAATTCTTCTTCAAACGTAATGATTGTAACGCCATATCTCCCTTACAAACAAAATATTAGCAATTTATATCGAGAGAACGGGAAATAGTAGAGTGATGGGGGTAGAGATGTAAATGAGCGAACTTTTCAGGCGAACTTTCATTTTCGAAAGTTCGTTTTCGAACTTTTCATAAGCAACTTTTCCCGAACTTTCGCTTTCTTTTATTTACTAATTAGCGACACTCATTTTTATAATAACTTATTCTGAACATAGTGTGATGACTGAGCTAGCTATGTGTTATACAGTATAGTGATTTGCACCATGATGATACAAGATGGACTGACACACGTTGACATTATACATGATATGGATAAATACGTAAAACACATTATTGTAACTGAATCAGTGCTTTCCACAAAGAAAAACATTTTATATTAAATAAAATGATTAATTTTGTATTGGTAATGCGTGAATTTATGATATAAACTTGTTTGTGCAAGTCAAATTTAAGTTTTCGGTTGTCAGCATCTTGTAAAATTGAAGGTTTCTGCCGAAAACATACTGTTTTATGATATAGGCTTGAAATTTGAAATACGTCCTTGTAACGCTCCATAACGTCTTTTGAAAAAATGTGAAAAATCATGTACTATTAGAAAAAGAAAAAAACTAAAATAAATTTACTTCGATTTTTAATATAGCCATGTTATATACCAAAATGTTTGTAATTTTACAGGGATTTTTTAAATGGACAATTTAAAAATTGAGCCAAACTTTCGCGCGAACTTTTCAAATTTCAACTTTTCATGAAATTTTCCAACACTAGATGGGAGCAACGTTGGACAGTATGCACTAATAGTACTCAGAAAAATAAGCGATTTCAATGCAAAAAGAACGAAGATTCATTGTCATGGGGAGTCATGGGCCACGGCTTTAGGCAAAATGTCGATAACTTATATCGAGAGAACAGGAGGTGAGTGGGATGGGGCCAACGTTGGACACCGTGTACACATAAGGCGCAACGGAAAAATTTAATGGGGGGGGCGCCAGCCACCCTTACTTATTTCCACATGATAATATAAAATTATATTCTGCGAAATACACACACGAGTTAGCTAGTAATATTTCATATTATTATCAACAGCGTCTTTTCATTACGTGTGCATGTTTGACATGAAACCTAAGAGAAGATTCGTCATTCGTAGAAAGAATAAGAATAGCCAGTTATTTTAAGTGTGAAGAACGGCGAAAAATACAAAAAGAGTGACTACCTGAAGCAAAAGAGACAATACTCTTTCTCAAAAGGATAAAAAAACAATTCAAGATAGATTTGAACTCGCATGGACGGCGCGAAAAGCAAGGGCATTGTCCACTTTTTGTTTTTTAACTGACTGACCGAACTTGTTTCAGTAATTTACTTATTGTTAATTTTACTTGCTTCACTCGTTTAACTTGCTTTTTCTAATAACTTATAACGACAGGGACACGAACGCAGAAACATCGAGGACAGTAAAAAATCAAAAAGACTCTCCAGCCAGGAATCGAACCCAGCACACCGTACATCAAAGGCGCATGTGCTAGCCCTAAACCAGTAGGGGCACCACTCACCAACTGTGTCCTTAAGGACTACGACCACTGTATTACCAGCTATCACTTCTGTGGGTTGTATACTGTATTATGATCACATATTCCTTCTTTGCTGGAAGAGATAAACCTACATTCTCTGTAATACATGAGGTATTTACACCTATACGCTCTTCATATAATGTAATAAAAGGGCCATGCTGGAAATAAGAAAAGAACATTCCTTGGACAAAACGGAAACTATTGGCATCAGAAATATTTATCTACGAGGCATGCGCAGTAATATAATTCAGAATAGTTACTGTTTAGTTCACTAAACAAAGGAAGGGGTATAGAAAGCAAACATGTCGCGTCAACGAGATCGACCAGAGTTGACAGAGGCGGAAGCAGACGTGTAGTAATACAACTTGGTTAAATTGATAACTCGTTCTGTATCCTGTAGTAGATCGTATCACAACTTTACGGGAGAGCAGAGAAAGACTTACTAACCCTATCATATAGAAAGCTTTACTAACCCGATCATATAGACACAAATTGATGTAACTGTGAGTACCGTACTACATCTTGGATTTAACGAAAACCGTTTAGATATTCAGTGGTTTGGAGGGTTGTGTAAGACACAAAATGATAAGACACAATACAATTCTTCATACAGCTACCAGTAGCGAGATACGTGCAATTTCTGGTTAGAAACTGAAACTGCTGTCGGATTTTAATACATGACGTATTGCAGGTTAAAAAATGCTACGCATTACTTTTTTGTTTGTAGACAGCTATTAGCTTAGTGTTCTAAAGTTTGTGTGTAGACTAGAGATTGCCAATTCCGGAATTTTTACTTCCCGGACACCCGAAAGTAAAACCGGACAAATTCTGAAAATCGGAAAAATCGATTTTGCAATAATTCCGGAATTCGGAAAAGTCTCGAATTTAGAAATTTTTGATTTCGTTAACAGTCCGGAATTCGAAAATATTCGGATTTTTATCGAAATCCGGAGTTTTTCTCAATTCTGGAATTTTCTAAATTCTGGATTCTTTCCGAGTTCTGGAATTCTTCTGAATTCCGGACTTTAACTGAATTCCATAATTCTCCGCAACCCGGAAAGTGAAAGTTCCGCTTCCGAAAAATGAATTTATTTTGGTTAATATGTATCGTGGCGGAAATAAGTCTTTGACCAAGTAATGGTGACTGCTTTGAAAGAAATGGAAAATATGACAATTCAATCTGTCATATCTGTAGTTTCGTGTGGAGAAAAAGCAAACTTGTGAACCAACGGTTTAAGAACAACTCAAGTTATTTATATAAACTTTGCCGAAGATTATTTAGTTATATCATCATAAAAGAAATACGAAAGACATTTTGAATCCAAGAAATATAACATACAACTTTGCAAGCGGAGACAAAGAAACCTAACGTAACCAGACTAAAGACGAATCGTTTACCGCGTAGCGATCGCTGTTTAGTTGTCAAGGTGCTTGTGCGAATCCACGTCGCACATTTTTCTTTACTTTAAGTTTTTTGATGGCGATTGATCGGCGATGACATACATTTTATTATATTCAGGTATTTGAATACTAGGATGTTTCAATACTTGAACTATCAAATCGTCATGAATAATAATAGTAATAATAATGAACTAATAATAATTATTATTATCTCGTAGAATATTAAAACTAGGAGCTAATTATCCCTCAGGTCATACCATTACAAGCAGAAACGTGACATATGGAAAGAATATTTCGGTTTTTTTAATGATGATCACGAGAAGAGGAATTTCTCATCTCGTTTCTGAAACAAACAAAATAACGAGAATTAACATTTTACATTCGAGGCGGGACAAGGCTAACTCAAATTATTGTCTCGCTTTGGGGATGAGAATCGAGACGAGACGAAAAGTATCGTAAACATGTCTTGTCTAGATTCACGAAATAGTGTACGACCATTCTTTAAGTAACAATTGCTCTGTAGACTGAATCTCATAGGCTATTTCGTTACTTTGTATTTCAGAGCTCATTGAATTATGGTCTGTGTAGGTATTTTTGTAGCAAAGCTTTTATATTTACCTCTGCATATCCTAAAAATTAGTTTATTATATACCTTATTGTTGAGTGATAATGAGTTATTATTATTACAGTTATTTTCCTTAAAACACAGTAGAATACTCTCTACCTGAAACTTTAGTGGAACGCTCTGGTTTAAAATCTTGGTAGTGGCAGAGGTGCGTCTTTAAGGTACGGAAATCCTTCCCCGAAATCTCTACTTTTAAGTATGTTTTGCAAATTTTAGGGCAATTTTAAGACTTTTGATATTATTATTATTATTATTATTATTATTATTATTATTACTGCAGTGTTGTGAATTGAATGGTTCACCCTGTTCCACCTATCTCCTGCGTAGTAGGCATTGTGCTGGACAAAACACTTGTATGTAGGTTTGCTCCGGTTTCCGCTTCTTTCCACTTTCTTTTATTCCAAAATTTCTTTCATTCTCATCATCGACGTCTTCTGTAGCTTAGCCAGCATAACCATTACTTAAAAGAAAATTTTCTTAGGGCTCTTGTGAGTTCAGTAGCCTTATTATCTACATGAAATTTGCCTGGAAACATTGCTTTTAACATTTAGCTAGTTGCAGGGACGTATGCAGAGGGTATATCCTGATGATCCTGACACTTCCCTTCAATCCCGACGGTTTTGTAGCCCTACTTTCTACATGTTCTACTTCTTGCGTGTTTGTAGGTCTCTTTTAATTTAAATTTGAATTCTTTGGACTATAGTATTTTATCATGACCGAAATCAGTGTTAATAAAATATGGAATCATAAACGTGTGCAATTTGCTACATAGACGAGTGTTTCTTGACTCTTTCTTAACACAGCAGTCTTAAGGTAGTGGCTTCAGCATTCGTTTGGAAACTTAGGTGTCCGTGGATCGATTCTTTGTGAAGAAATACAGAAATTTCTTTTATAATTTTCAATGATGATATTTCTGAGGTATATCGCCATGAAAAATAGTCAATTTATCTCGTTCTTACAAGTTAGAGTTGAAACGACTTCCTTCACAGGGGAAATACTGAATACATGACGTCACATTCTACAATCTCAATTCCTACTTTCTGAAAGCTTGGCGTGTTTACCAAACAATTCATGAATACATAAAGTATGAGTCATAAATGTGTCTGAGACGTTATTGTATCATTGTGGAGTTGTTTCTAAGTTCTTCCACTCTTACTAGAAATAATAACAATAATCTCGTTCGCCATTTCCAACACGTTCCATATACCTGCTGAACCAAAATTTGTAAATAGGAACTATTCTTTCTTATATTTTATGCATATTTTGTTAAAATATAAATATAACGCATACATAATCCAAAGCCTTTTACCCGAAGAAAGGCCGTTACTATGTATCGTGATGAAGACAAATTCTACTGAATTTCTGTTAAGACATCCGAAGGTTCGATTGTCGTATTACACAGGAACAGACACCTTATTTTCCCTTTCTTTTCCTTCCAAAGCATCTCTTATAAGGCAATTCATCCTTATAGAGAGTCGGAAAAATTTATTTTCATTTTTCTTAACTTCCATATTCTTATTTGCATTTTAATAGGACGTAATATTGAGGTCTCAAATATTCAGTAATAATAATAATAATAATAATAATAATAATAATAATAATAATAATAATAATAATAATAATAATAGTATAGAATATAAATTCCTTATGAAGACAGATTGTATTAAAATCTATAAATGCGCATCTAGCGTTAGGTAAAAGTTGCAAAATTGTCGGGATTGGAGAGAAGTGTCGGGATCATTAGGACATACCCTCTGCATACGTCCCTACAACTAGTTAAATGTTAAAAGGAATGTTTCCAGGCAAATTTCATGTAAAAAGGAGAGTATGAACTCACAAGAGCCCTAACAAAATTTTCTTTGAACTAATGGTTATGCCGGCTAAGCTACAGAATACGTCGATGATGAGAATGAAAGAAATTTTGGAATAAAGAAAGTGGGAGGAAGCGCAACCCGGAGAAAACCTACACACGTTGTTTGTTCAGCACAATGCTTACTAGGCAGGAACTGGGTGGAACAGGGTAAACCATTCAATTCACAACACCTCAGTAATAATAATAATAATAATTATAATAATAATAATAAATTATGAAATTCGGTAAAATTCCGGGATTCACAAACATTCCGGAAGTCGGAAAGAGTTCGGTATTTAGAAAATTCCGAAATTCAGAAAAATCCAGGACTTCGGAAAAATTCCTGATTTTCCGAATTTCGGAATGTTTACAAAATCAGAACTTTCTAAATTACGGACATTTCCGAATCTCGGATTTTTTCCAAAATCGGAATTTTTCGAATCCCGGAATTTTGTGATTTCCGGAATTTGTCCGGTTTTACTTTCGGGTGTCCAGGAAGTAAAAATTCCGGAATTGGCAATCTCTAGTCCACATACAAACTTCAGAACACTAAGCTAATAGCTGTCTACAAACAAAAAAGTAATGCGTAGCATTTCTTAACCTGCAATACGTCATGTATTAAAATACGACAGCAGTTTCAGTTTCTAACCAGAAATTGCACGTATCTCGCTACTGGTAGCTGTATGAAGAATTGTATTGTGTCTTATCATTTTGTGTCTTACACAACCCTCCAAACCACTGAATATCTAAACGGTTTTCGTTAAATCCAAGTTGTAGTACGGTACTCACAGTTACATCAATTTGTGTCTATATGATCGGGTTAGTAAAGCTTTCTATATGATAGGGTTAGTAAGTCTTTCTCTGCTCTCCCGTAAAGTTGTGATACGATCTACTACAGGATACAGAACGAGTTATCAATTTAACCAAGTTGTATTACTACACATCTGCTTCCGCCTCTGTCAACTCTGGTCGATCTCGTTGACGCGACATGTTTGCTTTCTATACCCCTTCCTTTGTTTAGTGAACTAAAGAGTAACTGTTCTGAATTATATTACTGGACATGCTTCGTACACAAATATTTCTGATGCCAATAGTTTCCGTTTTGTCCAAGGAATGTTCTTTTCCTTATTTCCAGCATGAACCTTTTATTACATTATATGAAGAGCGTATAGGTGTAAATACCTCATGTATTACAGAGAATGTAGGTTTATCTCTTCCAGCAAAGAAGGAATATGTGATCATAATACAGTATACAACCCACAGAAGTGATAGCTGGTAATACAGTGGTCGTAGTCCTTAAGGACACAGTTGGTGAGTGGTGCCCCTACTGGTTTAGGGCTAGCACATGCGCCTTTGATGTACGGTGTCCTGGGTTCGATTCCTGGCTGGAGAGTCTTTTTGATTTTTTACTGTCCTCGATGTTTTTGCGTTCGTGTCCCTGTCGTTATAAGTTATTAGAAAAAGCAAGTTAAACGAGTGAAGCATGTAAAATTAGCAATAAGTAAATTACTGAAACAAGTTCGGTCAGTCAGTTAAAAAACAAAAAGTGGACAATGCCCTTGCTTTTCGCGCCGTCCATGCGAGTTCGAATCTATCTTGAATTGTTTTTTTATCCTTTTGAGAGAGAGTATTGTTTCTTTTGCTTCAGGTAGTCACTCTTTTTGTATTTTTCGCCGTTCTTCACACTTAAAATAACTGGCTATTCTTATTCTTTCTACGAATGTTGGATCTTCTCTTAGGTTTCATGTCAAACATTCACATGTAATGAGAGACGCTGTTAATAATAATAATAATAATAATAATAATAATAATAATAATAATAATAATAATAATAATAATAATAATATGAATAATATTACTAGCTAACTTGTGTGTGTATTTTTCACAATATAATTTTATATTATCATATGGGAATAAGTAAGGTTGGCTGGCGCCCCCCCCCCTTAAATTTTTTCGATGCGCCTTATGGGTCCCATCCCACTATCACCTCCTGTTCTCTCGATATAAGTTATCGACATTTTGCCTAAAGAGGGCTCTGCCGTGGTCGCATAATCCAATGACAATAAATCTTCGTTCTTTTTGCATTGAAATCGCTTATTTTTCTGAGTACTATTAGTGCATACTGTCAAACGTTGCTCCCATCACTCTACCATTTCACGTTCTCTCGATATAAATTGCTAATATTTTGTTTGTAAGGGAGATATGGCGTTACAATCATTACGTTTATAGTAGAATTGAGGAAGATATTGCCTTGCCATAAACAACACCGATTATTATTATTATTATTATTATTATTATTATTATTATTATTATTATTATTATTATTATTATTATTATTATTATTGGTGTTTTACTTACCACTAATGTTGCTTACCACTATTTGTAATGCAATGTGTTACTAAAAAGCAAATCAAATAACACTCCTCGCCATTCACGCTCCCGAACTCGAAATACATAATTTAGAATTCTCTGTGTTAGGGGAAAGCACATTTATTATATTATTCTTTTAAATAACACGTTTCACAAGTTACTTCACTTTCAATGTGTAACTTCATATCTTCACTAACAATCGTCTTGTTCCGATAGGAAAATATCCCCGTTTGCAAAAGCAAAAGCCTGACCGTAGCGATAGGGCGTGAACCTTCCTTAGGTGATTAATCAGGTCCAATATTTCAATAAAGGAGGATAAGTCTGTGCACACAAATATTTCAGTAAAAGAGGAAAAGTTACTCAAACTTTGTGAATCCCCATTTATGGGCGAAATTTGGTTCTCTTTGAACTTTTTAAGAGTTTGTAGGATCGCCATTTTGAGCATTTTCATCTTATTATTCTGGTTAACGAACTCACTCAAGATATTTCAAGAATTAATGTTTGTGACATCTTTCGTCTCAATCCGCTTAAAATTTCGGTGGTTATGGCATTTACAAATAGCGTTATATATATATATATATATATATATATATATATATATATATATATATATATATATATATAGATATAGATATAGATATATAGATATATATATAGATATATATATATACAGACAGATAGATAGATAGGCCCACAGAGGAAGAGAGAAACAGTGTCTTGCACCTTTCTCCCTTCTCGTACCTGTGCTGCGTCAGAGCTAAACGGGTCTCTTTGCAAAACGTACTGACCCCCCTAACCTAAACACAAGCCTTCAATAGCTGAAGTAGAAACGTGGTCGAGAGGCTTAACCCCTGTTGTGATTGTATTTTTAAGAACCATGAGTATGGGTTCGAACCCCTGCACTTTTATGTTTATTTTTTACTTTTTGCAGCTACGTCGGAACGTTCAATTTTTATTCTTTACTAATTGCAAATGGCGCTTGCATTCAAAATAAGAGGAATTTTGGTGGTATTTGTTCGGATATTTTTCTCTTTCGAAATGAAGACAAGAATAAAAGCAATACCCAAAGTCAAAAAGTATTATAAGTACTAACATTACTAATAATAATTGCTACGGAAGACTAAATATGCCCTCTTTTACCATCTCTCATGAGCTGTATGTATTATTAACAAAAATTTCCTTGCGGGGATTCGAACAGGCATCCTTTGCATTTGTGAGCCATCACCTTAATCACCACAACAAGATCATCGCTCGGTGAATGTTTAGTTGCCGGTGTATTTGTTCTATTTGTGTTTTATATGTTCCCACTTCGACAATTTTTACTCTTTTATACTACATATAATTTAGTCTCTTTTTATGATAGGCGGGGATTGAAAGGTAATGGGTTAGTGATGAATATCCACGGAGACATCATTAGGTAGTAGAAGTTTGCATTATATCTGAATTACTCTGATAAATTAAACGTTGTGAGAGAGAGAAAGGAGGAATAAGAAAAAATATCTAAAACACCAGAAAAGGGAACGAAAGAAACAAAAGCATTTGTCCCTGTTTTTTGATTGTTCTCTGCCGTTTCTAGCATAATTAAAATAATTGACAAGAAATATTGCATATGTAAAGCTTGGTACTCCTGTGCATTCAATCGTTTCATAATCATAATGGCGTAAAATTTGTGGGACCGTATTATTCGGGTTTCATAATCATATAAAATGAACGGATTCCACTTTACTTATGGATCGAGAAACGACGACTTTTTCTGGAAATTTGGAAAATCAAAACCGATTTTTATTCTAACAATATTCGCACTTAGAAATCAATATACTTCACGTTTTCTAGTGGTTGCCACAAACCTGAGAAATATAATGGGTGCAACAATGGTAATCGGATTTATATACAAGCTGGGCCAGTCTTACATCGTGCGGCGCCCGATTGGAAATATATTGCGAGGCCCCAGGTTTACAACTAACTTGCACCAAGATCTGTAGATCCAATATACGTGGAGAGCGCTATATACAGTGTGCTTCAAAAGTCCCCTTCATCCTTTTTAAAATCCATACTTATATATTGAACTTATGTTGGGAATATACAATAGGGCTAGGGGCAAACCTTTTGGAAGATGGTTCGCGGACGGCCGCCAACTTGAAATTCATTTTTTTAAATTTCAAACGATACGTGGGTCATATGATACATGACCGTAGGCTAAAATTTGCTCGGGAAGTCAAATCTGAAATCAGATTTCATGTCTTCAGTTGGTGAGAAGTTATGGACAATGACAATTGATGTTTACCTGTTACACAATGTGCTCCGTGCTGGGCAATCTACGTTTGCAGATGTCTCTCCTAATTTCTATGAAAACGGAGCACGGTAGCTGGGGAAATTTGCTCATAGGCAGTCATGATACGTTGCTCAAGATGACGAAGATCATGAATTTTTCCACCATACACCAAACTCTTAATGTGTACCCAAAGGTAAAAATCCATTGGAGCGAGACCTGGCAATCGATCAGGTCGTTCAACTAGCTCACGGCGACCAATCAATGCCCCACGAAATTGTTCATCCAGGTACTGACGCACCCGGATGCCAAAGTGGGGAGACGCACTATCTTGTTGAAAAAATGGAAATGTACCATCTTCCGACAGTGGACCTGACAGTATCTCTCTCTGTAACATCTCCAGGTATCGTTCTGCAGTTAAAGTTTCATGAATGAAAAAAGGACCGATAATAAGTGTTCTCAATATATCGTCTCCCAGCCCACAGTTCGACGATCTAGATCCGTTCCTCAGTTGCTAACGGCATGGCTCAACACCTGCAAGAAAGAGGCAAACGTAACATTCAGTTGCCCATAACGTCTCCCCAAATAAAGGTACATGAAATCTGATTTCAAATTTGACATTCTGAGCAAATTCTAGAATAAGGTTTCACATGACCCACCTATCCTTTGAAGTAAAAAAAAAATGAAATTCAAGACGGCGGCCGTCCGCGAACCAACATCCAAAAGGTTTGCCCCTAGCCATATTATATATTTATTACATATAGTTCTATATAAATACATCCGTACGGATTTTAAAAGGGATGGTAAGGGACTTTTGAAACACCATCTATATAGCGCTCTTCCAGCTGGTCTAGTGGTTATATCCATTTCCATTTATAACGTTTTCCCATCTGCAAAATGTTCTGTGAAAACGCTCACTCTCTTCATTGCTTATAGCAACTAACTTTTTAGAGAAATAATTCAAATGAAAATGCAGACAGTGAATATTTTGCAATACATATTTTACCATTGTCCTCGCGATTTTTCAAGAAGGTTCTGAACCAATATTTCAAAGTTTTCTTCTGTTACAAGTAAACCTATCGATAGCGAAATCTAGTTTCTTGACCAAACTTGGCAAAAAAGTGTGGAATATCAAGAAATGAGCGCAAGTGCTTTCGCCCATGAAGACGGCTGCAAAGGCCAAAAACCTGATTGGTCAGAGTAAGCCATAACAATGTGTGTAATGTTATTCACTTTGAAAATTTCATTTTATTTATAAAACGGGTAAAGGAATGAAGGAAACAAGAAATGAAGGACAAACGCACATTAACCAACACGGAGAGGAAGTAGACATCTATTTGAGGGTATGCTTATCATGGCGGCCATCTTGTATCTCGCTAGATTATTTCAAGTAGGAAGGGGGTCTTGTAGTGCATTAAATTGTGCTAAAAGTTTATGGGAAATACAATTGTGAAGTCTATGTTTCCATAAGTTTATATTTGTGAGGCATAATGAAATACACATTAATATAAAATCGTCGGTTCAAAGATTTCTTAACAGCTGTATCATTTGAAAGGAATTCATTCACGAAAATCTAATGTACGGTAGTGAGAACATTGTAGGTAGCCAGGATAATGATATGAAATGTATAATCAGCTTGAAATTGTTATCGACTGCGGACAAAATAAAATGGTGATAAGACACGTTGATGCTAGTGGTTTACTACTCGACGCTTAATTGCATGCGTGGAGAGCATGCCCGCGAAAGTTCGGTCTCTTTAATGGACGGGTTCCGCCAAACGAGGAACCTTGCTCGTGCCTGGACCTGAGTCCTCGTGCACGATGTGCACCGTCAAGATTTGTCCTCTAGCCTTGACGCCTTAGCGTGTAACCCCCATTCACTGAGGGAGTGAGATACGCCCACTGCGCGGCCCGACCGAAGTCCTGAGTGCCTACCAGTTAACCTGCTGTTGGAGGTGGTCCTGCTAGCGAGTCAGACCCTACCATACTCTGCAGGCATTTTGCCTGAGCGTTATAAGGCAAGCTCACCTCTCGCACATGTTCACCGTTACCCAGGTTCCTGGGATTAGTTCCCATATGCTTTCGAATCCCACGGTATGACCACAGCCCGGCAGAGTCCAACCCAATCCGGGAACCCCAGGCAATGCCCGAAGGGGTTAGCGTCCCGGCTCTGCCTACCTCTATCGTTCAAGTGGCAACCATTGTTTGTAGAGGTACCACACACACATCGAGATGATTCGCATCTTATCCCAGATCCAATGGTACATGTTAAGTCACCATTTGAGTTTGGTGCAGGCCCACATCCTACAGAGTTTCCTCCCTTCCGCGGGATCAGCGCCTTTACCCAGTTGCCTGGGATTGACCTCTCCCCCACTTCCGTTTAGCCCCCTAGCAGGCAGGAATCCGACATTCCTCTCCCGGTAGGATCGTCCAAGCAATACGGGACTACTTCTCTTTAACCTGTTGAGGTACCACGTACACGTTGAGATATTCGGTATCTCTTCCCAGACCCAACAGCACGTGTAAGTCGCCATCAGTCAAACAGATGCAGCGCGCTGAAGCTCCTCTATCTCCTCGGGTCCACGTCTCAAACTAACGGATCTAGCCTCCGTCATCCAGTTTTAAGTTCTGGATGATCGGCTGCTGTCTCCTGATTGGCCGTGGGCATGAGGAGAATCGGGCGCCAGCTCGCAACAATCAGAGCTTTATTCTCAACTCATGATACATGTTTAACAGTGTACATAAAATTGTTGAATACAATATTGGCAATAACATAAAGATATGGAACTCTATAAATTTTACGTTTAAAACAATATACAACGGCAAGGTTGTCTGAATACACCAATGGTTTATATTCTGCATAAAGTAGAACTGCTAAGGCAGTAGCCAAAAATTCCATAATAAACATTGGGTGGTCCGTTGAAATGTTCACTAAGTACAGCGGCTGTTCATTGTCGTCAACAATGGCGATAGAAGTAGGCGTTGCGTCCACATACAATGTTAACTGTTGTGTGTTGTCGGTCCAAATTTGTTGAGCGCGAGAAGCTACGTTGAGCACTGTTCGTTTAACAAATTCACATGGTCCCTCATGAAGCACTGCATGGACCACTGGATGCGAAAGAGTAGTGACCGGCGTGATCCAAGTAATATAGCCCGCGAGAACCTGGCGAGCGTGACGAGAAAAGGAAAGTAAGCTCCAGGGCACGGAACGCAGTATATCCAAATATCGCTGTTGTACCATCAAAGTATTATTGGTAAGATCCACATCAATACCCAAGAAAGTTAAAGCACGTACAGGTTGTAACGCAGACTTTTTGGCGTTAATGCACAAAGAAAGCGGGAGCAGAGTGTCAACAGCTTGGGTAAGCACTTGATAGTCACCAATAAGTAAAATATCGTCGTAATACACTAGGAACTTAACTGATGCGGGCAGGTGGTTGCGAAGTTCCATCTGAGTGGCTACCTACATGAAAAGTGGGCTAAGCGATCACCCCATTGACAGGCGAGTAAAGCGGTAGCCGTATCCCAAAATATCGACTAGTAGCAGGATGAAGAATAAGATGGTAAAAACCTTGGGACAAATCCAGTTTCACCAAATAGTCACTAGGGGTCGCAAGTTCCGCAAGAGAATTGACCGTAGGCAATGTCACACTACTAGATCGGCGATATAAGGAAGTCCATTTAGAACAGTCATATATGACGCGCACATCATATCCACCTTTGGGTACACAATATATTCGGAACGGATTGAGCACTAACTCACGAGGCACTGTTTCCACTGTTCCTGCATAGGCACTACGGGAGCGAATTCAAGCCGAGTACGTCGAAGAAATTGGGCGCTAGCAGGAGGAGTATGATGAACTTATGAAGCACCACAGAAGATTCCAGGTCGAGGAAAATCTGGATCCGAAGGCACCACCACACGAGAAGTGAACATAGCGATGTTAGATTTCTGGGATCGATCTTCTTGAGTAGAATCATTAACAGTCGAGTCTTCGGCAGGTTCGTCTTCAGGGCGATCCTCTGCTTCTTCTGGGGGAAGTTCAATCATATTGTGAAGAATAGCACGCCAGAAATGACAGTCTGGAGGGAGTTGGGCCACTGGTTCATGTATTCCTAAGTCCCGATGGATGTCAAGGCCACGTTGCTCGGCTAAATATAGGAACAGCAAATGGGGGTCGGCCGGAGGCCACTGAACGTCCTCAGATTGGAGGTCTAAATCGAGCACCAAGTCCGCAAGAGGATCAAAAGGTTCCATGGGGATAACAGGTTGTTGTACGATGTCATCTTCGACAGGGTCAAGAGGAACATCAGATATGGGTAAGGGAGCCCAAAAATCAATGAGGTCGGGATGTTGAATATTGGGCTGAGGTTGAAGAGCCATTCTTCTGAGTCGTCTTCTTGGACGTCGTCGTCTTCTGCGGACGGGATGAGGCGGCTGGTCGAAAAAGAGGAGGTGGATGATGTACGACCAATCCCGGGACAGGGACGTAGTTAGCGTTGGCAGCTGCAGTTCTCCAGTCGAACTGGATCGCGATGACCAGGAGACGAACTCATTCCCAAAAAGGGTTTGATCTGCTGGAATGAGCAAGTCATAGAAGGGTGGCCACTGCTCTCCCCCGGTAGGGCCGTTCAGAGAACTACCTCACTTTTTACCGTGTTGAGGTACCTCGTACGTTACCAAACCCAATTGGACGCGTTAGTCTCCCATTTGGGAGTCAGCGGGAGTCCCGAAGGAATCCCTCATCACCTGGCAGTGTGATGAGTCAATCACAAACCTTAAGGAACTGATGGAAGATGGATAATATATTTTCTATTGGATTATTCAAGCTACAAGACAAACCTTCACAAGCAGCCACCTATTCAGTACGCACTAAAATACATTCAGTATTACTGATTTTATTTAAAAAATACATCCACGGAATTTTTCGCAGGGAAGGGCAAAATTTGTCCTCTGGTTTTGTATTTTTAATAAAACTATAATAAAGAAAGGATATGAAAAGAAGTCGCACTGAGGGTAATTCATTTCATACCATCTCGGTATTCGAGTAGTATCACATGATATGATCAGTATATCACGGACCTAAAGCTCATTTTTTTGTATTTAAAAAGGACATTGGGAAAGACAGACTTGATTTCGAACTTTATTAACCAACCCTCGTAGATAAAAGGGAACAACTCTGACGCATTCTTCATAGGTTTCGTATTTCGTACATTACTGTTGGTAGGCCTCACTTCGATGTTTACGGCCATATATGGCCGAGGAACAAGGACTGTTCACGTGATAATAACGTGCTTACTGAATGTTCCTTTGAGTCTGATTTTTCAGGACAATCGCTTTCCACATACGCACTTTTATAACTAAAAGCTTATTGGATAATAATTCTGGTCCCGACGCTAGTAGCGAATATCGGATTTTTCCAGGTTGGCCATATACAAGCCTTGGTTTGCTAACTAGAACGCTCAGTGTGTGTTTGGTACGCGCGCCTGTTTGGCATTTCGAAGAGCACGCACCACGGCGAGTGGTTTGTGTTACTTTTCAAGAGTAATAGAAGGAAGCGCTCCCCTTGGAAGGGTTGAGCTAAAGTGAAAGTTTGGTTTTGTGAGTTACCTCAAATGAATATATATATATATATATATATATATATATATATATATATATATATATATATGTAGTACGTGCTAACATTCTCAAGTTTGTCTGTAATATCAGTTTTTTCGTAATGAACGTTTGAGTTCGAATCGTCGAGTAACAGTAACTACCAGCATCAGTTAAGACGATCAATTACTTCTACCAGCGAAATTAACATTCGTAGCTCCAAACTTATCCTGGCCTCCGCCCAAGGAACCTTCTGTGAACGTCATCTAGTGGATTCTACCCCAGGGCCTGAGTGATATCAGCTGACCGGTCGAAGATTAACTGTGAGTAGTTAAAACATTGAGTCGTTAATATATTTAAAAGCCACCACTTCGTTGAACGTACTCGAACAGAATTAAGAGAGGAAAGGTTAAAATAATCAAAGAACGCCAATAATAGTTTCTCGATTGCTTGTAATTTTCTGTGTCATTAATTGTATATTTCGCATCTAAGGAATATTATACTTTTACATAGTTTAACTAGGTTTTGTGATTTATATTGTATAGTAAGTCTCGTCCGTTATACTTTTACCAAATCCACCATTTATACATACTATTTTACTTTACGGTACTTATGTTTTATTGATTTGTGTGCCCAGCTTCTGTTTCAATAAGATATATGTGCGGAAGTGATCGTGACCTGCCGTGGTAAAGCTGGGGTGAGTGCAAATTAATGTTTAGATTTATAGAATTTCAACACCGACAGAGAATACACGATCACAACCACATGGCGACCGTGACAGGACCTAACTTAATCTTCGAGTATAATTGTGTAGGAATATATTACTGTTTTACTTGTTAAAATCCGACAGTATGTAGAATAGGTATTGTAGTGTTTACGTATAGAATCCAGAATTTGAGTCACGTAGTCACACGTAGCAGACGATTTCGGAGTAAAATTACTCGTAAATTGTTTTACCTTGTGAAAAAGGAAAAAGAAAGAAAACAATAAGTAGGCTTTAAATAATATAAAGTAAATTTAATTATCATAGGAATATTACTACTACTGGTTTTTCGTAAAAAATTAAAATGTGACATTTTATTTTTGTTCGCGACAATTTTCTCCCGCTAACTTCCAATTTTACGCGCAGACTAACAATTACCAAACAGCTGATCATAGTTGAATAACACACCTCAACATAGTGTGGTGCACCTTTAAATTAATCAACAAATAACATTAATATAATAATAACGGGGTCATTTTAATTATAGTAAAAACAGCTGACTGTTAATTAAATGGTATTTTGAAAGTAAAAACAAATACATATTACAATATACATAGATTGATCGACAGCAGGTACTACATTGTTTTTTTTGTGTTTTATGTTTCGAACTTAATTACTTGTGCATTGAATACGAATATTTATACTTGTGTCTTGTATTAGTGTAACTTGTATTTGAACTTGGACACATGTATTTTGTCAGTAAATTAGTAGTTTGTAATTTAAGTAAATATGGGGAGTAGCATTACATTAGAACAAATTCAAGCATTATTAGAGAAATAGTCCGCTAACTTAATAGGCGAATTTAGTCAATAACAGAATCGGCAAATGAATGCAAACAGTCAATAACCAAATTAGCGAACGAGTGCATGAAAAATAGGTTAGAGTTAGAAAACAAGTTTGATAGTAAATTCGACCAATTGAGTACTGATATCACAACCACCAAGAACTCCATTATAGAGATTCGGGTTACTTTAGCTAACTTAACCAAACGCGTCGAGACGGACAACGCGGAACATAAGAAAAGTATTAATGAGTTACGTGAAGCTTTTCAAATGGTTAAGATTGAGTGTAGGCAGGCCACCGAGACACAACAACCCGAAATTAATGTTACCAAAGAAGAAGTACAAGGTGTGAAAGACGAAGTAGAGGAAATAGGAAAACAGCAGGTGCGTACAGATAAGAAATGTGAAACTATTAGTTTTCGTGTGAATAGACAAGAGGGTGCCATACATGAATTAAATGGGTATGTAAAAGAACTTGCAGAAAAAACAGGTGAGATAGGTGGGTAAGTCCAAGCGCATAGGCAAATTTTGAAATTGAACAGGGAAACAATCAGAGGGGCTCGAACAAACGTTAGAGAGTTTTCGTGAACACCACCAAGCTACCGTTAAAATGATAATAGAGCATTTCGAGAAAAAGCCCGCTGTTATTGTCAAATCGGAACACGATCGAGATGTTGTACAGGAAATGTATAACCTAGAGAGAATTAATTGCGAATTATCAGCACGCCAATAACATATTGAAGATAAGTTACGACAATTGCAAGCTAACACGCATTCATCCCCACATAAGAAAAAGCCATTTAATACCGATTATCAGGATTCAGATTATCACAGTGAAGGATTCGAATCCGACGGATCCGATAGTGGTGTAAAACGAGTCTATTCGCGTAGGGCGCCCAAGCCCAAGCGAATTATTCAAGTAAGAAATTTGCAATACCTCCCAAAGTATACAGAGCTCCCCGATAGTATAACTGCGAGCTCATACATTCAGGACTTGAAAGAAAAAGCTCGAGCTGTAGGCATATATGAGGACGATTTGGTACACATTATCCCGTGTCTTGTCGAACAGGTGGCTAAGGAGTGGGTTGTCAATCAGCCAAGAAAATTTGAAACTTTTAGCCAATTTGAAAAGGCATTAATAGATACGTTCGATTCAGACGCTAGCCAGATTGCTTCGTGTAGAAGTAGACGATTCGATCCCAAGACCCACGATAATGTCCGCAGTTTTGCTACGAAACAGTACCAGTTATTGAAAGATTTAAACCCGGAAAGCTCACCCGCGAAAATTATTGCAAGCATCATTGGTACTTTGCCACGCAAGTACCGCGAAGAATTGACATTACATCCGTGCACTTCTTTTCAACAGTTCTTAGCCAGCATTGCCAGAATTGAATCACTACGATTTGCTGAGAATACTAATACGAAGAGAAGTTACAATACATATAACAGTAACAATTATAAAGATAACCGTGCATTTCGTGTACAACAAGCAAAAACGACGAAAACTTCATTTAATGGTCAGCAAAAGAATAATAGGCGAAACAATCAGGACGATGGTACTCGACAGAACCGTAGTAATACAAACAATCAGGATGCTGAGAATACACAAACAGGTAATGAACAGAATCGGACGGAAGAACTTCGTAGCGATAGGGACAATAATTGGCGTGGAAATAACAATCGTAGACCAGGGCCACAGCGCGGAAATAACAGAGGACGAAGAAACAACCGTCAGAATTGGAGGAATCAAAATAATGGGAGGTCATATCAGAATCAAACTCAGGACCAGTGACGTGAGGATCCGGAAAACTAAATAATGACGGATTTCGAGGGGGGACATTCGTCGGGACAGTGAATGATCAAACCCCCAATAGTGTATTCCGTGTTCGAAATTTTACATTTGAGTCTGATTGAGATTTAGATCAGGATACTGGGAGCGATACTGAAGGCGATAACTTTGAAGAAATGATAGTGGAGACGTATGGTAGGCAGTATTCTGCTTATATTAACACACATGTAAATGGAATTGAAGTAAAAAACATTGTGCGATAAGGGAGCAGAGACTTCGTTAGCCTCCTATGACCTGTGGAAACAAATTACGAAAGAGATCTCATTTCCTAAATTACAACCAGCCGATGATGTTCTTATCGTAGATTACAGGGAAAAGTTTAAGAAAAAATGCAAAGGTAGCACCGTTATACCAGTCGAAATAGATTCACTTGCATTTAAGTTAGAAGTTTTTGTTGTGGCTGACCTTAATGAGAAACTTATAATGGGTTTTAATACATTAGAACAATTACAAAGTATTATTAATCTTAGTCAAGACAATATTTCATTAGAATATGATAACATTAGAGTGGTTGTCTCCCTCCTCCCCATAGAAATCACAGGGCCGTGATGACGACAGTGAGCCTTCCGTTGGATCAGCTGACAAAGAAGATATCAGTGTAAAACACTTATGTGTTAATAATCTTAATTGTGGTCAAGAAGAAATTGTTCTCAAACGAGTGGCATCATCAGAACAATTGAAAGCTGGTGTTGATCGTGCTAGTACATTAGACCCCCACCAAAAGGAACAATTGTTGGATTTATTGTTTTGATATACAGAAATTTTTACGAATTACCCAGGCAAGTGTAAAGGTTTTCAATATGAAATGGAGATTGACACCAACGAACCTTTGGTTCGTAAACAATATCCAATTGCGTACAAACATTTGCCGTTTTACGAGGAGAGATCAAAAAGTTGTTCCAACTGGGAATTATCACTAATAGCCAATCTATTCATAGTAATCCCATTTTGGTTGTCCCGAAAAAGAATAATAAACAGAGGTTATGCATTGATTTGAGACCTGTTAATGAACATTCAGTTTTGAGGCAGGTTAAACCGGAACGAATAGAAGATTTGTTAGCTAAATTTCAAGGGAAACCATTTACCAGTGTCTTGGATTTAAATTCTTCGTACCATCATTGTCCTCTGCATCTTAAATCTCAACCATATACAGCATTCAATTTTGAGGGACAGTGTAATCAATATCAGCGAGTTCCTTTTGGATATAGGAATGGTGGGCAAGTTTTAAATGCTATGATGTGTCATGTGTTAGGCCCGGAGTTACACAGTAAGATCATTTGATATATAGATGATAATTTGATCACGAATAACACCTTTCAGTATCATTTACAGTTGTTGGATCAGATTTTTGCCAAATTCAAGCAATACAAGATAACGTTAAACATTGATAAATGCATGTTTTGTGAGCCAGAAGTATCATTTTCGGGGTATATCATCAGTCCCAGGGGAATTAAAAAGGACGAAAGAACCATTAAAGCCGTCAGGGAATTGCCAACACCCACCAATATTAAAAATTTGCAGTCTGCTCTAGGACTATTTAATTGGTGTCAAAGTTTTATACCAGATTATGCTACAAAGGCGCTCCATTGTACGGATTGAAAGAAAAGGGTCGAAAATGGCAGTGGACTGAAGAGTGTGAGAAGGCTTCTTATCAGATTAAAGATGATATTTGTGCAAATATTTTGTTGTCACATCCTGACTTTACAAAACCCTTTTATGTCCAAGTGGACGCTTCAACGGTCGGCTTAGGCTGTAAATTATGGCAAGAGTAGGGTAATGAACCACGGATTATCCAGTGCATTAGTCGTACCTTGACCTCATGCGAGCGTCGGTATTCAATCTCGGAACCGGAATGCCTTGCGGTCATATACGCCTTGAGAAAATGGGGACCCATGTTGTTAGGAAGGCGAATTATAATTGTCACCGATCACCATGCTTTTTATTCCTTAAACGTGTAAAATCTTATAACAATACGTTATCGCGTTGGAGCGCAGAAATTAGTGAATTCCAACATGACATAGAATTTGTGAAAGGAAAAAATAATGAATTTTGTGATGCCCTTAGCAGACTATTCCCATCGCAAGAACATAGATTGCTTAAGGTGCACGCATTCCAAGTATTGCAAGATGAAGTTCTCAATATTTCTCCTGAACGACTAGCAGATCTTCAAAGATAATGTTCTGACTATAGAAAGTCATACGTGTCCTAGAAGGAACAGTGGATGAAATCGAATTTCGAAGCGGTAGATCTTCGAAGCAAAATTATAAATTGGAAAACAATATTCTGCTCGTTCGGGATTTTCACCATCCCACCAAATGGAAAATTTCCATACCACCAGTTCTGGTGCACAATATACTCACCGCGTACCATTCTTATGTAGGACATCCAGGTACCGATAGTACGATTGCATTAATTGCTAAGGCATTTCATTGGATGGGATTAAGAACTTCGGTAAAAAAAATTCTGAGATATTGTATTACGTGCGCTCGAATGATCAACCCGATGAATGAAACCAGATCAACACCCATAAGCCAAGCTGTTGAGCACCATCCCGTCGCGAAGACCGCGAAATTGTATTTCCATCGATATGTTGGGAGCGTACCCAATTGGAAAGTCACAGAAGCGTTTCGCTCTTGTCATCATGGATTTGTATACACGATATTGTACTGCATTCGCGTTGAGGAGTTCCACGGCCAAGGCGATTCTTAAGTGTTTCGTAGAATATTATTTTCCTATGCTTGGACTGCCTCGTTTTATTTTGACAGACAATGCGCCAGTTTTTCATTCTAAATGTTTCGTTCAAGCCATGAAAAAATACAATATAGTTGTTAAATATTGTACCGTCTATCATGCTCAGAGTTCCTTGGTAGAGAGAGTAAATAAAGAGCTAGTACAAACGTTAAGAACTTTGTGAAAAATGAAATCTTTGAGTTTTACGTCCCACGCCTATGCCGGTTAGGCTAAAGGAGACGGTGAAGATGAGTAATGAATGAAATGGTGGAATGAAGAAAGTGGGAGGAAACGGGAGAGCCCCGAGAAAACCCACGCACACGGTGTTTGTCCCCACAAAGTTTACTTGGCGGGGGGAAGAACTTTGTGTTCAGAATCACACACAGAATGGGCTGAGAATTTAACACAAACTGTACTTTTGTACAATTACTCTATTTCACAAAATCTAGGAGTATCACCAGCCAGTTTGCATTTAAACATCGACTCTTCATGTCCAAGATTTTTACATTTTGGTGTTAACGTTCAAGAGGAAGTGTCAGATAGGGACGGAATAAATTGGAGTAATAAACTAGTTTGGCTAATATAAGAAGATCAGAGAAAATCAAAAGGAGAAACGAAAAATGGAACCAAACCCAGAAGCATAGACGACTAGTGCGCGCTGGAGATCTCGTGTTTGTACGGCAACATAACGTCAACAATTCTTATAAAGAAACCAATCGCCAAGTTTTTCGAACTTTATCGGGGGACGCATATATGCACTAGTGTGTCTAGTAAGGATATAGCAGTTGAATTGTGGGATCCTCTGAACGGGGAAAGTATTGGATATCAATCCATGAACCAAGTTAAGATACGGACGCCTACGCCACGAATATGCAGTACTTGTTTATTATTGGCTAAGAAACATTTACCTGAAAATGAAATTGGCAAACTCAATGATCTCCCTCACCACCTTGAAGCAATCGATAGTCCCTTACCATTGTTACAACAAGCAAGAGTCAGTGAATGAGGAAGGTGACGAGACACAAATTAAACAACGCTGTGTTCGCTTAGAAAATGTACATAAGTTGAATTATTTTCTGTACAAAACGCGTGACTTGTAAGTCACTGGCTATTGTATGCGCTCACCAGAGTGGACCAGTGAATGTCCTAATGTCATTATGCCTAATTATTCCAGCGGACTTCAACTATGGCATTAAAAAAGAGGGGGAAGTTGGGACGAAACAGAAAAGCGAAATCAGCCTTACTTTTTCCTTTAGAGACACCAAACGAGATATAAAGAATTATTCTTTGTTTGTTTGACTATTTCCTCGAATTTCGAAAGTTAGGAAGTTGTTTTTCAGCTTATAGTGTGTGCCTACCATCATCGACGCGCCCGTCCAAAGGAATCATCAATATTTATCTACAATCAGGTATGTTTAATTAAATGTCATGTTTTATGATTTCTTTACAGCATTTGGAGATGAAAGATGAATGGTGAACGTAGAGGAAAGACAGCATTGGCAATTTTGAATAGGTAATTAATTTAGATCGCGAATTCGGACTTTGAAAATTTGAATAATGGCCCTCCACGTTTGAAAAGTATGGTTACCCCTTTTGGATACGGAACTTCTGTATCGAATTCTTGCTAGTATGTTCATGTTTTGTATGTTTTATTTCTTTTCAGGTACCTCCAGTTTTGGAACCTGATTTTGTTAATAAAATTTTATTATTCAATTTTCTTTTGAGTTTTTATTCATTCACCTTTATGTTTATATAAACATTTAGCTGTCCCCATACCATCATGTATTTGGACAAATGTTAGGCATTTAGAGATATTTGGAAATCTAATTAGAGAAGTACTAATATTATTACAATTAATTATGAAATTTGGATCTTTGGGTAATTAAAGAAAAGTGTGTTCCTCAGTCAATGAGTTTTTCGTTTGATGTTGTTACTAAAATGGAAATAGTATATTAAGGAAATGGAAATGATGTTGTTGGAAATAGTATATTAAGCCTGTAATGCAAAATTAATTTGCCGTTGAAATGTAAATTAAAACATAATTTAGTATAATGTCGAATCTAATAAATTTGTTTACGAGTTTGTTCACATATTATGTTCGCTATGCAAAGTCAACATGTATTCGTTACGATGTTAATGAGATTTGAAATTTAGTTGAGTTTAGAAACAACTGTATGACGAGTTAAGAAGAGTTAAAAGGTCGAAAAATATAATTCATCCCTTCGAGGCGTCACTATTTTCTTTCCAAAATTAAAGTGACGAAATCGGGTGGCATGCGATTGGGTCTCAGCTAGTGTGTGAGTTTGGCAATTAATCACACATTCCAAAATTCCTTTTCGGCTTTTGACGTTTGATTTATTTCTTCATAAACATAAAGTTTAACTGACGCTTAAAATTTTATATTTTTATCAGATATTTATCCTTAATTGACTTAAAAGAAAAAATGAAATTACATTTGTTTTGGATTTCAGTAAATAATCTTTTCTCTTCTTTTTCTTTGGCTGCACGGTATTGATAAGATAAAATAATAAAAGATGCACTGGTATATATGCATTATCCTTTTGTGGGTACAGAACGCAAAAAGTTGTTATCATTTAATTTGAAAGTTTTGTTATAGTATCTTGTCAATACAGTACAACCAATAATGGCCGATACAAGTTGGTATCGATAAACTTAGAGTGTTTATTTCGGTTAGGTAGTATTACCTACAATAAACTCGAATTAAAGAATGAAAAGCACGTAAAATATAAATAAGTTATAAATATTATGGAAATTTGATAATTAAATTTATCATCAGTTTTGAATTCATTAACATTATTGGTTTGATTTTGGATAAAATTTGATAAATAAAAGTGAGCCTATTTTCAAAATCGAGAAAATATGAATGAGAATTGCTAAAGGTAACATTAATCAAACAACAAATATGACATTCCAGTTATAAATAATATTTTCAAACGTAATGATTCATTCTCGAATATGACTTACTCCCGGATGTGACTGTATTCCCGATAATGATAAGTACATTTGCCAGTAGGCCGCACATTTCTGTGTTGGCCAGGGCTCTTTTAAGAAAGTTATGTGTTTGCAAACCTACTTACTTTGTAGGTATGAGCACGCCTGAAATAATCTCAATGGTTTACTAGATGGAATTTAAATACGGGGCTGTAGTATCGAATTTCCCCTCCCTCAGGGTATTCTTATTGTATTCTTCATACGTTTATTTTTAAAAATATCTCCTTAAGGGTATAGATGCTGACAGGCCAACTAAGGTTGGAAAGATTTACCCAATTACGACATAGCTGGAACGTACATAGCTGGAACGTATCCAAGGGAGGGATAAGATATTGGTGTAGAAGCGATTTATTTAAATCGTCAGGGAGTTTGGCGACCCTGCAAACTTTAGCTGTAAGAAGTTGTAAGTCTGGGCCTGTTGGTCATCGGGACCAATTCATTAACCAATTTTTTTAATTATTGACGACTTACAACCTGTACTGTCAACCAATGACACACAGGATGGCGCTTCGTAAGGCTTAAATGCCGTTTAACTTATTCATATGCATTAAAATGTTTGAAAGCTTATTAATGCAACTATATAGATAGATATTTTAATCATTTATGTGTAGTGATATAATATGTAGGAATGGTAAAATAGTATATATGCAGATTTTACTCAATTTTGAATTTTACTAATTTCATAAAGATATCTTGAATATTTTTACGTGTGATGATTTATCACACTATATATATATATATATATATATATATATATATATATATATATATATATATATATATATATATATATATATAAGTTAATATGGTCATTGTTATCCTAGAAGGTTATGCTTTCAGTTCCTGAACCATAGGGTACTCGAGCGCCTCTAGTGGAAGTTTCTGAACCACATACGTTCGAATGAGCTGCCGGAAGCCTGAGCAGCCATTCGAAACGATATGTCGAACTGGGCAAGATTAATCTCTACTTGAATTGTGAATTCTATAACGGTCATTTTGAAAGTTGTATAGTTAAAAAATCATAGTGTTCTAAATAGTGAATAAGGTGAATTTGAAAATAGAAGTTAAATTCTCTACCTATTTATTTGAGAGAGTATTCGAAATTTCTACATTAAGTGTGAAATTATATTCGGGTAATAAGAGACGTATCGAAACACTTCCTCCCGAAGGTGAACGATGGCTAATCATTACTGAAGATATTGGGTGACTTTTTTTTGATAGTATAATATTCTCTTTATATAGTTATATTTTTTAAGGAACAAATATAGATTTCTTGTTGGATTGTCAAAATATAGGAGGTCTATTATATATTAGATAAATTGTTGTAATTTGAAAAGAATCATATTACCATTCCACCTAGCTTTAAAAAGCAAGTTAATTATTGATAAATATTCTAATTTGAAATATAGCTTTAAATTGTTATATTTTGTTGAAAATATTTCTGTATTTCATATCTATTTTTCTGCAAGTTTTGTTAGAAAATTATCAAGTTAAAATCAGTTATTTCAATTATCAGAATTACCTACTTTTCACAATTTTATTTGGAGAATTAATACTATCTTTGGAAGTATTGGTGCTAGTTATTGTAAAAAATTTTGACTCTAAATTTAGAATGAAAACCCGATAAGGATCTCACGGAAATATCTAAATGCAAACTCACAATTATATCCAATATTCATTGAAATTACAAATACCGCATACCATTATTTGTGCTGGTTTTTTATAACCAGCGACCCAGGACGGAGCACTTAGAGGCACGTTACAAACATTTCGTTTCGAATCAACTTCGAGAAAGAAGTAGAATACATGTTAATATTGCGGGCTTTAAATTGGCAAAATCTGACTTAGGTGGGAAACTAGTTAAGTAAGCC
This sequence comes from Thermobia domestica, assembly GCF_964235325.1. Lineage (NCBI taxonomy): Eukaryota > Metazoa > Arthropoda > Insecta > Zygentoma > Lepismatidae > Thermobia > Thermobia domestica. The sequence goes on along the minus strand of NC_137465.1, from coordinate 80,483,596 downwards.
GATAAATATATGGGAATTTTCGGGGTAAACCTGTATATATAACTATTTTGAATAAAACTAAGGAGGATATTCTAATTAGCTCAGTTGGGATTGATTAAATGTCAGAATTTTTGGAGTACATTAAATATATAGTATATAGAAATAAAAGTGTCAATGATTGTTAAGGGGTTGTCGCTTACCGTAAGTATAGTAATTATTTTCGATATTCAAATTGCTTAAGAATAGTTCTTTTTGTTTGCCTTGTGTTGAATATGGAACGTAAGGAAGAAATAAATCAACCACGTTTTTGAACGGATTTGAAAATGGAAGTTATGAAGTTGTCGTACCGCAGGCTGTAAGTCAACGATGGGATTTATCGTATTTAGATTCCGGAAGGGAGTCAAGATTATTAAACATTTCTGCTGTAGATAAACCCAGCGAAATGGTTGAGTCACCCTCTATAGCGAGCAACACAACAGCGTTGTTAACAGAAGGAGAAATGTTGCATAACGAGTTCCAACCGCTTATGTCTGTAGATAATGAAAGTTGTGTTAGTACAGACACAAACCCGTTTATTGACCTGGGGCAAACAACTGGCAGAAAAGAAAAAGAAGAAAATCGTAGTACAAATCCTTTTGTAGATAAAGACTTGATTGAGGCAAAAGAAATGAATGCCTGTAGCGAACCTTTGATAAATAGTTTTATGCCATTCAAATACGGGCTGATAAATTAAATGGAAGTATTTATACTAATTTATTTAATGAGATAATACACTATATCCCAAGAACAGATGAAACATAATATAAAGTTGTTTCAATTTCTGGTAGCAGTTCTTAGAATAATTAAATTGAAAATATTCCCTGTTGAGTCTGTTTTGATAGCACCATTGCGTAAAGCTGAAGGTCGTTTAAATCAGGAGCTAGTATCATTGTATGACATGACTAATAATTGGTTGCAAATATCAGGATATTTGTTTCGGAGATTAATTACTCCTTTAGGTGGGTGAGAACTCATAAATCGTTATGTGACAGTCATACAAAACCCTAAAGAAAATTTGCTTGATTATGTTAATAATATTTGTGATGCTTTTGAAATATGTTACGGACCTTTAAATGATAGTAGATCTAATGAATTATTAGACATTATAATGCAGGGGATGCAACCTCAAATTAAATTTGAAATTTATAGATATAGGAATCCAATGTCATTAGATGATCTTATGGGTAATATTATGGAATACGAGAAATATTAACGTAATTTAGAAATGTATACCTCACTGGTGAGGAATTCGGAAAAAGTGAAAATCACAGAAATAAAATTAAGTGTTATTTTTCTGGTGGACAACATCACATTGCAAACTGTGCTTCTAACAAACAGTACCTCTTAAATAAACGGTTAGTAAAATTGAATATGGATGTGATTTCGAAAAGAAGCTCTGCAGGTATTAGTGACCGGTTAAGGACTCCGACTCAGATAATAGGAACCGGAGTTCAGACTATTGAATTACATAGTAGTGTAGATGTTTATAACAAACAGTTTAAATGTAATGATGGCAATGATAAAAGACGCTTTGCAGAAAATAGTCGACGGTCACAGTTAATAACTAAAAGTGAGAGGTCCGAAGTTCTAAAAAGAGAAAATAAAGTTTTTGAAATAACTTTGTTATATGGTGAAAATAATAATAGTAGTGCGGGTTACAACACACGTACGAAATATGATCATTGGATGAAGACTCGTATAGAGGGGTTCAGGATTCGATCCCAGGGGGAACATATAAGTGAACATTTGGGAAAAAATAATAGTGTTTAATGTGAATCCTGTGAATGTGGGGGTAGGTGAAAATGGATTGAGTGAGCAATATCGTAGAGACTTTACAAGCAATGGCGGCTCTAGAGGGAACAGCAGTGAGTATAGGAAACCATTAGATAGGGAGGATTTGCATACCTTTAGTAATTATAAAGAAATAGAAGATAAAAATAAAAGCAAACATACAATTGCTGGGATTAAAATTAGTGCCGATGGAAATAAAAGTGAAAATAGAAAAACATATTTATCAAGAACATTGACTGCTGCTTTTGTGTTAGGTAAAAGTATTAGAGGAGGTTGAGATACTTGTTGTACAGCATCGTTAATTAATAGACAAAGCTTTATTCACTGTTATCGGCAGTTGAACTACCCAGTGAATATATTAAATGAGAAGGTCTTTGGTGTACGTGTTGATAACAAAAGTTAACACTGGATCACTGCGCAGTTATACCCATTAAGTTTAAAAATCGTGTATACAGACTAAAGTTTTTTCTAGTGGAAAATTTGGAACCAGTATTTATATTGGGAATAAATGAACTTAAACTGTTGAAAGCGAGCATTTATTTCGTGAATAATAAGTTATTTCTCCCTCTGGAAGGATCGGACATACAGTTACACTATACATTAAATACCCACCCCCTTGTTTAAATCGAGATACTCGTTCGTGTGATCTATTTTACAGTGAACCAGACCATAACACTTCTAAATTATTCCTACGTGACTCGGACTTGGTGGAAAGGTCCACAGTTCAGACTTTTGAATCGGATGGAGGTAGACTTCCGGGAGACTCAGCACAGGGATTTTGCAGTGTTGCCACATCTATTAGTCCATCTTTGGATAGCAGACCCAACATCCTATCGGACCAGATGGATAGCCCATTGAGGGTGGATCCTGCTGTATTAGAAGCTAATCCTGAATTACAGCGGTACGTTAACGAGATATTTAGTAATTATTCTTCTGTTTTTTCATCACATGTTGGTAAAATTAAAGACTCTGAATATAAAATCCAGTTAAATGACTATACTCCTATTCGTAAGAAGGCTTACCCATTATCTCGGAGTTCTCAAAGAGAGATGGATAAAATTCTGGATGAGATGTTAAAGGCCGATTTAGTACAACCCAGTAACAGTTATTATGCTTCCCCTTGTTTTTTAGTGAACAATAATGACCGATCAAAGAGATTAATAGTTAATTATTCTGATTTGAATCGTCATCTTTATTTAAATACTCAGTTCACACCAAGGATAGAAGACATTGTCTGAATTATCTGAGGGTAAAATATTTAGCCATCTTGATATTCGGAAAACATATTTAACAATACCTTTAACAAAGGGAAGCCGTCATCTAACAGCATTTCTTACGCATAGGGGTTTATATGTATTTAAAGTTTTGGCTTTTGGTTTGGCAGCAGGGAGTCATGTATTATCTAAAATATTAACTGAATTATTATATCCATTGAAATATGAAGGAGTTCAATGGTATATGGACGACCTAATTTCCAGAAGTTCAGATATAGAAAGCAATAAGCAATTATTGGAAAAAGTTTTAAGGTTATTGGAAGAAAAAGGTATAACTTTATCAACAAAGAAATGTACCTTTTTTGAAATAAGATATCATATTTGGGCTTTATTATTGAAAATGGAAAAATGTACATGGACCCTTCAAGGCTAGAAATTATAAGAAAGTTACCTGCTCCAAAGACAAAAAAGGAATTAATTTCTTTATCCTGTTTTTTACAATACTATGCGAAGTTTGTCCCGCAGTTCCATGAGGTTATGGAACCCATTGAACGTTTAAGGGCGGCTTCAACTGAATTTGTTTGGGGACCGGAACAACAAAAAGCATTAGAGGATATTAAGGAATTATTTGCCAATCATGTAATGTTAAAACTACCCGATTTAAATAAGAAGTTTATTGTAAATACAGATAGCAGTCTCAAAAGTTTAGGGGGAGTCATACAACAATATGATGATAATAATAACTTAGTCCCTGTAGCATTTTATAGTAAGAGACTTTCATAAGCTGATTTACTTGCTTGAAATGTTAGCGGCTATAGAAACTATGGAACGTTTTAGTACTTACTTACATAAATCTTTTGGATTAAGAATGGATCATTCTGGACTTCTGTATGCCTTGAGCAATATGAAAAGGATAAGGTAAAACGTTATGGATCATTGTTATATAGACTATTTGCATTTACTTTTGAGGTAAAATCTATATCCTCTAATATGAATATAACAGCCTATTTTATTTCAAGGTTATATGATCAGAATAATTTTGAGGAAATGGAAACTGAACTTTTCCACTCCGAACAGGTAAATAACTATTGTCTAATTAACCTTTGAAATATGCCTTTGGTCAATATATCAATTAAAGAACATCAATTAAAGGACCCTGAATTAGGTAATATTATTAGGGAATTAAGAGCAAAAAGGGAAGTAGAAGGATATAAATTAATACAAGGTATATTGTGTAAGAAAACAATAGCCATTAGAAATCCATACAAATTATGTTTACCCAAGGATTTAGTTCCTAGTATAATAGAATTCTTTCATTCAAATATTTTTACGCCCAGGGGTGTTTGTAAGGAAATTTGGTGGAGTGTTAGGGATGTTGGGGGTGTGCAGAATACTCCCTGTACATAATATATATTTTTACAAAAGAAGTTGTAAACGCAAAGAAAGAAGTAAAGAAACTACTGCAGCATTAAACTCACTTGTCAGAAGATATTTGCTTGCCCGAAAACTTAATACGAACTATTCATTTACTTGTTAGGGAGAGGCTATACCCTCCCTTGTGGAGTATACCTATATTGAAGAAGTAGTTGTGTTGTAGACACCTGGGTCTTACCCCTTTTTTTCCTGTTTCGTCCCCTTAAGGGCCCTCATCCTCTTTTGTTCTTTCTTTTAATACATTTCATCATTTTGGCATTACTCATACACTTGCCAATCACATGTCTGTCATGCGCTGGATTGCTTATCCACTTAAACTATCATTTAATGTAACTATAAAATATCGCAAAAGGAGCATGTAAATTTCCATCAAAAGGAACCACATTAACATCCAATCCAAATCGCATGACAGCTCCAAAGTTCATGCTAACTTCAGTAAGCAAAGCAGTGTAGGAACTAGGACAATTACAAAAAACTTGTATCAAGTCAAGGATGTGCACTCAAAGCGGCCTACGTCACATCTTGGCAATATTGTCCCCCTATATAAACGCACTACGCCCTTATATTGGATCAGTCTCTAGTGTTCGTAGACCTCGGCTAATTATTCTGCAGATTGGGGCCGCCTTCGCCGCTGCCGCCGCCTCCACTGCCAGTCATCATTATCAACACCAGCTGCCAGCATCACTCAGTTTGTATTGTTTATTTTCTATTTCTAATTCTTTCTGAACTGAGCAAGTATCGTCTTCTCCATTGCCACATACATACTCCGTGTTCAAGATGTGTTCGCATCCCGCTTTGGGATTTTTCTAAGAATTGTAACTATTGAACATTTTTCCTATCTTACCTTCTTCTTAGTATTTGGGAGAACTGTAATTAGTTTAGACCAGGGGCGGATCCAGGGGGGGGGCGATCGGGGCGATCGCCCCCCCCCCAGAAGAGGAAACTTTCTTATTTTTTATATATAAATAAAATCCATTCCAAAGTTTGGACCCCTTAAAAGTAGCAGTATGACAACCCACCGCCCCCCCCAGAAGTCGGTCCTGGATCCGCCCCTGGTTTAGACTCCAATAAACTAGTAGTAGCAGAGGACAATTGATTTTTCAGTCATTTCATAGAAAATTATTTGAAACCCTTCTCCGAAGAGTTACCCGTAGCAGAAGCCGGACGCTCGGCACATCCTACCGACGCCCCTGCTACAACAAACCAAACTGGTGGCAACGATCGGAATTTTCTCACTGAATTGGCTGAATTGGATAATATATAACCTTGCTAAATTAGGGGGTGCTAAGTAGGCGGGTCCGGTCAGGCGCCCCCCCCCCAATCTATGTTTTATAACTTGTTTACTAGACTGAACCAGTAACTAGCCTGCAGTCACATACTATACCAAAATATACAGGCACATGAAGGAACATTAGACCTTTCTTCTAATTCTGCGAACACCCTATATATGTGTGTGACATTTTTAATTCTCTATGAGAAGATCCTTCTCAAGCAAGTCAGTGTTAAGTGTGGTGAAAAAACTCAGTGTTGATTTCATTTAGAAAATCGTATTTCTGTAAAAGCAAAATATTCAGTGATTCAATATTCAGTTAATTTCAAGTGAAACAAAATATATAAAATATATCTCCTTTGGTAACGACCTCATTTTATCAGACGTTATGTGTGTGAGAAGATAATAAACAAGAAGCAAAAGGTCAACCTCGAAGTGCTTGCACCAGATAAGAGTCACACTTTTCTTCTTCTATCATTGAATTCTCGCCAACTTATCGACAAGGGTCAAGCTAGTTCACCTTTGATTTTCGTGATCTGGCAATTAAAGATAAATTAGTTCTTGGCAAATTACTTTTTAGAAAATTCTTTTACATTTAGTTCAAAGAATAGTTGTTAAGGAGAGGAGTGGATCTTCTATAGCTGTGAGTAACAAACATTTCTAGCTTGCAACTCTCTTTAATATAAGTAATTCAATACAGTGGTTTAATTTTAGTGGATTATATATCCGCGTGGCGATCCTCCTCTGAAATTTCATTTCATTTTTGTGTGTATATTTGTTTTCTTTTGATTAAAAATGTCAGACGCTAGTGAATCAGACAATGAAATAGATCAGTATTGTACAATTTCAGAAGCCCTTAAATTGATTCCTGAGGCATTTTCAGGTGATAAAAGGAAACTAAAGGAGTTTCTTGAAAATATAGATGCCGCTTTCCCCAAATCAGCATACAAAACTTTTAAAATTTGTAAAAGCGCGCATAACTAGTGACGCTAAGGCCAAGATTTTGGTAAGAGCAACCGCTGAGACATGGACTGACGTGAAACGCATCTTAGAAGAAAATTATTCGGTTAGGAGGACTCTTGATTTTCATGCCTGTCAGCTATTCAATGCTCGACAAAGGTACAAATGAAGGCACTGCTGCCTGGGGGTCACGAGTTGACACCCTTCAATCAGAACTGAAAGAAAGCGCTAGTCGCGTTTGTTCTGACAAAGAATTTAGTGGGAACCATGTCCTTTATTGAGCACTTAGCTAAAGCAAGTTTTATACAGGGTTTAGCAAACGAGCGTATTCAAACTATAGTCAGAAGTAAGAGTAATGATCAAACAAACTTAGGTAAGGCCGTGGAAATTGCCCTGGAAGAAGAAAGCAACCTTCTTTCACAAAGAGAAAAACATAGAGAGGCCTCAGTTCGATCTTCAAATTTTAAGAAAAAACTTTCTTCTTCCAAGCCACCTTCCATTATAGTCTGTACTAACTGTAATAAAAGGGGCAAACCTGCTTTCTCAAAAAGAAGCCGGCACAAATTAAGGCTGTTTCCGCGGAAGCATTTAAGGGAAATAAATCTAGTAAAAAGGGTAGGCGCAACCCTTCAGGAGTTCTACGGACAGGCAACCAGCCGTTGAACCCAAAAATAGGGCAGGAGTGATGCTCATGCCCGCGTTGCAACGCACATATGCATAGTACTTGTGAATGCACACAGTGCAATCACAGGAATCGTAACGCCGCAATACCACACATTCAGTGCATCAATACCAGACAGAGTGCACCCAACTGCAGTGTGCATACCAGTTTGTGTCCGGACATAGGGAAATTGCATATAAACCGTAGTATGAGCACAAGTACAAATCAGGAAAACATTTAACTGTGGAACCAAAGATGCAGCCGCTTAGTCCCACACCGTGTAAAGGTTGCACAAATTTAAAAGATCAATCCTGGGACTCAGACTTGGGTAAGGTGAACAAGAACATACAGAATTTTTTAGAAGTATATATTAAGGAGCTAGGCACCGTAGTAACCCTTTTACCGGATACAGGAGCTCAAATTTCCCTCCTTAAAGCGCAAGCCCTGCCTTCCGACTTATTAGATTTAGCTAAACAAGATCGAATGACCAATATCCAAGGGTTAGACGGAACAGTTCACAACACTTTAGGTTGTATCACCCTCACGCTACACATAGATTCACAAGACTTTAAACATAAATTTCACATTATATCAGACCAACTCAATATTACCCCACCTTGTGTAGGAATTTTAGGTATGGATTTTTTTTTGCAAATAATGGTTGCAGTATATCTTATTTCAAGCATGAACAACCCCTTGGTAGTATACAGGTAAAAATCACGGTACCAGCGAGAAGTGAATATCTTGCAGTTTTGCCAACTTCAAGCCAAGGTACCTGCATAATTCCAAAAAGGACATTATCTACTAACCTGTACTTGGGAGAAGCTCTTACTTAAGCAATAGACAACAAGTTTGTGGCCAGTTTGCTAAATACTTACGAAAAAGATATTACAATAGAACTCGAGCCTATACCATTAGAACCTGTTAGTGAATTAGCTCATACTATTCATACACTAAACCAACATCTTGTAAATTACAAAAAACAAACGTGTAAACCCAAAATCGAAAACAAATCTTGAAACAAGAATTAAGATTAGATCATCTGAGTGCAGCTGAGAAAGGATCATTATTACACTTATTGGAAAATTATACTGATATTTTTTCTTGCCTGGCGATAAGCTTACTACTACTTCAACCATTGAACATGCAATTCGATTATTACCAGAACATGAACACACGGTAATAACACAAAAAAACTATAGGTTACCTGAAATACATAAGGAAGAAATCAGAAAACAGATAAAAGAACTTTTAGATCAGGACATTATTCAACCCAGTCGAAGCCCTTGGAATTTCCCCTTATTGGCCATTCCCAAAAAATTAGATGCAAGTGGTAAACCCCGTTTTAGGGTCGTAGCAGACCTGCGCAAACTTAACGCTATTACGGTGGGGGACAGTTATCCTCTTCCTAATATCGTAGAGATATTAGAGCAGGTAGGGAACGCAAAATATTTCTCCATAATCGACCTATCCCAAGGCTATCTACAAGTAAATTTGCGTGAAGAAGACAGACCCAGAACTGCGTTTACCACTGCTGACAACCATTACGAATTTCGACGTATGATTTTTGGACTAAAGCGTGGACCTTCGACCTTCCAACGACTTACCAATACGGTGTGGCTGGCCTGCAGGGCCTGAAATGTTATGTTTATCTTGGCGACATTATCGTACATTGTCATTACCTTTTCTCCCACCTGTCACGACTTAGAGAAGTATTTGATAGATTAAGAGAGCATAACCTCAAACTTCAACATTCTAAATCTGAATTTTTGAACTCCGAAGTAGTATATTTAGGCCATATCCTGTCAGAAAAAGGCGTACGACCTGATCCACGATTAGTTGAGAAAATTACAGAGCATCCATTACCAAAAACAACAAAACAAGTTCAGCGTTTCCTTGGTTTATGTACCTTCTACCATCGTTATATAGAAAATTTTAGTAACATAGCCAAGCCTTTACACGAATTAACTAGAAAAGGAAAAGCTTTTAAATGGAACGAACCCGAACAACAAGCTTTTGAAACATTTAAACAGAAGCTTACATCATATCCAGTTCTTAGATATCCTGATTTCACTAAACCATTTTTTTAGTACAGATGCAAGTTCGGTATCCATTGGAGCTACCCTTGCGCAGGGCGAACCCGGACAAGAATATCCTATAGCATATGCATCACGAGTTTTAAATTCAGCAGAACGTAGGTACAGTACAACAGAAAAGTAACGTTTAGCTATAGTATGGGCCTGTAGAACTTTTCAGCCATGCCTTTTAGGTAGGAAATTCACAATATTTAGTGATCACAAACCTCTCTCTTGGATCTTCAATGTCAAAGATCCCAGTTTTCGAGATTGTTGAAATAGCGACTTAAACTTGAGGAATTTGACTATGAAATTAAATACCACCCTGGAAGGCAAAATTTGCCGGCAGGCTCCCTCAGCCAAGCTTATACTGTACAACAATTAAACGTAGAAGAAAATAACGAACCACAGACAAAAACTTTGACGGAACAACTTAAATTACAAATTCTGAAGGAATTTCATAGCATTCCAATTGCAGGACATCAAGGACGAGATCGGGCCTTACGCAAAATTAAACAACACTTACTACTAAATAACTATTCGTTAAATGATTGACCTACCTTACGAACAGATGTAGAACAATATATTAAAAATGTGAATTATGTCAGAAAAACAAAATAACTCATAATAAAACAAAAATGCCTTTAATGGTAACTGATACTCCGCTCAAACCCTTTGACAAATGTCTCATGGATATAGTAGGGCCCCTCACCCCCACACTTAATCAAAATAAATACGTATTAACTATTCAGGATGACCTCACAAAATATATAGTAGCTATACCCATAGCACAGCAGGATGCTGAAACTATTAGTAGAGCATTTGTAGAACATATTGTATTACGTTACGGTATTCCTTCCGTGTTACTTACAGACAGAGGGAGTAATTTTATTAGTGACCTATTCCGACGGGTTTGTAAACTCTTACGTATAGAAAGAATATATTCAACCCCATATCATCCTCAATCCCTGGATCCATAGAAAAAATGCACCAGAGCTTAGTTTGCCATACTTCGACACTATGTTTCTGAGACGCAAACTGATTACGTTTGATGATGATTACGTTAAGGTTCTGAAAGATAAAATACAGACTATGTATGACATAGCCCGACGTAACCTAAGACAATCTAAGGAAAAAGTAAGTAACATTACGACAAAACAGTGACCAAACCCTTGTTTGCACCCGGTAACTTAGTATTACTTTACGACGACACGGTTCGCCGTGGACGATCGAGTAAATTATCCTCTTATTGAATAGGCCCTTAGAAATTAATTAGAATGAACGGAGTTAACGGTATAATTCAGATCAAACGTAATACTACCCTTAAGGTTCATGCAAACAGACTGAAACATTACTACTAGACTGTATCAACTTTCTAGAATATGGTATTGTTTTTTCTTTACAGATTGTCAGTATGTTCTTGTTGATACTCTTAAGTAGGGTCTCGTCACACCTGTGACAATTGCAATTCAAGCGAGAATGGAGCGTTTCCAAGACAGTCCTGGCTTGTATTATGAATACCAGGGATTAACCCAACTTTACAACACAGAATGGAAACTTGTAACCTATGTAAATATATCTCGGCTAGATTTAAATTTACAAAAGATTTTTCAATATATTCAATCTACTCAATATTTATGTCAACATAAATTGGTAAGAAACAACAAAACCAGTTGTACTACTACTTTAGAAAATGGGATAAATCAAGAACTAAAATTCATTCGTGAATTACAAATATTAATTCGGCAAATAACCGAAGCTAAAACAACAGAACGTACAAAGCGGAGCTTCTTTAATTTTATTGGTACTTTGAGCAAGACCCTGTTCGGAACACTGGATGCCGAGGATGCCGAATACTACACTAGTCAAATAAACAAATTTGAACAAGAACAAATTGATTTTTTAAAATTAGCTAAGGGACAAATGTTAGTAGTCAAGAGTACATTGCAAACTATTAATGGTACTATTTCGGTCGTAGAAGAAAATGAAAAACAATTAAACCAATCAATTCAGTAATTGATTGATGAATTAAACAAACGAGATAAACGAATAACTCACGCTTATCTCACACTGGAGATGCATGTGCTCTTAAATGAAAATATCCAAAAGATCGACAAACTTTTACGAGATCTCAGACAAGATTATGAAATGATACTCCAGGCTATAATAAACGCTCAAAAGGGTATACTTCAACAGCATATTATTAGTCCTGGACAGGTATTTGCTCATTTTCAGGCATCCGCACCCAGTCTTCCCCAAGGTCTTACACTTCCCTTTGCTCCTTCAGTTTCATATGATTATTTACTTCAAAAGGTGATGACTTTGAATGTATTTATATATAATAATGTCTTAGGATATGTAATAAGCTTACCTCTTGTAGAACATCTAAAATTCGATACTTATCAATTATTGCCTCTTCCGATTAAGATTACAAATTCAACTTCCCGATTTCTTTTTATTCAACCAGAAAAGAAATTCCTAATTGTGGATATAATGAAAAAATATTATGCTAAATTAGATGTAAGTAGTTTTACCTCCTGTAAACAATTAAACAATGAATGGTACATATGTAAACAAACCTTCCCCATTTTATCAACACAGTTCATGATGAGTGTGAAATTAAATTATTGCAATATGTAAGAGATAAACCATCGGATTGTAATCGACGCATTGCAGTGTTAGAACAAACTTTATGGACTCAATTAAGGAACAATCAATGGCTGTTTGTAGCGCCACAACCAGAGAAATTAACAATACTTTGCTCACATCAGGAACCTTATGATCTCATTATTACAGGTATAGGTAAAATTACACTTAATCCAAATTGCAAGGGGTATGAATTACGAACATTAATACAATCTCATAGCACTTATCAAGTAAATGCAACAAACAAAAATCTTATCCCCAAATTAAATAATTCATTTGACTCTTGGGAAATTCACGGTGAAACTTTCTCTATTGATGAAATTTCTTTAAATATTCCATTAAAGCATGTAATAAACAACTTAGATGATCTTAAGGTGGCTTCGCATAAAATCGATGATATCGATAATGCAATTACTGAACAGGAGTGGAAACTATATCATTCTAAAGGCATTTCACAATTATCCATTTATGCATATATTGGTGCAATTATTGTACTCTTGTTAATATTATTATACTGTTGTAAAAGGAGCCAATGTCTTAAATGGATTTCGAAAACTTGCACTGATGATAACTGCATGAAAACAATCTGTTTTAAACCGACTATCATTAATAAAATTCGTTCTAGTAAGGCAAATTATGATGTAACCTCAGTAAAAATGACTGAACTGACACGCAGCCAAACTAGCTTACATGAATTAGAGGAGTTGCCTTCTGTTAAGACTAAAAAACGTGGACCGACTCTGAAAGGTCGTTAACTCTGTACAACTTGTTATATATACTAGAATACTTAGTAATAATGATCCACTTCTCTCCCATTCGGATTACGATAACATGGTAATAGTGACCACGCTTAATCAGTTAAGTATATTTGTGTTTGCATCAACATCATATGGGAAGTTTCAACTATATGTGCCCATTTACTTTCAGATTTGTACTCTGGATTAGTTTCTTCTTTTGCTTGCCATTTACTGGAGTGACGGATCGCTCCCCTTCTCCTTTTTTAGGAGGAAGGTGTTGTAGACACCTGGGTCTTACCCCTTTTTTTCCTGTTTCGTCCCCTTAAAGGCCCTCATCCTCCTTTGTTCTTTCTTTTAATACATTTCATCATTTTGGCATTACTCATACACTTGCCAATCACATGTCTGTCATGCGCTGGATTGCTTATCCACTTAAACTATCATTTAATGTAACTATAAATTATCGCAAAGGGAGCATGTAAATTTCCATCAAAAGGAACCACGTTAACATCCAATCCAAATCGCATGACAGCTCCAAAGTTCATGCTAACTTCATTAAGCAAAGCAGAGTAGGAACTAGGACAATTACAAAAAATTTGTATCAAGTCAAGGATGTGCACTCAAAGCGGCCTACGTCACATCTTGGCAATATTGTCCCCCTATATAAACGCACTACGCCCTTATATTGGATCAGTTTCTAGTGTTCGTAGACCTCGGCTAATTATTCTGCAGATTGGAGCAGCCTTCGCCGCTGCCGCCGCCGCCTCCACTGCCAGTCATCATTATCAACACCAGCTGCCAGCATCACTCAGTTTGTATTGTTTATTTTCTATTTCTAATTCTTTCTGAACTGAGCAAGTATCGTCTTCTCCATTGCCACATACATACTCCGTGTTCAAGATGTGTTCGCATCCCGCTTTAGGATTTTTCTAAGAATTGTAACTATTGAACATTTTTCCTATCTTACCTTCTTCTTAGTATTTGGGAGAGCTGTAATTAGTTTAGACTCCAATAAACTAGTAGTAGCAGAGGACAATTGATTCTTCAGTCATTTCATAGAAAATTATTCGAAACCCTTCTCTGAAGAGTTACCCGTAGCAGAGGCCGGACATTCGGCAGATCCTACCGACGCCCCTGCTACAACAGTTGTGTGTACTTGACAACCGAGAGTAGCAGAGCCATCTTAACTGTATCTTAGTCACTAGGCCCCGCGAGTAGAATGGCAGGTATTAATTACATGTATCAGGAGCAAAATTTAGTCATAGGAACCACAACACACTTGTTTGCTTTGTAGCCTAATATGTTGTTAAAATGGCACTGGAGAGGAAAGCATGGGCGGAGTTATGGAGGACATGGGGGCATTGCACCCCCAACTTTTTGACAAAAATTAAAAATGCCACCTATAAGATGGTCACCTACCAGGACCTCCGAGACCGACCAAAATGTCTGCCCCCACTGACACCCCAGCAGACAATTTCTAGCTCCGCCTATGGAGGAGAGTAGATTAGACTGGAGAGAAGAGTAGACGGCACTAGCGTTGAACCCGATTGGGAGCATTCGGTCCAATCGTCTGATGGCCGGCTCGGTATACAACTATATAGATAGATAGATAGATAGATATACCATGTGTGTGTGTGTGTGTTTGTGTGTGTGTGTGTGTGTGTGTGTGTGCTTGTGCATGTGCGTGTGCGTGTGTACTCACACACAATGAAAGACAAAAGGAAAAGCTCACATATATGAAAGACATTCACATGCAGTGAGGAAATTCGTCGCGGCGAAGTAGTATTGATCTCCCTGCGTAGCTTATGTGCATGAAGTAAAAAGATCCAACTAAAGCATTAGGAGACAAAAATCAGAAAAAATATTTTACCGAAAGTATCTAAACATGATCAGTTCAAAATGAGATTAATACAATGGCATAGGGAAGGGCAGGAGTATATTTTTGAAACATAAACATAAATTATTATAGTCATGCTAAGCATTGTTAAGTTAGAAAAATTTCCCTTCAACACCAAATTATACGAGTAAGTATCTAATGTCAAGCAACACATATATGTTTTACAAAAATCGGAATATATTCAAGAAATTCTCACTTGAATATTTTTTTAAAAACGAGAAAGGGATTCACTATCTAATTACTGATTCATCTCCATCAATATAGACAATTTGGAATCCTGAGACAAATTTACACAAATATCCACGACAATCGAATTACTAAGGTTTGTTGGTTGAGAACTACACAAGGCGTTCTACAAATGCTCTAATTTGTTTGAAAAATGTCAGTGTACCAAACTTCAAAAAAATAGAAAAATATCCATGCCTCTGCGACGAAACAAAAATCAGAAGACACCGTTCAGTATCTACAGAGCGATTGACATCATGAGAGAGTTAAAGAGAAATTTTATTTAAGCTTAGATATACCAAGGAAAAATCAATGTTGATCAAATATTCATTTTATTTCACAAGTTACAGTATTTTGTAAAATCTCTGAATGTTTTACATTATTCGTTTCAAAGTTACCTTCACTTTTGTTAGTTATCAGTTTTAATATCTCTACTAAAACTTTATGGAAAAAAAATATCAGATCGAGATGATTTAACTCCCAACTTTTTTTCACAAGAATATTTTTTATCAGCAAAACCATCCCAGTTTTTATTTTTTTAATGTATTATTATTATTATTATTATTCATTTTCACATTAAACCTAACAAGAATATTTTCTGGAGTTATATTACTGGTTTCCAGTGTGTTCGGAAAATAAAACAAAGAAAGAAAAGAAAAAAGGAAAAGGAAATACAACGGAAAAAGAAAACGAAAAAAGAAAGACAATTTAAGAAAGTAAAAGCAAGATGTGTAGTGCGTGTCAGTTCAATTTGCGAAAACCACAGCATCAGTAGAAAACATGTCACACGCTTTAAATATGACAAATAGTCATATTTTGTGTGCACACAATATGAGTTTGTGTAACTTAATCCCCAATTAATAATACAAGCATGTTTTTATTAGAAGTATATACGATATCAAATGAATACGAGTTATCTCTTGTAATGCGCCGTAATATATTATTCACTATCTCTTCTTATATTCTAAGTAATCGATAACAAAACTGAATAAGAATAAACAAAAAAGAACTAAAATATAATCAAATATAAATATCGACGGATGTTTAGGATAATATTTCAATTGAAGATACCTCCACTCTCTGTTCTTCTCGGATAACATGTGCATGATTCTAGCATCTCATCTCTAGATGGAGAACTTTGAGCAAAGAGAAGTCATTATGCACCCTGCAAGAATAAATTAAATTTGAAAATATTAAGTTGATTTGAGTAGATTTTTGTCGAGGGTCTGCATTGTTTAGCTCTTCCTGGAATCTATGTTATGAACAATCAGTCCATACAATACGCATCCACTTCATAATTTAATTATGTTTAACAAAGGTGTTCAACTAGCAAATGTGAATAAAATAGTTATTTACATTTATTTTAATGGTGCAGTTTAGACAACAAACTGTAAAAATAAAAAAAAATCAGAACAAATCTTCATACTTAGCACTTAGCGTTAGTACAAAAAAGTATTACAACTAGTCCGAGATATTATGTTTGTTACCAAACTTTCTGCTATGTATTATTGAGTAAGTGCATAACGTACTTGAACAGTGAGATAGTCACTAAGTTTCTTGGGTTCGAATCTCCACCCCAGCTATTTTATGATTCTTTTTTGTAATGCTTGTTAAAAAACAACCATAAATAAATTGAACACTTCAATCATTTCGATTTGGAGCTGATCACGTGATCCTTGTTCTTCAATACTACGTCGAACAGATGTTCGTTCTTAATTTTCCTTTCAGCCGGCAACTATATCCCTATATTCTGGTGTGTAGATCGCTCGCTTTGAATGTCGTACGTTCAAATTTCGCTCTAGAAATAGATGTTTTTAAGTTTTTACGTTTATTTGTACTCGCATTTTTGTTTGATCAGTGGCGGCTAAAGTTAGTGTTGCAGCATTGCGAGACGACCAAAATATTTCAAGAAAAAAAAATTAGTAGTAGTAGTAGTAGTAGTCGTAAAGAACAGAAAAATACTTTCTAATGCACCCATATATATATATACTCTAATACTTAAATAATACATTTTTTACTTCCGCAACTGTCCGTTACGTTAATCCGTTTTAAAATGCAAAAAACAATCCGTCACAGAGTCTCTAATTTATATTGCGTTGTAGCGAACATACAACGACCAGATTTCTAGAGATCGGCATTTGGAGCTTATGCTGAAAGGGGCGATAAACTCAAAATCAAATATATTATTATTATACACGTCCTTGGTGAGGGAGAGACCTGGCTCATTCCAATCGACATGACTTAAGCTGCTGGCTCAGTTGAACCGAGCCGGAGTTCAAGCTGAGCCGGTGGCTCAGGGCTCGAGCCGAGCCAAATGACACCACTATTTCGAACTCGATAAAGTTTTTTGCATAGCTATCGTGAAGAATTAATCGATTTAGGCACTGTTTAGTAGTTTTCATCGGTTCAGGTGAGGAGGGCCATGGTTTTCTTGCCTTTTCTTTGGTTATGACCCGAATACTCTAAATCATATCCTTAACTTTAAAAGTTTTCTGAGCATACAGAAAACCAAATGAGAAAGGTGATAAATTTCCTTCTATCGCTTGTTGAAATCGAGGAAAGCAAGATCGCCTAGAATAGAACCGAGAGGCACACGTAGAAGGCAAATATATAGTATATTCACCATTTTACAACATTATTTTAGTGTGAGCAGTGATCTGAAAGCTACTTTTCAAAAGTAGCTAGTCTACAACTGCACGATAAAAAATGTAGCTCGCTACAACTATTAGCTAGTTTTCAAGAAACGTATTCGCTACCTAAGCTCTTGTCATAAATACAGTATACTTGGCATCATGCATTATAATATATACAGTATCTGATGGCATCTACATGCATGGGTAACTGAACTTGGTTAACTGAAGTTTGGTTAAAATATTACATAAAAGCTTTATCTGTCAATTTGCATTTCACAGTAAAGTATGCATTTTGTCTGTTCTTTTTAAAGTACATATATATATTACATATCTAAAAAATGTATATGCTTTCGCTGTTACAATGGCATGCAGATCTATTTTAAGAGTCATTACTATCCTTTTGACCGATCGTCAGTACGCAATTTATTTCAGAAAATTTTCATGTAATATTGTTGCAAAATAAATCAGAAAACAATAATATTTTCTCTCTAACACCATATAAAAATTTACTAAAAATTGTGAGGAAATGTTGGAGTTACAAAATATTTTTGCGTCCTGGGAAAGATTTATTTGTAGCTTTATTGCAAAATTCGCTACACACTATAAAAATATGTAGCTCAGCTACAGCTACAAGCTACAAATTTAGACTTGTATCGCCGCTACAGCTAAAGGATATGTATAAAGGATATGAAGAATTGCAACGAAACTTTATGTATGGTCAATACGCAAAAAAGAAAGGAATACGGGTTTTTAATTTCTGCGGAAAAACGGTTTCAGGGAGCAAAAGAACCCACCCCAAACTTTTGAAGGTTAACGCACGAAAGATAAGAATTGAACCGAAGTCAATGAAATTGTGCACAGATATTGTAGACATAAAACGAGGTAATACGGTTTTCGTATTTTCCTGAAAAGATGGTTAGGTGGTGCACGGATCGCTCCAAACCTTTGAACAGGAAATATCAAAAGTGATAGTAACAGTATGTTAGATGGAAGTAAAGGACATGAAGAAATGCAACGGAACTTTGTGTATGGACACTACTCAAAAAATAAAGGAATACGAGTTTTCATTTTCTGCGGAAAAACGGTCTTAAGAGGCAAAAGCTCCCACCCAAAATTTTGAAAGTTGACGCCCGAAAGGCAAGAAGAATTGAACCGAAATGAATGAAACTGTGCACAGATATAGCAGGCGAAAATTAAGGAATACGGCTTTCATATTTTTCCGGAAATACGGTTGCGTGGGGCATGGACCACCACCAAACATTTGCTCAACAAATATCTAAAGTCCTAGTAACAGTATGTCAGATGCGTCAAGGACATGAAGGATTGCAACGAAACTTTGTGTATGGACAATACACAAGAAATAAACGAATACGGGTTGTTCATTTTCTGCGGAGTAACGATTTTAAGGGCAAAAGCCTCCACGCAAAATTTTGAAAGTTGATGCCCAAAAGGCAAGAAGTGAACCTAAGTGAATGAAACTGTGAACAGATATTGCAGACCTAAAATGAGGATATGGGTTTCGTATTTTCCAGAAAAATGATTGGGTGTGGCACGGACCCCTTCCAACCTTTGATCACAAAATATAAAAGTGCTAGTGGCGCTATATCAAATGTGTGTAAAGGACATGGTTAATTGCAACGAAACTTTACGTATGGACAATACGAAAAAGTGAATGAATACGCGTTTTTATTTTCTGCGGGAAAGCGGTTTTAGCGGGCAAAAGGGAACAAGAGGACCGAATTGAACGAAATTGTGAACAGATATTGCAGACGTAAAATGAGGATACTGGTATCGTATTTTCCTGAAAAAAGAAAGGTTGGGTAGGACACGGACTCATCGATACCTTCGATCACTAAATATGAAAAGTGCTAGTAACGCTATGTCAAATATGTTTAAAGGACATGAAGAATTGGAAAGACACTTTACGTATGGACAATACGCAAAAAGTGAATGAATACGGGTTTTTATTTTCTGCTGAAAACGCTTTTAGGGGTCAAAAGCTCCTACCAAAAATTTTGTAAGTTGAAGCCCGCAAGGGAAAATGTAGTGAACCGAAGTGAATGAAAGTGTGAAAGGGTATTGCAGACCTAAAATGAGGACACGGGTTTCGTATTTTCCCGAAAAAAAAAGGTTGGGTGGGGCACGGACCCCTCGAAACCTTCGATCACGGAATATGAAAAGTGCTAGTAACACTATGTCAAAAGTGTGTAAAGGACATGAATAACTGCAACAAAACTTTACTATGGACAGTACGCAAGAAGTGAATGAACGTGGGTTTTTATTTTCTAGGGAAAAACGGTTTTAGGAGGGCAAAAGCTCCCACCGAAAATTTTGAAAGTTGACGTCCGAAAGATGAGAGGAAGGGAACCGAAGCGAATGAAAGTTTGCAGAGATATTGTAGACATAAAATGAGGGAACATGGGTTTCTTATTTTCCTGGAAAAGTCGGTTAGGTAGGGCACGGACACCTCCAAACCTTTGATCACGAAACATAAATGTGTTAGTAACAATATATCAGATGTATGTAAAGGACATGAAGAATTGCAACGAAACTTTCTGTATGGACAATATGCAAAAAAATAAACGAACACGGGTTGTTCATTTTCTGCGGAGTAACGATTTTAAGGGGCAAAAGCCTCCACGCAAAATTTTGGAAGTTGACGCCTGAAAGGCAAGAAGAAGGGAACCGAAGTGAATGAAATTGTGAACAGATATTGCAGACCTAAAATTAGGATACACGTTTCATATTTTCCTGGAAAAAAAGGTTGGGTGGGGCACAGACCCCTTGAAACCTTCGATCAAGTTATATGAAAAGTGCTAGTAACACTTTGTCTAATGTGTGTAAAGAACATGAATAATTGCAACGAAACTTTACGTATGGGCAATACGCAAAAAACGAATGAATACGGGTTCTTATTTTCTGCGGAAAAGCAGTTTTAGGAGGCAAAAACTTCCACCCAAAATTTTTAAATTTGACGCCCGAGAGGCAAGAAGTAGTTAAACGAAGTGAATGAAATTGTGAACAGAATTTGCAGACGCAAAATGAGGATACAGGTTTCGTTTTTTTTTTTTTTGCCGTAAAAAAGATTTTTGGCCTACGGACCCCTTGAAATCTTCGGTCACGAAATATTAAAAGTGCTAGTAACACTGTCCAATGTGTCTAAACGGCATGAATAATTTCAAACGAAACTTTACGTATGGACAATACTAAATGTGAATGACTACGAGTTTTTATTTTCTGCGGAAAAACGGTTTTAGGGGGCAAAAGCTTCCAACCAAAATTTTGAAAGTTGACGCCCGTAAGGCAAGAAGAAGTAAAGCGGAGTGAATGAAATTGTGAACAGATATTGCAGACGTAAAAGGAAAATGCGTGTTTCCTTATTTTATTGGAATAAAAGAGTGGATGGGGCAAGGACCTCTCAACAACAAAAGAGTGGATGGGGCAAACGAAAGGTGCTAGTAACCTATGTGAATTGTGTGTAAAGAAAATGAAGAATTGCAACGAAACTTTACGTATGGACAATACGCAAAAAGTAAATGAATACGGGTTTTTATTTTCTGCGGAAATGCGGTTTCAGGCGGAAAAATCTCCCACCGAATAATTTTGAAAGTTGACACCCTTAATGCAAAAAGAAGTGAACGGAAGTGAATGAAATTGTGAACAGATTTTGCAGACGTAAAATGAGGATACGGGTTTCGTATTTTCCTGCGAAAAAGGTTGGGTGGGGCACGGACCCCTTGCAACATTTCATCATGAAATATGAAAGTGCTAGTGACGCTATATCATATGTGTGTAAAGGACATGAATAATTGCAACGAAACTTTACGTATGGACAATGCGCAAAAAGTGAATGAATACGCGTTTTTATTTTTTGCAGAGAAACGGTTTTAGCGGGCAAAAGGGAACAAGAAGTGAACCGAAGTGGAGGAAATTGTGAACATATATTGGAGACGTAAAATGAGGATACAGGTGTCGTATTTTTCTGGAAAAAAAGGTTGGGTGGGGCACGGACAGGTCGAACCCTTCGATCACGAAATATGAAAAGTGCTAGTAACACTACGTCAAATGTGTGTAGAGGACATGAATAATTGCAACGAAACTTTACGTATGCATAATACGCGAAAGTGAATGAATATGGGTTTTTATTTTCTGCGGAAAGTGGTTTTAGGGGCAAAAGCTACCACCCAAAGTTTTGAAAGTTGAAGCCGAAAAAGGAAAACGTAGTGAACCGAACTGAGTGAAATTTTGAACAGATATTGCAGACGTAAAATAAGGATACGGGCTTCGTATTTTCCTGGAAAAAGTGGCAGGGTGGGCACAGACCCCTCCAAAGCTTTGATCACGAAATATGAAAAGTGCTAGTAACACTATGTCAAATGTGTGTAAAGGACATGAATAATTGCAACGAAACTTTACGTATGCATAATACGCGAAATTGAATGAATATAGGTTTTATTTTCCGCGGAAAGTGGTTTTAGGGGCAAAAGCTCCCACCCAAAATTTTGAAAGTTGACGCCAAAAATAAAAAAATGAACCGAAGTGAATGAAATTGTGCATGGGTATTGTAGACATAAAATGAGAGAAATCGGGTTTCGTGTTTTCCTGGAAAAAAAGGTTGGGTGGGGCACGGACCCCCCTAAACATTTGATCGCGAAAACATTGTAAGCGTTAAATCTGCCTCCTGTAATACTATAAAATACTATATATACTGTTGATCAACCAAATTTGATGAAATTGGATGGATACACTTGTGAAAGACGAAGGGCTATATTTAGCATATCCAATATCTACACACAATTTCACTCTTTTCGCCGACAAATGCCTCGGTCCACCCAGAATTTTTTCAGGAAAATACGAAACACGTACTACTTCATCTTACCTCTACAATATCTGTGCACAATTTCATTCACTTCGGTCAACTTGTTTTTGCCTTTTGGGGGGGAAATTTCAAAAATTTGGTTGGGGATTTTGTCGCCTAAAGCTTTTTTCCGCGGAAAATAAGGAACCCATATTCGTTTATCCTTTCCTTATTATCCCTACACTAAGTATTGTTCCAATTCTTCATGTCGTTTAGGCACTTCTGACATACTGTTATTAGCAATTTTGATATTTCGTGATTAAAGATTTGGAGGGGTCCATGCCCCACCTAACCGTTTTTTCCTGGAAAATACGAACCCGTACTTCTTCATTTTATGTTTTCAATATCTTTGCACAATTTCGTCCACTTCGTTGCACTTGTTTTTGTCTTTCGGGCGTCAACTTTCAAAAGTTTGCTTGGGAGGTTTGGCCCCCCAAAACAGTTTTACTGCAGAAAATAAAAATACACGTATTCGTTTTATGTGTAGTATATACCTGGCAAATTTTATCAAAATCGGAGTGTTTCACTTGGGAAGTGTTACTTGTCGGTCATTGTAGATTTATTTTCCCTGTCCCTCCATCAATAAGAAATTGTCAGACAAGTAAAGGGTCCAAAAGGATGAATCGAGTTCCGGGATGACACGTAGTGCGACTGATAGAGGATGGAGAAATATGTATATGTGCAAGGTTATAAGGGTTGAACGTCATAAGAAACGAAGGAGGGTCAAAATTGATGGGAGAAGGGCTATGCTATGTTATTGAAATACATCAAATAAACTGTTTAATCGTGAAAATAGTGAAAGATGGACAATGCAAATTGTAGTAATTTCACGTATTTACAAAAGAAGAATGAGCAGATTAGATCACGAACCTCCGGCGCCATCTTGATATCCGCCATTTTGAAATCTGTGATAACTTTGGAAATAAAAAGTAGTGATATGGTATATAAGTTAGGACCAGCATGTTCTCAAAAGTCAATATGATCTTTAGTGATCGTTATCTGTACTTATTTGTTAGATTTAGGATAATCTTCATAGTTACTTACGAAAATCTAGGGGACGGATACTCGTATGTTGAAAGTTGGAATATCACGAAAACAGATGTAAATTGAACGTATCCAAAGCCACGAAAACTAACCTTGAAATTTGATATCCAAATTGTATATTATTATATTTCACTGTCGAATATCATATTTCACTGTTAGTTTTCTTTGTTTCTAGATATGTGAGCTATTTCTTGTACATAATACAACTAATAATGCTAAAATACTCACAAATCGACTCTAACGGTAACCCATCGACAAACAGTAAGCAACCCCTGTAAATGGAATGAAGTATTTCATTTTAACGAACCACAACTATGCTTTTTAGGCTAGGGGAGACAATGATTGAGGCAAGTGAATGTTGATGGAAGATATGACGGACTGAGAATGTGGAATGAAATGGAGTATCCCGAGAAAACTCACATACAATACGATGGTGTCCACCACAAAGTTTCTTGGCTGTGGATCGAACCAGAGGCCCCACGTACCAGAGTCAAGCTGTTTACCACTGAGTCACCGTGTCCTCCCCCAATCCCTAAGAGACGCGGGCATCCAGTTGAGAATAACTGACATAGAAAAACGTACTTACCATTTTCGTACGAAGGAAACTCCATGAATCCCACATTCTGACAGTTTGTACTTCTTGTATGTTGGTTTATCACACACAATATTTAGTATATCGATACATCTGTCAGAATCATAGTGTTTCCTCCAAAGTAGGGGCTCGATTCCCGGCGGAAGCTCATGTGGTTCGGATTCCACGTTAATCAGTAGGTCCACGTCTCATATAGCCTCGCTGCTAAAAGGGACGCTAAACTAAAATCACCTCAACTCCAAAGTAGGGGCAGGGTGACTTAGGGATAGAGCGCTTACTTCTGGTGTGGGATAGACCTCGTTCGAACTCAGACTATAAAAATTTGTAGTGGATACCACCGTACCCGTGAGATTTCTCGGGATTATCCTGTTTTCTCCTACATTCTCATTTCACGAATTATTTCTAAAAAATTAGCTTCCATCTATTACCTCTATTTTAGAATCGGATTTCAGCTTAGCATCCCTTCGATAGCAAAAGTACATGAGATATGGAGCTACGGATTAACGTGAGATCCGAACTGCTTGCGCTTCCGCCGCTAATCGGAGCAAGGTCATCTATGCGAAAGTCGCACACGCTACCCCATAGCCATGTGTGATCATTACGTCTTCATTAGACTAGAAGGCAGAACATTTAAACTTTATGGACTTCATATAATTTCAGCTCTTCCTCGATAGCCAATTCTATATTGAGACAAAGTAGATCAATCAAATATGTGCATCTTCCCTTTTTATATAATTTTAACGATGTCCTTGTAACTTTGGCCATGTTCTAAGATTCCTGTTAGTTGAAATATCGTATATAATTGTAGTTAACTTGCCTCGATCAACGTTTCATAAAATATCCCAATAATTCTTCAATTTCTTTGGGATGATCTTTGTGCCGCCCCTGTACCATATCGAGTTGTGCATTAATGAAAGCTATGACAAAAAATAATATACATTTCCTTCCTCCAATTTCGATCCGACATTTTGTTCTCGAGTTACGTCTGTTTTGGGCATTTTTCCGACAAGTTTTTGGCTGGCCATAGCGCCAAAAGGAACCATTTGTGCACCCAGTTGTTTTATTTTGGTGTCAGGAATCAGCTCCCAAACTTTGTCGGTGTTGTTTTGAAACACCCTCTATATTTCTATCCTGTTTCTGACTAGCTTCTGTTTGCCAATCAATTTCCAGTATTCCCAAAACAAACCAAAATGAACTAAATTCACTAAATCGCCTTCCCCTTATGCTTTTTCCTGTATAGTACTTATTATATATTTATATTGTAGTTGACAGTGATTGCCAATATTGATTGAAATATCTGGTTAAAATGCTAGTAGGGAAATCCCCTCTTTAGTACAGAAATTCAGGTGCATTTCGCCAGCCCCCCCACCTTGGAGTTTCGAAAAAAAACCTATGCCAATCGTTTGTGCTACGTTTGTGCCGGAATGTACCGCAAACATTTTCCTTTGTACCACTTCCGGTACGAAGTTATAATAGTTTTGAAGTGGGGGGCTGGGGAAACGGCAGCCCCCCACCTTGGAATTTCGAAACGAAACCTATGGCAATCGTTTGTGCTACGTTTGTGCCGGAATGTACCGCAAAAATTTTCGTTTTTACCATTCCGGTACGAAGTTATAAGGGTTTCAAAGTGGGGGGGCTGGAGTAACGGAAGCCTCCAACCTTAGAATTTCGAAACAAAAGGTATGCCAATCGTTTGTGCTACGTTTGTGCCGGAATGTACCGGAAAAATTTTCGTTTGTACCACTTCCGGTACGAAGTTAAAAGGGTTTTAAAGTGGGGGGCTGGAGAAAGGGCAGCCTCCAAACTTGGAATTTCGAAACAAAACCTATGGCAGTCGTTTGTGCTACGTTTGTGCCGGAATGTATCGCAAAAATTTTCGTTTGTACCACTTCCGGTACGAAGTTATAAGGGTTTCAAAGTGGGGGGCTGGAGAAAGGGCAGAATCCAAACTTGGAATTTCCAAACAAAACCTATGGCAATCGTTTGTGCTACGTTTGTGCCGGAATGTACCGCAAAAATTTTCGTTTGTACCACTTCCGGTACGAAGTTAAAAGGGTTTTAAAGTGGGGGGCTGGAGAAAGGGCAGAATCCGAACTTGGAATTTCCAAACAAAACCTATGGCAGTCGTTTGTGCTACGTTTGTGGACGAACGTTTGTGTGTTTGTACGTTTGTGTGTGTTATAACCTATGAAGTTATAAGGGTTTCAATGTGTGGGAGGGCTGGAGAAACGGAAGCCTCCAACCTTGGAATTTCGAAACAAAAGATATGCCAATCGTTTGTGCTACGTTCGTGCCGGAATGTACCGCAAAAATTTTCGTTTGTACCACTTCCGGTACGAAGTTATAAGGGTTTTGAAGTGGGGGCTGAGGAAAGGGCAGCCCCCTACCTAAAAATTTCAAAACAAAACCTATGACAATCGTTTGTGCTACGTTTGTGCCGGAATGTACCGCAAAAATTTTCGTTTGTACCACTTCCGGTATGAAGTTATAAGGTTTTAAAATGGGGGGCTGGAGAAGCAGCAGCCTCCAAACTTGGAATTTCGGAACAAAACTTATGCCAATCGTTTGTGCTACGTTTGTGCCGGAATGTACCGCAAAAATTTTCGTTTGTACCACTTCCGGTACGTAGTTATAAGGGTTTTAAAGTGGGGGGGATGGAGAAACGGCAGCCTCCAACCTTGGAATTTCGAAACAAAACCTATGCCAATCGTGTGTGCTACGTTTGTGCCGGAATGTACCGCAAAAATTTTCGTTTGTTCCACTTCCGGTATGAAGTTATAAGGGTTTCAACGTTGGGGGGGGGGCTGGAGAAACGGAAGCCTCCAACCTTGGAATTTCGAAACAAAAGTTATGCCAATCGTTTGTGCTACGTTTCTGTCGGAATGTACCGCAAAAATTGTCGTTTGTACCACTTCCGGTACGAAGTTTTAAGGGTTTTAAAGTTGTCGGGCTGGAGAAACGGCAGCCTCAACTCTTGGAATTTCGAAACAAAAAGTATGCTAATCGTTTGTGCTACGTTTGTGCCGGAATGTACCGCAAAAATTTTCGTTTGTACCACTTCCGGTACGAAGTTATAAGGGTTTTAAAGTGGGGGGTGCTGGAGAAACGGAAGCCTCCAAACTTGGAATTTCGAAACAAAACCTATGGCAATCGTTTGTGCTACGTTTGTGCCGGAATGTACCGCAAAAATTTTTGTTCGTACCACTTCCGGTACGAAGTTGTAAAGGTTTTGAAGTGGGGGGCTGCAGAAACGGCAGCCCCCCACCTGGGAATTTCTAAACAAAACCTATGCCAATCGTTTGTGCTACGTTTGTGCCGGAATGTACCGCAAAAATTTTCGTTTGTACCACTTCCGGTACGAAGTTATAAGGGTTTTGAAGTGGGGGCTGAGGAAACGGCAGCCCCCCACCTAAAATTTTCAAAACAAAACCTATGCCAATCGTTTGTGCTACGTTTGTGCCGGAATGTACCGCAAATATTTTCGTTTGTACCACTTCCGGTACGAAGTTAAAAGGGTTTTAAAGTGGGGGGCTGGAGAAACGGCAGCCTCCAAACTTTGAATTTCGAAACAAAACCAATGGCAATCGTTTGTGCTACGTTTGTGCCGGAATGTACCGCAAAAATTTTTGTTTGTACCACTTCTGGTACGCAGTTGTAAGAGTTCTGAAGTGGGGGCTGGGGAAACGGCAGCCCCCCACCTAGGAATTTCAAAACAAAACCTATGCCAATCGTTTGTGCTACGTTTCTGCCGGAATGTACCGCAAAAATTTTCGTTTGTACCACTCCCGGTACGAAGTTATAAGGGTTTTGAAGTGGGGGCTGAGGAAACGGCAGCCCCCACCTAAAAATTTCAAAACAAAACCTATGACAATCGTTTGTGCTACGTTTGTGCCGGAATGTACCGCAAAAATTTTCGTTTGTACCACTTCCGGTATGAAGTTATAAGGTTTTAAAATGGGGGGGCTGGAGAAGCGGCAGCCTCCAAACTTGGAATTTCGGAACAAAACTTATGCCAATCGTGTGTGCTACGTTTGTGCCGGAATATACCGCAAAAATTTTCGTTTGTTCCACTTCCGGTATGAAGTTATAAGGTTTTAAAATGGGGGGCTGGAGAAGCGGCAGCCTCCAAACTTGGAATTTCGGAACAAAACTTATGCCAATCGTTTGTGCTACGTTTTTGCCGGAATGTACCGCGAACATTTTCGTTTGTACCACTTCCGGTACGTAGTTATAAGGGTTTTAAAGTGGGGGGGCTAGAGAAACGGCAGCCTCCAACCTTGGAATTTCGAAACAAAACCTATGCCAATCGTATGTGCTACGTTTGTGCCGGAATGTACCGCAAAAATTTTCGTTTGTTCCACTTCCGGTATGAAGTTATAAGGGTTTCAAAGTGGGTGGGGCTGGAGAAACGGAAGCCTCCAAACTTGGAATTTCGAGACAAAAGGTATGCCAATCGTTTGTGCTACGTTTGTGCCGGGATGTACCGCAAAAATTTTTGTTTGTACCACTTCCGGTACGCAGTTGTAAGGGTTTTGAGGTGGGGGCTGGGGAAACGGCAGCCCCCCACCTAGGAATTTCAAAACAAAACCTATGCCAATCGTTTGTGCTTTTTGTGCCGGAATGTACCGCAAAAATTTTCGTTTGTACCACTTCCGGTACGAAGTTATAAGGTTTTAAAATGGGGGGGCTGGAGAAGCGGCAGCCTCCAAACTTGGAATTTCGGAACAAAACTTATGCCAATCGTTTGTGCTACGTTTGTGCCGGAATGTACCGCAAACATTTTCGTTTGTTCCACTTCCGGTACGTAGTTATAAGGGTTTTAAAGTGGGGGGGGGGCTAGAGAAACGGCAGCCTCCAACCTTGGAATTTCGAAACAAAACCTATGCCAATCGTTTTGCTACGTTTGGGCCGGAATGTACCGCAAAAATTTTCGTTTGTTCCACTTCCGGTATGAAGTTATAAGGGTTTCAATGTGGGGGGGGGCTGGAGAAACGGGAGCTTCCAACCTTGGAATTTCGAGACAAAAGGTATGCCAATCGTTTGTGCTACGTTTGTGCCGGAATGTACCGCAAAAATTTTTGTTCGTACCACTTCCGGTACGCAGTTTTAAGGGT
Source organism: Thermobia domestica (assembly GCF_964235325.1). Classification (NCBI taxonomy): domain Eukaryota; kingdom Metazoa; phylum Arthropoda; class Insecta; order Zygentoma; family Lepismatidae; genus Thermobia; species Thermobia domestica. Next base: position 80,454,427 of record NC_137465.1, on the reverse strand, counting down.
TTAGAAGTGGGGGGCTGGGGAAACGGCAGCCCCCCACCTTGTAATTTCGAAACAAAACCTATGTCAATCGTTTGTGCTACGTTTGTGCCGGAATGTACCGCAAACATTTTCGTTTGTACCACTTCCGGTACGTAGTTATAAGGGTTTTAAAGTGGGGGGGGGGCTGGAGAAACGGCAGCCTCCAACTTTGGAATTTCGAAACAAAACCTATGCCAATCGTGTGTGCTAGGTTTGTGCCGGAATGTACCGCAAAAATTTTCGTTTGTTCTGCTTCCGGTACGAAGTTTTATGAGTATTCAAGAGGGGCTGTGGTAACGGGAGCCCCGCACCCAGTAATTTCGAAATGAAACCTATGCCCACTCTTTGCACTACTTTTGAACAGGAACGTTTCGCTAAACTCTTTTCTGTACCACTTCCGGTACAAAGATAGGAGAGTTTCAAGCTACGGGGCTGCCGTTTTGATGCCCCCTCGGAATTTCGAAACGAGACCTATGCAAATCGTTTAACAACATTTGTGTCGGAATGTATCGCAAACATTTTTGTATGTATCACTTCTAGTACAAAAGTATGACAGTTTTAACTAGGGGCTGCCGTTTCCAGAACCCCCCATCTTGGAATTTCGAGATAAGACTATGTTAATCGTTTGTGGTACGTTTTTACCGGAATGTACCGCAAAAAAAATTACGTGCCTGAAGTTGGCCCCCCACCTCTCCCAAATCACACCAAACGTTGCACATCGTTAATGCATCGTTAGTGCACGTTAGTGCATTTAGAACTATCGTTAGTGCTATCAGCGTTTACGAGATACTGAAGATTTTGGTTTGGGACCTACTTCATATGAAGTTAGCCCTCCACCCATCTTTATGCAGACAGATTTTCACTAAACTTAGCGCATCGTTAGTGCATCGTTAGTGCACTTAAACACACTGAGCACTACCGTAAGTGCTACCATATTTTGGGATTATTCAAGATTTTCGGGGGGGGGCCAACTTCAGAAATATCAAATTCTATACAAATAGAGGTAGAAACATGGGGTTGACGGTAATCGTTAGTGCATTGTTAGTGCACTTAAACGCAATAAGCACTAACATTAGTGCTACCATATTTTGGGATTTATTCAAGATCTTTGGTGGGGGGCCAACTTCAAAAATATCAAATTTTATACAAATAGAGGTAGAAACATGGAGTTAACGGCAATCGTTAGAGCGTGATTAGTGCACTTAAATGCACTAAGCACTAACGTTAGTGTTACCACATTTTGAAATTTATTCAAAATTTTTGGTGGGGGGCAATTTCAGAAATATCAAATTCCATACAAAGTGTCAGTATTTTCAGGAATCAGTAACGAATGCACTAATTACTTTGTTAGTGCTTGAAGAGGGCGCAAATTCACGCTGACCACCAAAGATATTTTACTTGTAGCACCTACACTAATTAAGCACTAACGTTAGGGGTTGGTGCACGAAGAAGCACTAACGATGCACTAAGGAGTGTACTGGAAATGATCATTAGTGCTTTTTAATTTGGCAGAAATTTGACACAGTGAAAAACTCCCCTTAAATTTCTTATGTGAGTTTCCTGAGATGTAACTGGCCATAACTACACTAATAGTGAAGCACTAACGAAAACAGCTCTAATTTTTTCGTTATTGGGTGAAGTGGGGCGCCAAGTTCATGAAAGCTTCCAAAGGTTTTTTTTACTTGTAGGACCTACATTAATGAAGAACTAACGTTAGGTGTTAATGCACTAAGAAACACTAACGATTTCAGTACAAGAGGTCATTAGTGCTTTTGATTTTGGCGGAAATTTGACGCAATGAAAAATTCCACATTAATCTCTTATGGGATTTTTGTGGCATATAATTGGCCATATCTACATCAATAGTTAAGCATTAACGGAACTATGAGTGTTTTGCAGAAGCGCTAACGATACATTAACGAATGGACTTATTTTTCGTTACTGCTTGAAGTGGGAACCAAGTTCACGCTGGCCCGCAAAGGTTTCTTACTTGTAGCACCTACACTAATGAAGCACGAAACTTAGGTGTTGGTGCACTAGTCAGCACTAATATTACAAGGAAAGAAAACTTTCGAATTTATCGTGAACTTAGCCCTCACTACAAGCACTAACGAAAAAATTAGTTTTATACGTTAGTGCATTGTTAGTACTTCTAGAAGATACAAGTAGTTTCGTTAGTGTTTCACCATTAGTGTAGAAATGGCCAATTATAAGTCTCAAAACTCCCATAAGAAACACATGGGGAATTATTCATTGTATCAAATTCCCATCTCATTCAAAAGCACTAATTACCTCTGTTAGTGCAATTGTTAGTGCATCATAATTGCTTCTTAGAGCACAAACACCTAACGTTAGTGCTTCATTAGTGTAGGTGTTACAAGTAAAAAAACCTATGGAGAAGTCAGCGTGAATTTCGCACCGACACTTTAAGCACTAACGGAAAAAATAGTCCAATTCGTTAGTACTTCTATAAAGCACTAACAATTTCGTTAGTGCTTCACTATTAGTGTAGTTATGGCCAATTACATATCACGAGACTCACAAGAAATTTAGGCAAATTTTTCATTGAATCAAATTTCCGCCAAATTCAAAATCACTAATGATCTCTTCTGGAGCGATCGTTAGTGCATTGTTAGTGCTTCTTAGCGCATCTACACCTAAGGTTAGTGCTTCATTAGTAAATGTGCTACAATTAAAATACCTTTTGAGGCCAGAGTGAACTTAGCGCCCCCACTTCAAGCACTAACTAAAACTTAGTGCCATTCGTTAGTGCATTGGTAGTGCTTCTGGAAAACACTAACAATTTAGTTAGAACTTCAATATTAGTTTACTTATGTCCAATTACATGTAACGAAACACATAATAAATTTATAGGAAATTTTTCATTGCGTCAAATTTCCGTCAAACTCAAGAGTACTAATGATCTATTCTAGTGCAATCGTTAGTGCATCGTTAGTGCTTCTAGAAAACACTAACAGTTTCGTTTGTCCTTCAATATTAGTGTAGGTATGGACAATTACATGTCATTAAACTCCTATAAGACATTTATTGGGAATTTCTAATTGCATCAAATTTCCGCCATATTCAAAAGCACTAATGATATCTTCTAGTGCAATTGTTAGTGGTTCTTAGTGCACCAACCCCTAACGTTAGTACTTCATTAGTGTAGGTGCTACAGGTACAATATCTTTGGAGGGCACGGTGAACTTGCGTCAACTTCAAGCACTAACAAAAAATTAATGCCATTCATTAGTGTATCGTTAGTGCTTCTAGAAAGCACTAAATGTTTGTAAGAAATTTGATATTTCATAAGTTGGTCCCACCAGAAATCTTGAATAAATCCCAAAATATGGTAATGCTAACCTTAATGCTTAGTGCATTTAAGTGCACTAACGATGCAATAACGATTGTCTTTAACTGCATGTTTCTACCTCTATTTGTATAGAATTTTATATTTCTGAAGTTGGCCCCCATCTAAAATCTTGAATAAATCCCAAAATATTGTAGCACTAACGTCAGTATTTAGTATTTTAAGTGCACTAACGATGCACTAATGATTGCTGTTAACACTATGTTTCTACCTTTATTTGTATAAAATTTGATATTTCTGAAGTTGGCCCCCCACCAAAAATCTTGAAAAAATCCCAAAATATGATAACACTAACGTTAGTGCTTAGTGCTTATAAGTGCACTAACGATTCCCGTTAACTCAATGTTTCTATCTCTATTTGTATTGAATTTGATGTTTCTGAAGTTTGCCCTCCACTTTAAAACTATTATAACTTCGTACCGGAAGTGGTACAAACGAAAATTTTTGCGGTACATTCCGGCACAAACTTAGCACAAACGATTGGCATAGGTTTTCTTTCGAAATTCCAAGGTAGGAGGCTGCCGTCTCACCAGCCCCCCCCCACTTTAAATGACTTATAACTTCGTACCGGAAGTGGTACAAACGAAAATTTTTGCGGTATATTCCGGCACAAACGTAGCACAAACGATTGGCATAGGTTTTGTTTCGAAATTCCAAGGTAGGGGGTTGCCGTTTCTCCAGCCCCCCACATTAAAACCCTTCTAACTTCGTACCGGAAGTGGTACAAACGAAACTTTTTGCGGTAAATTCCGGCACAAACGTAGCACAAACGATTGGCATAGGTTTTGTTTCGAAATTCCAAGGTAGGGGGTTGCCGTATCCCCAGCCAACACATTAAAACTCCTAAAACTTCGTACAGGAAGTGGTACAAACGAAAATTTTTGCGGTACATTCCGGCACAAACGTAGCACAAACGATTGGCATAGGTTTTGGTTCGAAATTCCAAGGTAGGGGGTTGCCGTTTCCCCAGCCCCATATTAAAACTCCTAAAACTTCGTACAGGAAGTGGTACAAACGAAAATGTTTGCGGTACATTCCGGCACAAACGTAGCACAAACGATTGGCATAGGTTTTGGTTCGAAATTCCAAGATTCGAGTCTGCCATTTCTCCAGTCCCCCACTTTAAAACCCTTATAACTACGTACCGGAAGTGGTATAAACGAAAATTTTTGCGGTACATTCCGGCACAAACGTAGCACAAACGATTGCCATAGGTTTTCTTTTGAAATTTTTAGGTGGGGGGCTGCCGTTTCCCCAGCCCCCAATTTTAAACCCTTGTAACTTCGTACCGGAAGTGGTACAAACGAAAATTTTTGCCGTACATTCAGGCACAAACCTAGCACAAACGATTGACATAAATTTTGCTTTGAAATTCCTAGGTGAGGGGGCTGCCGTTTCCCCAGCCCGCCACTTCAAACCCCTTACAATTTCGTACCGGAAGTGGTACAACCGAAAATTTTTGCGGTACATTCCGGCACAAACGTAGCACAAACGATTAGCATAGTTTTTGTTTCGAAATTCCAAGGTTGCAGGCTTCCGTTTCTGCAGCCCCTCCAGTTCAAAACCCTTATAACTTCGTACCGGAAGTGGTACAAACGAAAATTTTTGCGGTACATTACAGCACAAACGTAGCACAAACGATTGGCATAGTTTTTGTTTCGAAATTCCAAGGTTGGAGGCTGCCGTTTCTCCAGCCCCCCGCACTTTGAAACCCTTATAACTTCGAACCGGAAGTGGTACAAACGAAAATTTTTGCGGTACATTCCGGCACAAACGTAGCACAAACGATTGGCATACCTTTTCCTTCGAAATTCCAAGTTTCGAGGCTTCCGTTTCTCCAGCCCCACCACTTTGAAACCCTTATAACTTCGTACCGGAAGTGGTACAAACGAAACTTTTTGCGGTACATTCCGGCACAAACGTAGCACAAACGATTGCCATAGGTTTTGTTACGAAATTCCAAGGTGGGGGGCTGCCGTTTCCCCAGCCCCTCACTTTAAAACTATTATAACTTCGTACCGGAAGTGGTAGAAACGGAAATTTTTCCGGCACATTCCGGCACAAACGTAGCACACACGAATGGCATAGGTTTTGTTCCGAAATTCCAAGGTTGGAGGCTGCCGTTTCTCCAGCCCCCCGCACTTCAAAACCCTTATAACTTCGTACCGGAAGTGGTACAAACGAAAATTTTTGCGGTACATTCCGGCACAAACGTAGCACAAACGATTGGCATACCTTTTCCTTCGAAATTCCAAGTTTTGATGCTTCCGTTTCTCCAGCCCCCCCACTTTGAAACCCTTATAACTTCGTACCGGAAGTGGTACTAACGAAAATTTTTGCGGTACATTCCGGCACAAACGTAGCACAAACGATTGCCATAGGTTTTGTTTCGAAATTCCAGGGTGGGGGGCTGCCGTTTCTCCAGCCGCCCGCACTTTGAAACCCTTATAACTTCATACCGAGAGTGGTACAAACGAAAATTTTTGCGGTACATTCCGGCACAAACGTAGCACAAACGATTGCCATAGGTTTTGTTTTGAAATTTTTAGGTGGAGGGCTGTCGTTTCCCCAGCCCTCACTTTTATACCCTTATAACTTCGTACCGGAAGTGGTACAAACGAAAATTTTTGCGGTACATTCAGCCACAAACCTGTCACAAACGATTGACATAAATTTTGCTTTGAAATTCCTAGGTGGGGGGCTGCCGTTTCCCCAGCCCGCCACTTCAAAACCCTTACAATTTCGTACCGGAAGTGGTACAAACGAAAATTTTTGCGGTACATTCCGGCACAAACGTAGCACAAACGATTAGCATAGCTTTTGTTTCGAAATTTTTAGGTTGGAGGCTGCCGTTTCCCCAGCTCCCACTTCAGAACCCTTATAACTTCGTACCGAAAGTGGAACAAACGAAAATTTTTGCGGTACATTCCCTCACAAACGTAGCACAAACGATTGCCATAAAATTTGTTTCGAAATTCCAAGTTTGGAGGCTGCCGTTTCTCCAGCCCCCCACTTTAAAACCCTTTTAACTTCGTACCGGAAGTGGTACAAACGAAAATTTTTGCGGCACATTCCGGCACAAACGTAGCACACACTATTGGCATAGGTTTTGTTTTGAAATTCCAAGGTTGGAGGCTGCCGTTTCTCCAGCCCCCCCCAATTTGAAACCCTTATAACTACGTACCATAAGTGGTACAAACGAAAATATTTGCGGTACATTCCGGCAAAAACGAAGCACAAACGATTGGCATAGGTTTTGTTTAGAAATTCCTAGGTGGGGGCTGCCGTTTCTCCAGCCCCCCCACTTTGAAACCCTTATAACTTCGTACCGGAAGTGGTACAAACGAAAATTTTTGTCCGGCACAAACGTAGCACAAACGATTGGCATAGTTTTTGTTTCGAAATTCCAAGGTTGCAGGCTTCCGTTTCTGCAGCCTCTCCACTTCAAAACCCATAACTTCGTACCGGAAGTGGTATAAACGAAATTTTGCTGTACATTCCGGCACAAACGGAGCACAAACGATTGGCATAGGTTTTGTTTTGAAATTCTTAGGTTGGAGGCTGCCGTTTCTCCAGCCCCCCACTTTAAAACCCTTTTAACTTCGTACCGGAAGTGGTACAAACGAAAATTTTTGCGGCACATTCCGGCACAAACGTAGCACACACTATTGGCATAGTTTTAGTTTCGAAATTCCAAGGTTGCAGGCTTCCGTTTCTGCAGCCTCTCCACTTCAAAACCCATAACTTCGTACCGGAAGTGGTACAGACAAAAATTTTTGCGGTACATTCCGGCACAAACGATTGCCATAGGTTTTGTTTCGAAATTCCAAGTTTGGAGGCTGCCGTTTCTCCAGCCCCCCCCCACTTTAAAAACCTTTTAACTTCGTACCGGAAGTGGTACAAACGAAAACTTTTGCGGTACATTCCGGCACAAACGTAGCACAAACGATTGGCATACCTTTTGTTTAAAAATTCCAAGTGTGGAGACTGCCGTTTCTAAAGGCCCCCAGTTTAAAACCTTATAATTTCATACCAGAAGTGGTACAAACGAAAATTTTTGCTTTACATTCAGGCACAAACCTAGCACAAACGATTGACATAAATTTTGCTTTGAAATTCCTAGGTGGGGGGCTGCCGTTTCCCCTCCCCGCCACTTCAAACCCCTTACAATTTCGTACCGGAAGTGGTACAACCGTAAATTTATGCGGTACATTCCGTCACAAACGTAGCACAAGCGATTAGCATAGTTTTTGTTTCGAAATTCCAAGGTTGCAGGCTTCCGTTTCTGCAGCCTCTCCACTTTCAAAACCCATATAACTTCGAACCGGAAGTGGTATAAACGAAAATTTTTGCGGTACATTCCGGCACAAACGGAGCACAAACGATTGGCATAGGTTTTGTTTTGAAATTCTTAGGTTGGAGGCTGCCGTTTCCCTAGCCCCCCACTTCAAAACCCTTATAACTTCGTACCGAAAGTGGTACAGACAAAAATTTTTGCGGTACATTCCGGCACAAACGTAGCACAAACGATTGCCATAGGTTTTGTTTCGAAATTCCAAGTTTTGAGGCTGCCGCTTCTCCAGCCCCCCCCCCAACTTTAAAACCCTTATAACTTCGTAACGGAAGTGGTACAAACGAAAATGTTTACGGTACATTCCGGCACAAACGTAGCACAAACGATTGCCATAGGTTTTGTTTCGAAATTCCAAGTTTGGAGGCTGCCGATTCTCCAGCCTCCCCACTTTAAAAACCTTTTAACTTCGTACCGGAAGTGGTACAAACGAAAACTTTTGCGGTACATTCCGGCACAAACGTAGCACAAACGATTGGCATACCTTTTGTTTAAAAATTCCAAGTTTGGAGACTGCCGTTTCTAAAGGCCCCCAGTTTAAAACCTTATAATTTCATACCAGGAGTGGTACAAACGAAAATTTTTGCGGTATATTCAGGCACAAACCTAGCACAAACGATTGACATAAATTTTGCTTTGAAATTCCTAGGTGGGGGGCTGCCGTTTCCCCACCCCTCCACTTCAAAACCCTTACAATTTCGTACCGGAAGTGGTACAACCGTAAATTTATGCGGTACATTCCGTCACAAACGTAGCACAAGCGATTAGCATAGTTTTTGTTTCGAAATTCCAAGGTTGCAGGCTTCCGTTTCTGCAGCCTCTCCACTTCAAAACCCATATAACTTCGTACCGGAAGTGGTATAAACGAAAATTTTTGCGGTACATTCCGGCACAAACGGAGCACAAACGATTGGCATAGGTTTTGTTTTGAAATTCTTAGGTTGGAGGCTGCCGTTTCCCTAGCCCCCCACTTCAAAACCCTTATAACTTCGTACCGAAAGTGGTACAGACAAAAATTTTTGCGGTACATTCCGGCACAAACGATTGCCATAGGTTTTGTTTCGAAATTCCAAGTTTGGAGGCTGCCGCTTCTCCAGGCCCCCCAACTTTAAAACCCTTATAACTTCGTAACGGAAGTGGTACAAACGAAAATGTTTACGGTACATTCCGGCACAAACGTAGCACAAATGATTGCCATAGGTTTTGTTTCGAAATTCCAAGTTTGTAGGCTGCCGTTTCTCCAGCCCCCACTTTAAAACCCTTTTAACTTCGTACCGGAAGTGGTATAAACGAAAATTTTTGCGGTACATTCCGGCACAAACGTAGCCCAAACGATTGGCATACCTTTTGTTTCAAAATTCCAAGTTTTGAGGCTTCCGTTTCTCCAGCCCCCCACTTCAAAACCCATATAACTTCGTACCGGAAGTGGTACAAACGAACATTTTTGCGGTACATTCCGGCACAAACGTAGCACAAACGATTGCCATAGGTTTTGTTTCGAAATTCCAAGTTTGGAGGCTGCCGTTTCTCCAGCCCCCCTCCACTTTGAAACCCTTATAACTTCGTACCGGAAGTGGTACAAACGAAAATGTTTGCGGTACATTCCGGCACAAACGTAGCACAAACGATTGGCATAGGTTTTGTTTTGAATTTCCAAGGGGGGGGGCTGCCGTTTCTCCAGCCCCCCCACTTTAAAACCCTTATAACCTCGTACTGGAAGTGGTACAAACGAAAATTTTTGCGGTACATTCCGGCACAAACGTAGCACAAACGATTGCCATAGGTTTTGTTTCGAAATTCCAAGTTTGGAGGCTGCCGTTTCTCCAGCCCCCCCCCCCACTTTAAAACCCTTATAACTTCGTACCGAAAGTGGTACAAATGAAAATGTTTGCGGTACATTCCGGCACAAACGTAGCACAAACGATTGGCATAGGTTTTGTTTTGAATTTCCTAGGTGGGGAGCTGCCGTTTCCCCAGCCCCCACTTTAAAACCCTTATAACTTCGTACTGGAAGTGGTACAAACGAAAATTTTTGCGGTACATTCCGGCACAAACGTAGCACAAACGATTGCCATAGGTTTCGTTTCGAAATTCCAAGGTGGGGGGCTGCCGTTTCCCCAGCCCCCCACTTTAAAACTAGTATAACTTCGTACCGGAAGTGGTGCAAACGAAAATTTTTGCGGTACATTCCGGCACAAACGTAGCACAAACGATTGGCATAGGTTTTGTTTCGAAACTCCAAGGTGGGAGGGCTGGCGAAATGCACCTCAGAAATTCCTGTCTTGTATCCTACCGCCATTTTAGGCTACATGGTATAAGCTAAGATAAGAATTCCCATCTCGCTTATTATGGTGGTCATTCTTATCTTGGAGATATAAGTTGTTGATAAATCGTTAGGCTAGGTGGGATTAGTTGAGATAGGATGGAATCACCTGAAAAAGTAGGGGGACGGTAGGTAGCGGCATGACGTCACGCCGTCCCCCTAACCTATCATTGCCCATTGTAATTGCTTAGTAACTGAGGGGAAGCCGTACACAGTTTTTGGAAGTGGGGAGTCTGGGTACCCCGTGTTCCCACGCACTTCTACTTCTGCTGCTAAGTATTAAATGCTGTGAGGACTAACGAAAAATATTGTGATAATAATAATAAAATGAAATCTTTGCGTTTTGCGTCCTACGGTTATGCCGTTTAGGCTAAAGTAGACGGTGATAATGAGTAATGAAGGAACTGGTGGAATGAAGAAAGTGGGAGAAAACGGGAGAACCCCGAGGAAACCCACACACATGGTGTTTGTTCACCACAAAATTCACTTTGCCGAGGCTGGGATAGAACCCGGACCACAAGCACCAGAAGTGAACGCTCTATCACTGAGCCACCGCGGCCCCAATAATGATAATAGTAATAAAGGATCTGAATAATAAAGATATTTTTCAACTTCCTATACAATTCCTGTGGGCTTCCGTGAATCTGGATATATTGTTTTTATAAGGAATAAAGAGGTTTTAAACAATAAGATGATTTGTATAAAAGAAAAAAGTCTTATCAGTTGTTTTACAAAGAACTGAGCAACTGACAACTGACCTTGTGTCAGTTTTTTTTCAAACACGATGTTACGAGGCACAGAAGCCACACCTGCGGGCTGCTTGCTTTTTTGCCTCAAGCTATCAGTCAATCACACAGGTTCTTTGCAACGCTGAATTTTACAAGAAAGGTTTTGTTGCTCGGGTAGGAAACTAAGTCCATCCATCGTACGTTGTAATTCCTTCCCCTCTTTTGCACACTGTGTGAAATTTGACTTGTATACTGTAGTGAGTTACAGAAAAGAGAATGTTATTTTTAAAAAAATGACATTATCAAATAAGATTGGCTTATTATCACAATACATACAAGATAAAAATTTTCATTTAACAGTCGTCGTACTTCGTTGTCTAAACTGAAATTCCCATAATGTGCTTTTCTTTTTACTAATATGAGCTCCGAGTTTCTTCGTGGCTATGTGGTTCGCGTACGCGCCTTTGAGAGACCCGGGTTCGATTCCGGCGAGAGCTCATGTGGTTCGGATTTCAAGATTAATCTGTAGGCCTCGCTGCTGAATGGGACGATAAAATCAACTCATCTTATATTGAGCACCACAGAAGATATAACTCCGAGGGGAACTTTTTCCTGGGAAACTTCCCAAAATCATCAACGGAACGAAATATGTCTGAAATACAACATGTCAATCATTTCCAACTCTATGCTCTGTGACTTTGTTTGCTTTTCATGTTTTCAGTAAATTAGACAGACAAAAGGAAGCATAGAGGTTTTCTCTCACAAAATTGTGTTCGAGGTTGGGGGGTCACAAAGGCCCATATCCACGAAGAGTCAAGGGGGCCGGGATCACCCTAAATTTTTACATGAGAATGAAATATGAGCATTAAAGTAGTCAGCAATTAGGATTTTTTGTTAGAATGATAGAGATTCGACTCCTGGAGTAAGCTTAACTTTCAGTTCTGTGTTATTTGCAGGTTTCGTCTCATACAGTTTCGTTGAAAAATTCTAAACATCTGCTATTACTAGTATGCGAACTAAAGCTTTTTAGCAGAAGGGATATAAATTTCTTGCTTTGGATTCTGCCCTGTAATCCAGTTCTTTTGGAGGCGAGATAGTATGGTTGGGAACGGAATATCAGATTCAAGCTCAGAACTCACATTAAATAGACCTTCCTTTATAACCTTGGTGTTGTATAAGGACGAAAAACAAAAATATACTGATAGCTTCACTAATGGATATTATAGGAAAGAAATTTAAAAAATAGGTGGTTTTGAAATAGAGAAAGGACAGTGCCCGAGCTTTATTAGTATAACTAGCATATATTACCCGCTTCACAGGGTTGAAATGAAAATTTAAATGCACAACTACGTATTTCATGTGTTCAGTACCCGTGAAATATACTGTTTTCGTTTTTAATGGCATCGATTTAAACAGCATCGGAAAGATCATTGATCATCTCGGCAACCCCAAAAATCATGGATTCGACACCAATGTTGGTCGTTTTCGGTCATTTATATGTATATTTCCCCCTTCCCCATGTTGTGGGCCATAGTATCGAAAGTGTCATTGTTCATCTCAGCGATGCCCCCAAAATGTGCATTCAGCACTAATTATTCGTCATTTTCGATCATTTTAAATATCTCTTCCTCCCCTTCCCCCAAGTTGTTTGGTTGAATTTGAATTTAAACGGGATCAAAAGTACCATTGTTCATCTAAGCGACTCAAAAAACTATAAATTCGACACTGATAGTGGCCATTATCGATCATTTTATATATCACTTTCTCCCCTTCCCGCAAGTGGCGAAACTGATTTTGCATTTAAACAGGATGATCCCGAAAAATAGGTATTACACCAATATTGGTCATTTTCGATTATTATTATTATTATTATTATTATATATAGCTCACCCCGTGCTGCGGCACACGGCATCAGAATTGTCACTGTTAATCTCAGCTACTCCTAAAACTATTGATTCGACACTAATATTAGTCATTTTCGATCATTTTAAATGTTTATCCCATCTCCTCAATTGTACCTTTTCCCTTCCCAACCATTAGGGCTGAAATTGGATTGAAACAGCATAAGAAATGTCACTGTTTGTCTCATCGGGCCCGAAAGCTGTGTATTCAACACTAATATCGGTCATTTTTTTTATCATTTTTAAATTTCTCTCCCCGTCCGCCTCCCCTATGTTGCATGGTCAAAGTGAATAGCCTAAAGCAATCCCTGCCCCTAAACTCATGTATATTGAAAATTTGATTTAGATTGGTCGGCTGGTTCAAGAGTGATGAAGTCACAAATGCAGTCATTTTTATTTTATTTTTTACATATATCTCCCTCCTTCCCCTACCCTACGTTGGCTCGTCAAAGTGAAACGATAAAAAACACCCAAGGCCCGACCTTCATATATGTTGAAAATTTGATCGAGATTGGTTGGGTGAGTCAAAAGTTATTAGGATTTATTAGTTTTTATTTATAGGTCCCCCTCCCTCACTAGGATGTACCGTTAAAGTGAAATTACAAAAATGTTTCCAGATCCAATCATCATACATCTTGAAGATTAGATTTCGATCGGTCAGATAGTTCAAAAGTTATGAAGTTACAAAAATAGTCACTTTCAGTGTCATATAAATTGATATATATGACACCCTATATTTTATTTTTTATATATATCCCCTCCTTCTCCTCCCCCACGTTGCTCCGTCAAATTTAAATTATTAAAACGATCGCAGGCCTGAGCCTCATCAATGTTGAAAATTTGACAAAGATCGGTCAGGAGTTATTAAGTTTTATTTATTTTTTACACCTCCTCCCCCGCCCCTCAGTTCTACCATCAAAGTGAAAAGCCTAAAACCAGCCTAGCCGTGAAACACATCCATGTTACAAATTTGATTAAGATCGGTGGGGCGGTTCGGGAGATATTGAGTTACAAACATGGTGATTTTAAATTGTGCATATATATATATATATATATATATATATATAGTTTAGTAGTGTCGAGTCTAGATATTTTCCTATGGAGCAACGTAAAATTTTACGGTACTTTCTACCAGCCCCCCTTTCCTTTCCAACAGAACGGCGGATGCATCGCTTTTACAACTAGCAATCCTCTACATTGAGACTTTTTCCAAATAGGCAGTACTGGCTTCGATAGAAGGAAAAAAGAGTGTGAAGGGCCGAATCGGAGCAGTGAAGAGAAGAGACGTTTTTTTTTTAGCTACATAGCACTAGCCGACGTGACGGCCACCATGGTCTCTCATCACCTAGTCCATTTTTTAAATTTTCAATGGAGACCTGCGAACGTATTTTGAAATGCAGAGGAAGGGAGGTTGTATGCATTAACATTACAAATGTATGAGCATACTGATATTGAAATTTGAAATGCGTTTAGGCCAAATTGAATTCAATAGGTGATTGTATTTCCTTTTTAGGAGCGTTAACTTTTTACTTTCACAGCTTGCCGTCCCCTAAACTGCCACTCGGAGCGTTTGTCCCTTGCCCCTAGATCTGGCACTGATTATTGGAGATGACTGACTGTGATCTGGACAGAAAGTCATGGCTTAGTTATAAACAATAATACACCAAATAAACTAAAACGTAAATATAGTGAGAATAATAACAACTCGCTGATTATGCGAACATTTTTTCTTTTTTTCCTCAGCTGATCTAATAGTGACTGTGCTGCACTCAGAATACGTACAGAAGATTTGTCAACAGCACACGCGAGCCCGCCTGAAACAAATAGGAGCTGAAATTTCTCAGTAATTTTTCCATCCTGCATTCAACGTTTCTTTATAATAATAAACATTATATTGTATATTTTACGTTGAACTTCACTTACAATATTTTATTATTCTCTCCAAGATTTTAAGTTCAACCCTCTTCTTTTCTTTCTCTTCGTTGATAAAAACAAACGACCTTTTTTTACTTATTCGTGGCTTTGAATTTAGCGCTTGAGAGGAGCAGAAACATACATGCTTGATATTCCTCCGCGAAACGGACATCCATTCATCAGAGTTCTGTTGCTCGCCAGTAGATGGCAATATGAGATGCAGTTACGAAAAACAAACAATTAACCATTTCAACTCCACTAATTTCACTTACAAATGTTAACAAATTGCGTTAGTACGGCATCATATGTTTTCCTAAGATAATGTAATTTGTCCTTAGCTTTTTCGTTTCTCTAAATTTCCAAGCAGAAATAGATCAAATGCTTCTGATTTTCACTAGCGCATTTTTCTTTCTATTTTAAATAATATTAAATTTGCGTACCAAATAAATTATTTTAACTAAGATGCAGACAACCTAATAATTACACAGAAGAAATCAGTACAATCATCATCCTGAAATTCCTTCTCGTTTCGGCTCAAGAAGGGGAACAGTTTCCCATATAAATCAATGGGTAACATTTTAAAAATGGCAGCAGTTTTCAGTCCTCTTAAGTGGAAATTGTCGCTGATCATTACAAAGTTAATATGGAAGAAATATGAAATAAAGTAAACAGACACGCGTCATTTTGTAATAAAATTACATGGCGAGTGCATTTTATCTAATCCAAAAATTTTATCGTCGAATATACACGATTAAAGGAGTTCTGATTAGCCAAATTAAAAAGACCTCAGCCATTTATCCCTCTAGAGGCGAATTTTTCTTCGTCCCCACCGTGAGGAATACGGGTTTCTTATTTTCCTGAAAAAAAGAAAACCTTTTAGGTGGGACCCAAACCCCTCCAAAATTTTGATCGCGAAATATCAAAAGTGCTAATAACAGTATGTCAGAAGTGCTTGAAGGACATGAAGAATTGGAACGACACCTTTGTAGAGACAATACGCAAAAAATAAACGAATATGGTTTTTTTTAGGTTTTAGGGGGCAAAAGCCCCAACCAAAAATTTTGAAATTTGAGGCCCAAAAGGCAAGAAGCAGTGCACCAAATTGTATAACATTGTGCACAGATATTATAGACGTAAAATGAGATCATTAAATTTCGTGTTTTCCTGAAAAAAAAAAAACGGTTGAGTGAGTCACGGACCTTTTAAAGCATTGATTACGAAATATCAAAAGTGCAAATAAACATACGTCAAAAGTTCGTAAAGAATATTGAGAATTGCAACGAAACTTTGTATAGGGACAATTTGCAAAATAATAAATTAAACGTGTTTTAATATTTGCGGAAAAACAGTGTTGAGGCATATGCCCCATCAGAAAAAAAAGTAAATATTACCGTAATAGCGTAGGAAGGATTGGACCTAAGCAAGTGAAATTGAGTGTAGATATTATACAGTCCCTATGTAAAATAAGGCATTTCGTGTGTCTCAAGTGTCCCTATCCGTTTTGCTTCAAATTTGGCAGATCAACAGCAAACTGCACATAAATCGACACGTGTTCTTGTTTAAGCGCAAAAACTTTGTAAGGGTTAAAGGTGCCTCCTTAAACAGTATAAAATACGCTATACTGTTTGTGCTTCCAGTCGATCTGCCAAATTAGAAAAAAAATCGGATGGAGACAAGACATTTGTCAAACACGAAAGGCCATATTTTACATATCCAATATCTACATAGAAATTTCATCCGCTTCGGCCCACACACCCCACCACTCAACGCCTCGGTCTACTCAACAGTTTTTTTTTTCAGGAAAATACGAAACACGTATTCCCTTATCTTACCTCTACAATACTTGTGCACATTTTATTTACTTCGGTCCACTTCTTGTCTTTTGGGGCAAATTCCAAAATTTTAGATGGGAGCTCTTGCCCACAAAAACCGTTTTCCCCGAAAAACCTATTCGTTTATTTTCTGCCTATTGTTCATACACAAAGTTTCGTTGCAATACTTCATGTCCTTTACAAACATCTGACATTTTGTTACTAGCACTTTTGATATTTCGTGATCAAAGGTTTGGAGGGGTCGGTGACCCACCCAACCCTTTATTCCAGGATTATAGGAAACCCGTATTCCCTCATTTGATGTCTACAATATCTGTGCACAATTTCATTCACTTCGGTTCACTTCTTCTTACCTTTCGGGTGTCAAATTTCCAAATTTTGGATAGGGGATAGGGATGCGCACGAGACGAGTCGAGACAGGATTTTCCTGCAAAAATTCGAGTCGAGACACAGCTCTTCCAATAAAAAAAAATACGTTTTTCGAGTCGAGATATCACTTTTACAGCACATTTTCGACACGAGGCAGCCAAAAATCTTCTCATGCGCATCCCTAATGGAGGATTTTGGCCCCTAGATTGTTTTTCCGCAGAAAATAAAAGAAACAGTGCTTGTTTATTTTTTTGCGTATTGTCAATACAAGAAGTTATGTTGCAGTTCTTCATGTCCTTTACACACATCTCACATACTTATACTAGCACTTTTGATATTTCGTGATCAAATGTTTCGAGTGGCCCGTGCCCCACATAACCGTTTTTTCCAGGAAAATACGAAACCCATATAATCATTTCACGTCTACAATATGTGTGCAATATTACATTCACTTTGGTTCACTCCTTCTTAGCATTCGGCTTCAACTTTCAAAATTTTGGGGTGAGTTCTTTTGTAACCTAAAAACCGTTTTTCCACAGAAAATAAAAAAAAAGTATTCGTTTATTTTTGGCGTTTTAGTCTTACAAAAAGTTTCGTGCAATTCTTCATGTCCTTTACACACATCTGATATACTGTCACTAGC
This sequence comes from Thermobia domestica, assembly GCF_964235325.1. Taxonomy (NCBI): domain Eukaryota; kingdom Metazoa; phylum Arthropoda; class Insecta; order Zygentoma; family Lepismatidae; genus Thermobia; species Thermobia domestica. Next base: position 80,436,978 of record NC_137465.1, on the reverse strand, counting down.
ACTTTTGATTTTTCGTGAACAAGGGTTTGGAGGGGTCGATGCCCCACCCAACCATTTTCTCCTGCAAACATTCGTAAAACCGCATCCTGATTTTACGTCTGAAATATCTGTTCAAAATTTAATTTACTTCCGTTCACTATTGAAGCCATTGTAGCGTCAATTTTCAAAATTTTGGGTGGAGGATTTAGCCCCTAAAATCGTTTTTCCTCAAAATATAAAGAATGCGTGTTCGTTCATTTTTCCGTATTGTCCATACTCAAAATTATGTTTCAATCTTTCATGTACCTTACTAGCATCTGACATTTTGCTATTAGCATTTTTTGAATTTGGTGATCAATATTTGGAGGGTTCCCTGGCCCACATAACCATCTTTTCCAGGAAAATACGAAACCCCTAATCCTTTATTGTATGTCTAAAATATCTGTAAAATTTCATTCACTTCGGTTCACTTTTTCTTGCCTTACGGGTGTGAACTTTCAAATTTTTGTATGGGGCTTTTGAACCCTAAAACCCTTTTTCCGGAGAACATAAAAACACCTATTCTTTTTTGTTTTTTCTTATTGTCCGAACACAAAGTTATGTTGCAATTTTTCATGTCTTTACGCACATGTGACATACTGCTATTAGCATTTTTGGTATTTCGTGAACAAGTGTTTGGAGGAGTCCGTGGCCCACACAACCATCTTTTCCAGGAATATACTAAACCCGTATTCCCTCATACTATTCATTCATACTATATTATTCCCTCATTTTCTGTCTACAATATCTGTGCACAACTTCATTCACTTTCGTTCATTTCTTTTTTTTTTTCCTTTCGGGTGTCAACTTTTAAAATTTTAAGTGGGGATTTTGCCCCTAAAACCGTCTTTCCGCGCAACATTCCGCGCACAAAAAACCCGTATTCCATCATTTTTTGCGTACTGTCTATACAAAAAGTTATGTGGCAATTCTTCATGTCCTTTACACACATCCGACATAGTATTACTATCCCTTATGATATTTCGTGATCAAATGTTTGGAGGGGTCCGTCTCTACCCAACCGTTTTTTTTTTTTTTTTTTCAGAAAAATACCAAACCTGTATTGCCTTATTTTAAGCTTGCAATATCTATGCACAATTTCATACAATTCGGTTGATTTCGTCTTGCCTTTCGGGCGTCAACTTTCAAAACTTTCGATGGAGGCTTTAGAAACCTAAAACCGTTTTTACGCAGAATATAAAAAAAACATATTCGTTTATTTCTTGGGTATTGTCCTTAGAAAAAGTTATGTTGCAATTCTTCATATCCTTTACAGACATCTGACATACTGCTATTAGCATTTTTGATATTTCGTGATCAAATGTTTGGAGTGGTCCGTGCCCCACATAACCATCCTTTCCAGGAAAATAACAAACCCTTATTCCTTCGTTGTATGTCTACAATATCTGTAAAATTTAATTCACTTCGGTTCACTCCTTCTTCCCTTACGGGCGTCAACTTGTTGGGTGGGTTCTGTTGAACCTAAAAAAATTTTCCGCAGAAAATAGAAACTCTTATTCTTTTATTTTTTGCGTATTGTAATTACAAAATGTTTCGTTGCAATTCTTCATGTCCTTTACACATCTAACACACTTTTACTAGAACTTTTGATATTTCGTGATCAAATACTAGGAGGTGTCCGTGCCCCACCCAACCGTTTCCTCCACCAAAATACGAATCCCGTATCCTTATCTTACGTCCAAAATATCTGTGCACAACTTCATTCACTTTGGTTCATTTCTTTTTTCCACTCGGGTGTCAACTTTCAAAACTTTTGGGTGGGGGAGTTTGAACTCTAAAACCGTTTTCCGCAGAAAATAAAAAACAATATTCGCTTATTTTCTGCGTGTTGTCCATACACAAAGTTATGTTGCAATTCTTCATGTGCTTAAAACACATCTGACATCCTGTTACAAGCACTTTTTATTTTTGTGATCAAATGTTTGGAGGGTTCGGTGCCCTACCCAACAGTTTTTTCAAGGAAAATACGAAAACACGTATCCTCAGTTTACGTCTACAATATCTTTGCACAATATCAATTACTTCGGTTCAATTTTTCCTGCCTTTTGGGAGTCTTCTTTCAAAATTTTTGGTTGTGGCTTTTGCTCCCTAAAAAAGTTTTTCCGCAGAAAATAAAAAACGTATTCGTTTGTTTTTTGCGTATACTCCATACGTAAAATTTCGTTGGAATTCTTCATGTTCTTTACACACATCTGACATACTGTTACCAGCATTTTTGATGTTTCGTGATCAAATGTTTGGAGGGGCCCGTACCCCACCCAATAGTTTTTTCCAATAAAATACGAAACCCGTATTGACTCCTTTTGCGTCTGCAATATGTGTGCACAATTTCGCTCACTGCGGTTCAGTTGCTCTTGCCTTTCGTGTGTCAACTTTCAAAATTTTCAGTGGGGCTTTTATATTAAACCTTTAGATTATATAACTCTGTTTCTTTTTATGAGATTCTTTTTTGGGGGTGAAGGAGAGAATGGTTTCCTCTGATATCTCTTTGTTACCATTCATATTGTTTGAAGAACTGCTTAAGTAAGATCATTTTGTACCATTTGATGTCATCCAACTCCGTCACAATAATAAAATTGTCATTCTTATCAATTTGTTTTATTACCTTATTTGCAGTTTGCCACATTGATATATTTTTTTTACAAAATTGCGGTTTGGTCTAACGTCTTTCGAATTCACGACCAACCCAACCGCTGAGCTTTTTGGGTTGCCTGTTATTGCAGGAAAAGGAGAATTACATGTGGTAATGCACTTTTGGAGTCATGTATACATCTCTTTCAAATTATCACCATGATAGAATGGAGTTATGGCTACAAAAGATCCTAAAATATAATCCTAGTTAGATTAATTCATATAGGCGTATTTAAATTATCTTCAGTAATCTTATAAAGTTACCGTTTTATAGCAGGGAAGTGTTCAAATAACTGGGCCAGAATCATTTTAGTTAATACCAATATGTTAAAATCAAATATATATTTTATGGAGATACGTATCTTCCTTGTGCTGTATAAAATTTCCGGAGATTTTGAATCCATTAGAAAAAATCTTTTGTTCGGAAATATTTTTAGAAAACCGGAAAACATAATTTAAAAACTGTTTCTTCGCCTGATGCTAATTTCATTTGCTGTAACGTGCATGCTGCATAAATACAACCTATTTCGCTAGCAGGAAAAATACTTAAAGCAAAAGCTTTTAATTTTACTTTCTAGTTTTCTGATTTCTGATAAAAATCCCTCTTTATTATTTGTAATTATATTTGTAACAACTCAAAAAGAGAGATGATCTTATTTACATATACACCGCACAAATGCGTAAATTTGAGCAGCGACAATAGAATTTAACATGTGAAATTACCGTTCGTTATTATTAAAGACTAGCAGAATACCCGTTCTTCGCAAAGGGAAAATACGATTCATTTTGGTTATAAAGAGCACGAAAACTGGCACCAATGAATTTAGGGACCCCAAAAAATATGAATTCGACACTAGTATGAGTCATTTTCAATTACTTTTACATGTCGCCCTCCACTCTTAGGAGTATCTAATGGGGGCTGAATTTGAATTTAAACGACATTGGAAATTGAATTTAAACGACACTGTTCGTCTCATCCACCCCGAAAACTATGGATTCGACACTAATATCTGCCATTTTCGGTCATTTATATATATATATATATATATATATATATATATATATATATATATATATATATATATATATATATATATTCCCTCTTCCCTGCTCCCAAGTTACGAGAATCAATTTTGATCAGGGATGCGCACGAGTCGAGTCGAGTCGAGATTTAAGCCTGTGTCGACTCGTCTCGAGAAAATGTTGTCTCGACTCGAAAATATATTTCTGTCTCGACTCGAAAATATATTTCTGTCTCGACTCGATAGTTTCTGTCTCGTCTCGACTCGAATTCGAGTCGAGACGTCTCGAAATTCGAGTCGAGGCAAAATGTACGAGTTAAAATATACGCACACATCAGCCAGGCCATTATGACTACCTACCTAATTGTCAGTATGTCGACCTTTGCGACGGATAACAACGGCGACACGTCTTGGCATGCACGCAATGATCCTTGATAGGTCAGTGGAGAGAGTTGACACCACATATGCACGCACAAGTCACAAGTAAATTCCGGGGAGGGGGTCGATGCGCCCTGACGTCACGTTCAATCACATTCTAGATGTGTTCGATTGGGTTCATATCCGGCGAGTTGGGGGGGGGCCAGAACATCACTTGGAACTCGCTTCTGCGCTCCTCGAACCACCCCATCACACTTCTGGCCTTGTGACATGGTGCATTATCTTGTCGAGAAATGCTATTACCGTTGGGAAACATGGTCGTCATGAAGGGGTGTGCGTAGTCTGCAAGCAGTGTGCGATACGCCTCGGCTGTCATGGTGCCTTGCTCGAGCTCCACTAGACACATGGATGCTCACGTGAATGTTTCCCAGATAATAATTAAGCCGGAGCGAACTTGTCTCCGTCCCGCAGTACAGGTGTCAAGGAGCTGTTCCCTTGGAATACGACGGATTCGCATCCTCCCATCGTCATGATGAAGAAGTTATCGGGATTCATCAGACAATGAACGCTTTGCCACTATACCAAGGTCCAGAGGCGATGGTCACGTATTCATTTCAGTTGTAGTTGCCGATATCGTGGTGTTCACATTTGCACATACAGGTAAGTGGGTCATCGGTGGCGGAGGCCCATTGTTAGAAATGTTCGGTGCACTGTGTGTTCAGAATAGTGTTGTGAAGGCATGGTAAAAAACTGAAATTTTGGTTTTTTTTTTAAAAAAAAAAAAAGTTTTTTTACGGTTTTCCCGAACTTGAAAAAAAAGAAGGAAAATTTGGGTAAAATATTAATTTTCGAATATTTTATTATATTATGCTTTCAAAATTAAATCTATTTTGTATTTACTAGTTTAGAGTTAAGATAGTTGAGTACTTATGTTTCTTGTATTAGAATAGGGAAATTTTGTGCACAACTCATCCAAATACTTCAAAGTTATCACCGTGATAGAACGGAGTTTTGGCTACAAAAGGAACTAAAATATAATTCTAATTAGCTTAATTAATATAGACGCATTAAAATTATCTTGAGCAATCTTATGAAGTTCCCCCTTGATTTGCAGGGAAGTTTTAAAATAACAGGGCCAGAATCATTTTAGTTAATATGTTAAATCAAACATGTATTTTATAACGATGTTTTCCCTGTTCTATGTAAAATTTCTAGAACTAGTTAGGACCACAAGTAGTTCGGATTTTCGAAAATGACAAAGGAAACGCCATTTAGGGTTACATATACTGTACGGTATGTTTTTCTATCGATACAATGGTTATTCAGTACATACAGTAATTACAATACCGTACGAAAGGCTACTTACATTTAATGTCTCTGAAGAACTTACTCGTACACTAAATTACACTGATCTAGTCACACTTAAAACTTATAGGCCTAAAAATAAAAAATAAAAATATTATGACAAGCAATTACGTATGAATGAACTTTTGTAAACACTCTGATTTCACACAACGTCGATGGACACACTATTGTTTGTTTATCGCTAGCGTTATATTAGGACAAAATGCAAAAAGCTTTTAGGGAGCGCGTTCGGATTTTTGACGTTAGGATTATCTACGTGTACTATATATACAATATATATTGCTAACGGAAAAATACTTAAAGCAACAAGATGTAATTCTACTTCTTAATTTTCTGATTTCTAGTAAAATCTTTCTTTATTCTTTGTATATTTTTCTAATAACTCAAAAAGAGAGATGATCTTATTTACATATACACACATATACCGCACAAATGAGTAAATTTGAGCAGCGAGAACTATATTAAAGGGTTGAATATGTGAAACTTCCGTTCGTTATTATTACAGACTAGCCGAATAGCTTGCACGGGGAGAATACGTTTCATTTTGGACATAAAGGGCACCAAAATTGTTACCAATGAACTTATCGAGCCCCAAAACTATTAATTCGACACTAATGTCGGTAATTTTCAATTACCTTTACCTGTTTCCGTCCCCTCTTAAGAGTACTAATGGACTGAATTTGTGAATTTAAACGGCGTCTTCTGTTCATTTCAGGGACCCCGAAAAGTATGGACTCGACGACCGCTATTTTCGATCATGTATATATCTATATCTATCTTCCTTTCTCTCTCTCTCTTTCCCCCCCCCCTCTCTCTCTCTCTCTCTCTCTCTCTCTCTCTATATATATATATATATATATATATATATATATATATATATATATATATTCCTCAGACTCTCTCTCAGACTGTTCCATAATTATTCGTGTAATTTTCTACAGCACTGGGAGAAGATGAAGTTTTCACATTATTAATGTAAACTTTGGCACTCTTGTTGAGAAATATCTGAATTTTTCGAATTTCCAAAGGAAATAAGAGAAAATTGCTGTTTAGTTTTCTCCAATAATTATTAGTAAAGATTTTGGGGCAAATGAGTTGCATTTGTTACAAAGTCAAAAGCACTCATTCACAAAGCTACTAAAGCTGTCTCAAACATTATTTTGGGAACGCCCCCTTTTGGGGACAAGAGGCGTAAAAAGGTAGTGGGTGATGTGTTACTAAAATCCCAAAATTTATTTTCGGAATGCCAGTAAGCGTCAGATTAATCACGGATGTCACAGAATTAATGTTCCAATGCTCCTCACATGTAAGAGTGACTGATAATGGGGCCAGGGTGCGAATTGGCGGGGGGGATGCCAGGGATTTCCCCCCCTGACAAAAATCTTTCCCCGCTGGAGAAGAAAAATTTTATCCCTGGCAGGGATAACTTTTCCGCCCTCTGGAGTATTTTTAAATGGACATGAAGATAGAAAAAGGGAACAATTCTTACTTTGCGTGAGTGAAAATTTATGAAACATCTCACATCTCAACTGTTTTGTTGTACTTCTTAGTATATATATATATATATATATATATATATATATATATATATATATATATATATATATATATATGTGTGTGTGTGTGTGTGTGTGTGGGAGCACGGTGCGTATATGGGTGAAATTCATTCCCCCCTGGGAAAATTTTTCAATTCGCACACTGAATGGGGCTATAGCCCTCTTTCAAAAATAACAAAATCACCATAAATATCCTTATTAGGGACACACGAGAAGAAGGTATTTTTTACTAATTAATGTGAAATTTGGCGTCATTGTAGCAAAAGAATATGCATTTTTCAAATCTGGAGTGTTTTAAGGGGGTACTGCCCTAGGGGTGCACAGGGGGCGAAGCATTAGATGAGTATCTTCATATAAATTCAAAATTTTGTTCCGGAAATGCCAGTAAGCGTCAGATTTTTCATAACTGTCACAGAATTAATATTCTAATGCTCCTTGCATGGTCAGTGACTTATATGGGGCTACAACTCCCTTCCAAAAAAAATCACCATAAATATCCTTATTAGGGACATACGAAAAGAAGGTATTTTTTTGTTAATTAATGTGAAATTTGGAGGCATTATAGCAAAAAAGTATGCGTTTATGAAATCTGGAATGTTATTTTGATAACGCACCGCCTTAAGGGGGCGAAGCATAATTTGGTGGGTCTTTATAAAAATTTCAAATTTTATTTTGGAAATACTAGGGAGCGTTAGATTGATCACAAATGATACAAAATTAATATTCCGATGCTCCTTGCATGTGCCAGTGACTGATATTGGGCTACAGCCACCCTTGCAAAATTCATTTAATTTACGATAAATATTCTTAGCAGAAACATACGGGAAGAAGGTAAATATGCTTTAAAATTAATGTGGAATTTGTCATTATTGTAGAAGAATGTTTTGATTTTTTTTTTTTTTTAAATCTCGAATCTAGTGTAATGAATATCGTCTGTCAGTGTACCAGATTGTGGACATAGCTTCGTTGTTTTGGCATCACTGGAATATAATCAAAGAATTTTGCGTTTTTAAAAGCCAAATTGGACTCTTCTTATAGCATAAAATCACACATACAAGTCACCTGTATATTTTGTGTACACTAAAGAAAACCAGCTCGAAATAGAACACAAAATCACAGTGGAAAATGCCGCGGGTAGCACGAACGAAAAAATGTTAATGAGAAGTAATATTTTAAAAATCTAAAGTCTAATAGGTGACCTTTAAGTTTTAATATTGTTTTCTTTATTCATAAATAAACGTAACTTTTCCCTACTTCTTACACAATAACTGTTTGATCCCACTTTCCACGCAGTAGCTTACTCGTATACTGCATATGTAAGCACGTCAGGAAATTGTAAAGTATAGACATGTGCTTGTAGTAAAAACAAACGTCTTGCGATGAGTAAGGATCAACTTGAGTAAGGCTATACCATAAACCCAAGAAAACATATTATTATTTTTAAAAGCAATATTTTTTTTTTTTTGGCTCAGTTGTCATTAATTAAATTGTTTAAAGATTTCATTAATCTAAGTGTAAGACAGATAAAATGAACTTACTTTTATTCAGCATGTCCTCGTGAACGAGCAAGACATGAATTAATGCGATTTACTAAAGTCACTGTGACCTTCTTCTCCAACATATATGGAGTGATCATCTCTACGCTCTGCACAATTCTTTGTTTTGAGTCATCTACATTGTTACGTGATTTTTGATCGAATTTGTTTTAGGAATCTCCACAAGAAAAAAATGCATGGAGCAATATCTGGACTACTTGGTGGCCATTCGACATTTCACCCCATAGAAATAAATCTTTCCCCAAATTTCTCTTTTTTAAAGATTTATAACCGTAGTCGTAGAATAAGGTGGTGGTTTTCGAAGTGATTGTAGGACCAGAAAGGGGAAGTTCTAGCCCCACAATGACCACTGGCACATGGAAGTGACTTCTGAGCGTAAATTCTATAATATTAGTGATTATTTTTACGCTCACGCCAATAACACAAATAACGAAAACTTTGAAATTTTTTTGTCGCTACCGTTGCCCAATAAGAAGGAATAGCCGTAATAAAATTCCAGACACATGCACCATCATAGGTACAAGCGAAAGAGTGTTATTGTATTTTCTAACTAAAAATGCAAATTTACCGCAAAAATTCTTACAAATAATTAGAGGAAACTGCTTTCAACATTTCACATTGACACTAACATTAGGCAAAAGAAATTCTGAGTCCCCGCACCTAAAAGAAATCCCATATGGGTATTATCTTATTGTCAATTAAGAATTCTTTCTAAACAAACATTTTTTTTTCTAAAAATATAGCCAAATTTCACATTAATTATATATAAAAAATGCTTCTGCCAGTAGGTCTTTGCGTAAGAACGATCATATTGAATTTATGATGCCTTTCAAAGAAAACTGTAGTCCAATATTAGTACAGTTACACAAAAGTAGTATGGAGCATTCATTCTGTGCCTCTTGCTAATTTGACACTCACGAACACTCTCAAATTTGGAATTTCTATCAGCCCTCCACCCATGACCCCCAAATGGTACCAAATTACACTCCGTGCCCTATGCCTTCTATTACCAAAATAATATTCCAGATTTTTACTATCATAACGCCTAATTTTACATTAATTGACAAAATATAGCTTCTTCTCTACGTCCCTGCTAAGGATATTTGAGTTTATAATGTGATTTTTGGAAGGGAGGCTGTAGCTCAATATCAGTCACAGGCACATGCAAGGAATATCGGAATACTAATTTTGTATTACTTGTGATCAATCTGACATACACTGAATTTTCGAAAATAAAATTTGAAATTTTTATAAAGATCCACCAACTTATGCTTCACAACCTGTACCCCCAAAGGCGGTACATTACAAAAATAATATTCCAGATTTGATAAACACATAACTTTGCTAACTTGACGCTAAGTTTCACATTAATTGAGAAAAAAATCATTCTTCCGTATGTCTATACTAAGGATATTTATGGTAATTTTTATTTAATTTTTGAAAAGTGGCTATAGCCCGATATAAGTCATTGACTATGCAAGGAACATTGAAATATTAATTCAGTAGCAGTTGTGAATAATCTGACGCTCACTGACATTTCCGAAACAAAATCTGGAATTTTTATAACGATCCATCATCTGGTGCTTCGCCCCACGTGTCCCCCTAACCGATGGTTACCAAAATAACATTCCAGATGTGAAAAACGAATAAAGTTTTGCGTACGACACCGCCAAATTTCACATTAATTGACAAAAAAAAAAAAAAAAAATCTTCTTCGCGTATGTCCCTACTAAAGATATTTATGGTGATTTTTTATTTTTTAAAGGGGGCTGTAGCCCCATATAAGTCACTGGCACATGCAAGGAGCATTAGAATATTAATTCTGTGACAGTTGTGAAAAATCTGACGCTCACTAGCATTTCCGGAACAAAATTTTGAATTTTTATAAAGATCCATCATCTAACGCTCCGTCCCCTGTGCCCCTCTGAGGCGGTGCGTTACCAAAATAACACTCCAGATTTGAAAAATGCATATTCTTTTGCTACAATGACGCCAAATTTCACGTTAATTGACAAAAAATACCTTCTTCTCGTATGTCCCTACTAAGGATATTTATGGTGATTCTTTTTATTTTTGAAAGGGGGCTGTAGCCCCACTATTAGTCAATCTTTAATGCAAGGAGCCTTGGAGCATTAATTCTGTGACATTCGTGATTAATCTGACGCTTACTGGCATTCCGAAAATAAATTTTGGGATTTTAGAAACACATCACCCACTATCTTTTTACGCCCCTTGCCCCCCAAAAGAGAGGCGTTCCCAAATTAATGTTTGAGACAGCTTTAGTAGCTTTGTGAATGAGTGTTTTTGCATTTTGCAACAAATACAACTCATTTGCCCCAAAATCTTTCTTAATAATTAGTGGAGAAAACTCCTTCCAAAATTTAACATTGGATCTCCCATAAGGAAGGGGCCGCTGTGGCTCAGTGGTAGAACGTTCACCTCTGGTGCTTGTGGTCCCGGGTTCGATCTCAGCCCCCGCCAAGTGAACTTTGTGGTGGACAAACACCGTGTGAGTGGGTTTTCTCGGGGTTCTCCCGTTTCCTCCCACTTTATTCATTCCACCATTTCATTCATTACTCATCATCACCGTCTCCTTTAGCCTAACCGGCATAACCGTGGAACGTAAAACTTATAGATTTCATTTCATTTTTCCCATAAGGAAAATGAACTTTCGTGTTTACCCTTAAAAGGGGGACTAAAAAGCAATTTTCTCTTGTTTCTTTTGGAAATTCGAAAAATTCAGATATTTCTCAATAAGAGTACAAAGTTTACATTAATAATATGAAAACTTCATCTTCTTCCACTGCTCTAGAAAATTACACAAATTATGGAACAGTCTGGTATATATATATATATACATCTATAGTGTTTTTTTTTTTAAATAATAAAGGTGCCGGTACGCTGGACCTCACATCACAATGGTTAAAAAGTTGGAAAGTTGGTTGCATACATTTGACAATAATAATAATAATAATAATAATAATAATAATAATAATAAAGTTTGAGTTCAGCGCCCTTTTCAGCAGTGAGCTTATAGAGAAGTAAACCTACAACTTAACGTCGGTTCCGAACCGTATGAACTCCCGCCGGGAATCGAACCCGGGTCTCCAACACCAAACGCGCGTACGCTAATCGCTTAGCCACGAAGGAGCTCGAAGGAGTCGAACCCACATGTCTCACACCAAAGACGCGTATAATAATAGTGTATTTGATTATGAAAAAAATGAAATATAATCTTTGAGTTTTACGTCCCACGCTTATGCCGGTTAGGCTAAAGGAGACGGTGATGATGAGTAATGAATGAAATGGTGGAATAAAGATAGTGGGAGGAAACGGGAGAACCCCGAGAAAATCCACGCACACGGTGTTTGTCCACCACAAAGTTCACTTGGCGGGGGCTGGGATCGAACCCGGGACCCCAAGCATCAGAGGTGAACGCTCAACCACTGAGCCCCCGTGGCCCCCTGTATTTGATTTTGAGTTTAGCGCTCCTTTCAGCAGCGAAGATATATAAAAAGTAAACCTATTGCCTAATGTGGGCCCCAAACCACATGAGCTTCCGCCGGGAATCGAACCCGGGTCTACCACACCAAAGATGTGTATGATGATGATGATGATAATAATAATAATAATAATAATAATAATAATAATAATAATAATAATAATAATAATATAGGCCTATTTGATTTTGAGTTTAGCGAACCTTTCAGCAGCGAGACTATATGAGAAGTAAAACTACATCTTATTGTAGACCTCGAACCACATGAGCCCTCGCCGGGAATCGAACCCGAGTATTCCATGCCAAGGATACGTATAATAATAATAATAATATTAATAATAATAATAATATATTTGATTTTGAGTTTAGCGCCCCTTTCAGCAGGGAGGCAATATGAGAAGTGGACGTACAGCTTAACGTAGACCCCTAACCACATGAACTCAAGCCCGAAATCGAACTCGGGTCTCTCACGCCAAAGACATGTATAATAATAATAATAATAATAAATAATAATAATAATATGAATTGCGTTCTGATGGTGGGGGGCGCGGTTGCTCAGTGGTAGAGCGTTCACCTCCGGTGCTTGGGGTCCCTGGTTCGATCCCAGCTCGCGCCGTGTGGACTTTGTGGTGGACAAACACCGTGCTCGTGGGTTTTCTCGGAGTTTCCTCCCACTTTCTTCATTCCATCATTTCACTCATCTCTCATCATCACCGTCTCCTTTAGCCTGGCCGGCATAACCGTAGGACGTAAAACTTAAGGATTTCATTTCATTTCATTTCGTTCTGGTGGTGATGAAGGAGGTATTAGATCTGATACTGATTTCCTGAACACTAGATCTCCCGATTTATTTACAGTTTACGAAAATTTTATGGATCGATGCAAGAAGTTATTTGCAATAAGGGCGACTTACATTGGGATATATAGAAAAGGTTCTGTACCTGTACACCTTATTTTTGGATAAATTAGAAGTTGTCCATCACCTCTATGTAATACATATACTTAAAAAAATGTACAGCAAGAATGACTGAAAAATTACAAAATAAAAAGAAATAAATGCATCAAGTGAGATTCGAACCAAGTTAAAATATTGCATCAACACAGAAAGTAGACTGCTTAACATGCGTGGCTATCGCAACAACTAGAGAACGCTCCTTCAGTTGTATTGATACGGAAGGACCCTTAACTACCATTCTTTTTATGAGGATCTTTCTTTTTCGTCGAGAAGTGTGTGTGTGTTTTCCAAAAAAAAAAAAAAAAAAAAAAAAGTTTGCTGCATTTTTGCTGAGGTACTGTCTTGTACTAGAAGTATCGTTATTAGAAGTAACAAAAGAGGAACTGAGAATTTCAAACATCAAACTGTGAGCTGTGCTCATAAGTTTTGTTTCGTTTTTCATTCCTTCCCCTCCTCTTAATCAGAATGCGTTGTTGCAAAGCTTACAAATTTAAGGGACTTAGAAAATTTTACTTACGCATTTATAAATATATTACTCATTTATTTTCGCTATATACGTATATATTTCCTTTATAAAATAAGTGTATTTTAAACTCTTGATAACTTTCCACCTAAAACTGTATGATGGAAAACGCCACATTGAATTTGGGACTAGTTAGCAATGCTCAGGGGCAGGTCTACCGGGTCAGGACTTCCCCAAACTTTCGAAACTCGACTATCTTTTGTAAACTTTCTTAACAGAAATATACTTGTTTAACAGAGAAATGATCAAAATAAGCTAAATATTTTATTTTACGCCTCATCATGTATTCTTTCTTTTCTTAAAAATAATCGTTCTATCAGTTTTTGCTAACAATACAGGTAATGGTAATGAAGAATTACTTATCGTCTTTACGGGTGCAGAATAAGAAAGGTATATATTGCATAGTAGACGTATTGGACTCCTCCCAGCAAACATTTCTGGGTGTAGAAATGTCAATGCTGTTGTTTTGACGTTCTTGTCCTTTGGCTTCTGTTAATAATGATCTTACATCTAGCGGGTTTGAAAGTTTGCTTTCCAGAACGTATGACATTAATAAGCGTTGTTTCTCCTAATGTGGAAGTATATTGTGTTCATCTCGCGTTGCTTAAACAAGATGGGTGATTTGGAATGTAGTTATTTTTTTTTATTTTTTTATTTTATTTTATTTTTTATTTATTTATTTATTTATTTTTTTTTTTTTTTTGCTCGTGTGTGTGTTGATGTATGCATATGTGACATTTCGTCCCTGCGCCTCGAAGAACCGCTGTGTGATAATACCACAACTTTTCAGGACAAGCAAAACACATTCCGAACTCTTAAAATTTTGCCAAATATACACGGAAACACTTGAAAAATATAATAAAAAGTTTCTGTGTTAGCTTGGTCAACAATATTATATTACTATTTATGTGTTTACGTAGCATGTGTCGATTTACCTTTTGCGCCTTTATAAGCACATAGAGGATTTGTATACAATAATCAATACTACGTGATGAGAACCTGAAGCCTCTAATTTGCTATTATTTTTCATTGTTGTGGCGAAACAATTGAATACATCACTTATCACACTATAAGGGACGTTGCCTGACAGCTTTCAGGTTTATTTGGAAACTCATTTTCGACAAACAAACAAACAAAAAAAAAAGTCACATAGCGGTTCTTCGAGGCGCAGCGACGATTTGCAATTCATATTCCGGCACCTCTTTTGTATCAGCTGTTTTGGTTTTTAGTTATGAGATTTAATTGTATGTGTAAATAACCCACAAATTTTGGATGAATTCTATACCATGACTTCTGCAAATTACAAAATAATGCCCAACTTTAAACTGAGGAAAAACTTCCAATTAAAGCAAACAGCATTCAGGACAGTATTCGAAAAAAATCCGGTTTAATTTCACAGGACATCTTATGGCAAAAATGTTGTTTGCACTAGATATATTTCCACAATTTATTTTAAATTTTCCTAGATAAACTGTGAATAAAGTGTGTTCAATTTACATTTATATATACTGTATATAACATTAATCTCTGTCACGGAATCTTCAGTCTACGCTGCAGAGGAATTTGGATCACTGTCAGGAGTGGGTTTGCTAGAATGAATTCTTCGCAATAATCTAGAAAAAACTATTTAGTGAATCTGCAAAGCTTCTGAAATTAATAGTAACTGTACTTATGACGTCAGCATAAAAAGAAAGACTTTTCTCTACATCGAAAGAATGACACTTCCAAGGGATTGAATGCCCCAAGAAAAGTTATTACCATTGGTTACGTTTTCCATTGAAAAAGATCTGAGAATAAGAATACCAGAGTTCAACGAGCATGTATTGACAGATTTGCTCCAATCAAAGAGAGGGAAATGAACTTACTAATTAAATAAAATGACTAATCGAATAAAATGTCCTGCATTATTTTCTATTTTTTAAAACTGAATTTTATTTAATTTCACAAGTTACATAGCATTTGCATCTAAAGTTATGCTGATTAGTCAATGAGTTCACCAGGTCCGTAGCCAGCCCAAAATTGATGGGGGAGGCGGTAAAAGTTAGAAACGCCGATCCAACCATATTATAGTTCATCAGCATATTATGGTCCATTTGCAAGCCTACTGTGAAAATTTTAGCTGTCCAGCAAAATTTAGGACGGTCCGGCCCCCTAAAACTTTACCTTAAAAGTTTTAAAGCCATGGATCCTGGTAAAACAACAAAACATATCAAGTTCGCAAATCCAAATAACACGAATAATGTGACATGCAGGGAAAACAGAGAAACTCCTATATGATAAGACGACAGGAGCAAAAATCACAAGCTGAATGTTTAAAGTGTATGACAAGGAAGCAAGCACCCGAGTATGTGGCGTAGTGGCTAACATACTAACCATTCAATCAGCTGATCTATGTTCGAATCTTCGTCGAAGGAACACCCATTACTTGTGGTATTAGAGTGTTATATATGGTTTCGTTCTGTAAGATTTTTCTTATTCTTTTCTAAAGTAATAATATAAAGCTGCAAGTATGATTCTACCTAGATAGATCAAAAATAAGTGTGTTCTAGACTTCCTCCTATTAATAAAATATAAAAATAAGCTTACATCCGAAACAAAATATACAAGTACTTGAAATAAAAGTAGCAAGTTGGTGAGTCACCAGCGTGCAGAATAGCAAAGCAAATATTACCGGAGCTGCTTTCAAGTGCATGCCGTATCTCTGTCTTAACTGTGAACTGAACACACCTTTTTTCAAAACACGTTATCAATGAAATACTGGTCTGTGTGAAAACAGAAAGAGAAGAAAATGAAATGAAATTTTTGAGTTTTACGTCCCACGGTTTTGCCTGTTAGGCTAAAGGAGACGATGATTATTAGAGATGAATGAAATGGTGGAATGAAGAAAGTGGGAGGAAACGGGAGAACCCCGAGAAAACCCACGCACACGGTGTTTGTCCACCACAAAGTTCACTTGGCGGGAGCAGGGTTTGAACCCGAGACCTCTAGCACCAGAGGTGAACGCTCTACCACTGAGCCACCGCGGCCCAACAGAAAGAGAAGAGGAAACAACATGCAGTATATTTTGTTTTTATTATAAGGTGTTTCAATATGTTGGAAAAAGAAATCGTGTTCATTATTTATGAGAATATGATTAATAAATTAGTGTTCATACCGAGTTGAAAGACAATATGTATTCTGGAAGGTCATATTAGGGAATACTCACGTGAGAATGAAAAAATGCAATATTTATGGAATCAACCCTATCAAGAGATTGATTCCTGGTGGGAGTTCATTTAGTTTAGAATCCCAAGTTAAGTTGTAGAACCATGTCTCATATAGTCTCGGTGCTGAAAGGGATGTTACACTCCCAATGAACCACTGATCAGTTTTAGAAATATCAGTTTGAGAAAGATGATTGGTTTGTGAACTCTGAAAGGTTTCTATTTATCCACAAGCCATGCATGGAGCAAGTTCCTCGTAACTCAAAATAGATTAAAATCACAAATCTGCGTATAAAAGTTGATCACTCGCTGAATTATTGTGACCAATAGAATAATTAAACTTGATTTTTAGCTTCATAAAATTATGCTTCTAGGTTCCTAATACGGGTTCAATATATCCATAAATATATACAATCAAAAACAGAATACACTGTTTGTTTAAAAATATAAGCTGGAGCACTCTTTAAAGGTCAGACACGAACTAGTTGAAATGCTCATTCCTCGAACGAGAAGAATAAGTTTATGGAAATATTTGCGAAATATTCAAACCTCTTCCCCAATAAAATTGCTTATCAATCGAAGTGAAATGAAAAAGATCCAAATGAATCCAACTGCTAACTATCTTCTAGATTTATTTTAAACAGCTAAAAATACTTACTCGCTTTGGCCTGTTTATGAACATAAAATGGGAAATTAAGATATTGTAGCAGTTGCTTTCTTTTCTTTGGTAGTGTTGTAATTTCAGAAAAGGAAGGACCATGTCGTCACATATTTTTAAGAAGGAGTTTAAATGCCGAATCTCATCTTCCTATCATCAGAGATTGGTCAGAAACTCTCCTTTTTTGGAGTACTCTTTTCATACTCCTTTTCCTTGCTTACAACATGTATTGCATGGAAGTAACATGAGAAAACCCCGGTCAGAGTTAACTAACAATAGGAAAGCATACTTTAGTAAATGAACTTCAGGGCACCTTCGCTAAGCAGTAGTACACATTTAAAGTGTTAATATTACAAACTGGAGGAGCGCAATAGCCAGAAATACTGGGAAATAGCGTCTTAAACGCTCAAAACTTGCTACATGTATGACCAGTGATGAAAATTTTCCGATTCATAAAAACATATTCCACTTATTCCTACATCGTTGTTTAGCCGTGATGTAAGGTGGAAAATTTCCTTCTATATTTTTCCAGAAAATTTTCCGTCCTAAACAAATGTCAGTGATCAAGTAATAATTCCTCAGTAATTATAAAATTGATTGAATTCATGTATACAAAGTCATGTTAAAAAGTGAAAAGTCGTTTAAAGAATCTGAAAATTTTCATGGCTCAGACAATTTTCAGTACTATGTAGGAATAAGTGGAACAATTTTTCATGATTCGAAAAATTTTCTGTCCTGTATGGAAAAATTGAAAAACTTTTTATGAGTCGGAAAACTTTCATCATTTTGAAGCAAAAAGTAAAACAACTTTTTGCAAATCGAAAAGTTTTATTGTTCTGTAGAAACGAATGAAAGGAATTTTCATGGATCGGAAATTTTTCATTATGATGTAGAAACAAATGCAAAAAACTTTTCATAATCCGAGTAATAGCATAATAGCATAATTTTGGATATTATGTATAGTGATGTTAGGTGGAAAATTTTCCACTATATTTAACTGCACATTCAGCTATAAAATTGAATTTCTGTAGGGGAAAGTTAGTCAGCAACAAATTATAATTTTCCAATTAGCTTTTGGGATCCGGAAAATTTTCTAATATTTCAGAAAATTACATAGTGTTTCTCTCTTTCTGTGTATGTGTATGTGTGTGTGAAATTCAGTGAACATACATCGAGCTCGTAGAGAACAAATATCCTATTCCACTATTTAAAATGTAATAAGAAATCGAAAAGAAACCTTTGTGCCCACCACAAACTTTTGAAAGTTGACGCCCGAAAGGTAAGAACAGATGATCCGAAGTGAATCAAATATTGCACAGATATTGTGGATTTAAAATGAGGCCATACGGGTTTCGAATTGTCCTGAGAAAAACGGTTAGGGGGCACGGACACCTTCTAGTATTTGATCACGAAATATCAGAAGCGCTAGTAACAGTATGTCAGATGTGTATAAAGAACATGAAGAATTGCAACGAAACATTGTGTATGGAAAATACGCAAAAAAATAAATGAATATGGTTTCTTATTTTCTGCGGAAAAAACTGCTTTAAGGGTGGCTGCCCCACAAAATTTTGAAGGTTGATACTCGAAAGGCAAGAAGAAATGAACCGAAGTGAATGAAATTTACACAGATGTTGCAGACGTAAAATGAGAATACGGGTTTCGTATTTTCCTCTAGAAAACGGTTGGGTGGGGCGGCGATTAATCATGAAAAATCAAAAGTGCTAATAATAATATGTCAGATGTGTGTGACCGACATGAAGAATTGCAACGAAACTTTTTGTATGGACAATACGCTGAAAACAGAGGAATATTTTTTTTTATTTTTGCGGAAAAACGGTTTTATAGGGCAAAAGACCCCACCCCAAAATTTTTAAATTTGTCGCCCAGAAGGTAAGAAGAAATGTACTGAGGTGAATGAAATTTTGCATAAATATTGTAGACATAAAATGAGGGAATACGGGTTTCGTATTTACCTGAATAAAAAACGGTTAGGTGTGGCATGGACCCCTTGATACCTTTGATCACGAAATATCATAAGCGCTAGTAACAGTATGTCAGATGTGTGTAAATGACAGGGTGGAAAAAAATCATGATTTTTTTAAAAATCACTTTTGTTGATGTTTTTGATTTAAATCGATTTTTGAAAATTAAATCAAATCTTTCTCCTCGTAAATTACAAATCGCGAACTGAAGAAAAAGCATTAGGAATTAGTATTAAATGCTAATTATGCCATTTAAGTAAAAGTATTAGGGTTGAATTTTGAATTAATATCCAATTGTTAACCTATATCAATCCCAAACAATGTTTCTTAACCCTTTTAAATTATGGCTTTTTTAAAAGGAAAATTATAGACTTTCAGTCAAGCAGCTACACGTCATCCCTATTTATCCTAGGATCATGGTTCATACCTCATTCTCTTCAGAATAGAACAGCCTTTAAAACGGTAACATTCACATTTCCCTATCATGTCCTTGAAGCAGGAAATTTTGAGAGAAAATGGGATTTTTTTGATTTTTTTTTTCAAATTTTGATAACCCTCTGGACTCCCTTGTGTTAACGCACATATCTCAAAGGGAACTGGGAAATGCTAAGGGGTGTACCAAATGTGTGTATAAAATTTCAAGCTATCTTGAATAGTAAGGGCGGGAAAAATATTTAACAATGAGCTAAAAACATCCCCACAATGCCCCAGATAACCCGCATGTAATATAAAAATTTCCTCAGACATGTCTATTTATCCTAGGGTCGTGATTTGTACATTATTCTCTTCAGAATAAAAAAGATTTTCAATCGTACCATTCAAAGGTCTCCATCGTGTATCTGGAGCGGAAAAATCACGAAAAAAGAGATTTTCTGTTAAAAATATCCGTTTTTACTTTTTACCCCTCTGGACCAACCCCCCTGTTTTAAGGTAGAGATCTGAAACACCGAAAAATACTAAGGGTGCATTGAATAAATGTGGAAAATTTCAATCTTCTAGGTACAAAAGTAAGCCTGTGAAAAATAATATTCCCCAAATACTCCAGATTCCCGTATAAAACAGGATCTCATGTAAAAGTTCCCTGAGACATTCCTATATATCCTAGGAGCATAGTACGTACATCGTCCTCTTCAGAATAGAATAGCATTTCAAACGGTACCATTCATATGTCTCCATCTGAATCGCGAAAAAAGCTATGTTGTTAAAAAATATCCATTCTTTACATTTTCCCCTCCAAACCACCCTGTTTTCACGCAGAGATCTGAAAACATCTGAAAAATACTAAGGGGTGCATTGAATAAATGTGGAAAATTTCAATCTTCTAGGTACAAAAGTAAGCCCGTGAAAAATAATATTCCCCAAATACCCCAGATTCCAGTATAAAACAGGATCTCAGGTAAAAGTTTCCTAAGACATCCCTATTTATCCTAGGAGCATAGTACGTACAGCATTCTGCTTAGAATAGAACAGCCTTTCAAACGGTACCATTCATATGTCTCCATCTGAATCGCGAAAAATGCTATTTTTTAAAAAATATATATTTTTTTAATATTTCCCCTTCTAGACCCCCCTGTTTTTACGCAGAGATCTGAAAACATCTGAAAAGGGGTGCAGTGAATGAGTGTGAAAATTTTCAGTCTTTTGAATGCAAAATGTAAGCGTGCCAAAAAAATAAGAATAATAGGCATAACAAAAAATATCTTTTTAAAATTATGATGTCATCACACACTATGACTCGACGCAGAAAGGCGTGAAAGCATATTAGTCCAGTCTAGCTGGCATAATTTTAGGTCAAACCCGGACATAATTGTTGAATTCCTTAAATTTCGCCCACAGAGTCCTTGATGTGAATGTAATAACATATTAAAAGTCCCCGCCCCTCCCATGCCTGCGTCATCCAATATGACGGCTAATCCAATATGACCGCCAAGGATTATATTAGGTACATAGGTTTTGAAATAAAGACACCCTGCTCCTAAACTACATAACATATTAACATCCGGTAAACACCATATTAAACAGCATACATATAGCTATTATACATTTTCATATTCATATGATAAATATTTTCTATGTAAGAAAACTTTAAAGCTAATTTTACCTTATATATTTTGCTATTCAACACAGTTTGTGCTTTCATACAGACACAACTAAAGTGATTTATGACTTTTCTTTAATATTGTTGAGTAGAGCACTTAGTTTGCAAAGATTATAATTTTGTTCCTTGCTGATAGACCCATTAGTAGCTGAATTAGAACGGGTTTCATAACATGTTACAAATAAGCAATTCACATTCAAAAAACGTTAGCGGTCGTTGACATGCCCAGTCTAGCTAACAGTTTACTTTGAACATAACTGTTGAAGTCACGAAATCTTGCACACCGATTCTTTACTATAAATTTAAATACGTAATAAGAAGTCCTCATCTCTGCGATGATCACTATGCTATTAACAATAACAAATACTGCCTGTGATTTCTGAACACTAATGATTAGTCAGCTTAAATCGTTTAACGTTTGTTTTTTTCTGAGAATGCACATTTGTTTCATCATTAAGCTGATCATCTGAATTGTCTATATCAGAATCAGTAATATATGAATTTCCACATTGCAGGCCATGGCTGTAGGTACAAATACTTGTGCATCGAAGACCAACATTCCTACATTTGCAGCGCGTACATTCAGCAGTTTTGCATGCACACGAAATTAATTTCAGGAGGAAGTCTGGTGCTGGAGGTTGAAGACACGGAATAGGAAGAAGCTGTCCATTCAAAGTCTTCCATCCCCATTCATTTGGATTCAGATTGTATCCTAACCAGGACTGCACCTGGTGATACACACGCATGAAGTGTAATCTACTTGCATCTGATGTTAGAAGAAGTGTGGAAAGGTTAAATTGTGATGTCAAACGTTGATTTGCTACACATTTCACGTACATGAAATAGCGAAGAGAGTTCAATGTTCCGTCAGAAGAACCACCATATAGATGCAATAGAAATTTCTCCCCTGCACCTGCTACTTCCTCTTGTGTTTTATCTGGCTGTGTGAATACTGAAACAAGTTGGCGAAGAGATTCACTTCTCTCTAACAACAAAAGGAAGGACTTTTTTCCTTTTCCGAATGGTGCTGATGTGGTGTCACAGCCTGAAGCAGCATGCAGGAATAAGAGACTGTTCTGCACATCACACAATTGATTCTAAATTTTACTTATTGTTGTATACTTTCACAGACCGCACAGTACTGCCTGGTTTTAACTGCATCTGGTAACTGCCATCATTTACATATTTGGACAAGTCATTAGATTTTCAGTTCAACAATCTGTTGGATCCAAGGATCTACAACAGGGGGCGGATCCAGGACCGACTTCTGGGGGGAGGACGGTGGGTTGTCATACTGCTACTTTTAAGGGCGATGTTATTGATCGGTATGTGTTTTTATTCATGATTGTATTTGTATGTTTTTTTCTTTCTTCACTTGTTGTACTTGTGCGTGTGTGCGTGTTTTGTTAAAAGTACCACTTTTTTCTTTTTCTTTTTTTTATCATCTTACTGTATATCTGTATTTTTGTTGTATATAACCGTATCTTTTGACTCAATTGATTGTATGTTTTTTTTTTTTGTATAACTCAATGTACTTCCTTGACAAGGGTTAGGTGGTAGAGCAGCAATATGCTGAACCTCGCCCGCCTGAATAAAGCCTTTTTCAATTCAATTCAATTCAACACAGAGCTCCTCCGTGGCTAAGCGGTTAGCGTACGCGCCTTTGGCGCGGGAGTCCCGGGTTCGATTCCCGGCGGGAGCTCATGTGGTTCGGATTCCACGTTAATCAGTAGGTCCACGTCTCATATAGCCTCGCTGCTGAACGGGACGCTAAACTAAAATCAACTCAACTCAATTCAACACATATTTCAAGTGTTTTTCGTCTGTTTAATACAGCGACCACAAGAGGCTCTGCTGGTAAATCCTACATAGTTTTAAGGATCGTCTGAGACCCCTACATCACTTCAGGATAAAAGAAATTGCATGGAAGTTTGAGTTAGGCAACACTGTTAAGTTGTAGCCTGGGTTGAGGCCTTAGTTCAGATCCGTACGGGCTTTACAATGTTATTCAGTGTGAGTCTTTGACAAATCTTTGGGGTGTCACTGAACACAACCTACATCATGTAATAAAACACTTATAACCCACATACCCTAGCACTAAATAATCAGTAAATGTATCGCTCCGTTGACACAAATCATGACTGTGAATAACCGTTTACCGCAAAAGACGTCGCAAATATTGCGGAGCACTCGAAAACCCAAGAGATGCAAAAATCAATTATTACTTTTATGAGTATTATCCTGAGCTAAAACGCAGATTATGTGTTGCATTGACAGCCCCGTGGGGGATTATTCGTTTCTAGTTCTCTCGAAATCCATCGCAAAGCAACGCTTAAACTAAATGTGAAATTGCGTCGTGGCAGGTACACGGTTACAGAATGAGGAATGGTTATTTTTGTTGAACTAAAGATGTGACAACACTGGACCACGAATTTGCTAATTGACCAATCCATGCACTTCTTTCAGTGAGTGCATCTGTCTTCTGGCGTCCATTTCATCTCTGCTTGAAGAGAAGGTTTGGAAGAGAAAATGGCAACGAACAATTACTTTGGTTTTACACATGGTGGAACTCAATATGGGTATGCACTAGCAAGTAAAGTTACAAAGATTGTTGATTTTCCGTTTGATGATAGGATAAGTTATTACTTGATAAACATTTAGTAATATTTGTATTTTAATGCAGCCGGCTAGTGTGGCGTGCATTTCGCCACGGGGTGACGATTATATTTTATAATAATTCTGGACAATTGCACGTATGAAACGCTTTTTTTTTTTTTATTATTTGTCCGGGTTTTTTGTTACTAGTTTTATAACTCAATTTCCGTATTTGAAATACAGTTGAATGTTAACAGACCCATACATGAGCTCATGATTTTATGTGGTTCTTTTCATCGGAAAACGCATTCCTAACTGTCTTACGAATTATGTCCGAAGAGGTGCATTCGTGGTTTCAGATTCACTTTGGAAGAGCTTAAAGGGTATAAATATTTAACGTGAGCACATGTGATAAAGTATAGTGAAACAAAAAATGCTCTGGATACTAAAAGTAAGAAGGGGTTAAGGGATAAATTCTGCTTTTTGAGGGTCCATACTTTTTTTTCTGCAAAAATTGATACTTTGCTTAAATGTAGCGTATTTTGGTAAGCTTGTGTTAAGTGTAGGGTTATAGTTAAGGAGCCGTACGTCCCATTTAGGGAAGGACGAGAAACTCCATACTTTCAGGAATTATTCATTGACTATCTAGGATGTTAAAAAGTAGGTAATAGACTGAGTTCTTGCCCTTGTACTTAGGGTGTTTAGGTAGTGCAACAGTAAGATGTATCCTCGTGCACGGGAGATAAGTAGCTGTTCTTAACTATTACCCAGGTGAGGGGAATAGTTAAGAAGGTTGTGGTGGTTGTAGGGTTCTTGTAGTAAGCGGCACTGTATGTGGAGGCGGAGGTGTACACTCATGGTTTAGTGGCAGGAAAAGCATTGTGGAAATGTCGCGTATGTGTCTAGGTGGTTATAGATCTATATTGTGTTTGAGGTTTATAGAAATACATGAGCATGTAATTTAACCAACCTAACCAGCTATGTGGCTACTACGGCGGTGTATTTCTGCATAGTGTACGGAAGCTATATTTTATGTTTACACGTTAAGCGTTACTAGCATGTAACGGTGGAAAAAAAGTAATTTTTGTTGATTTCTTTTATTGAAATGATATCTTTCTCCTCGTATAATACAAGTTGCAAACTGAAGAAAAATCATTAGAAATTAGTATTAATAAACGTTAATTATGTCATTTAAGTGAAAGTATTGTTGTTGAATTTTCAATTAATCCCCAGTCGTTAACCTATTTCAATCCCGAACAATGTTTCTTAAGCATTAAGGGAAAAGTACAGCAACGTTTATCAACATCACTTTTTTTTTCCCCCACAGAAGTTACTGATATTTGGCATGGGCATATTTTTAAAAGAATCGCAACTACTGTGTGGCACGAAATACATAAATTTCACCTAAAGTTATAAAATGCAAGAACGGAATGGAGAAAACGTACTCTTCTAAATACGCCCCTGTTAAATGCGAACAAACACGCGCAAGCAAAAGAATTTTAGTTTTAAATGTTGAAGAGCCCTGGGCATTTGTGCCATATCGCCGGACCACATTCAAAACTAAAAAAAGCACCAAAATGTATTGCATTCGGTTATATTGTGTTGGATTTCATTAATTTACGTTACATTAGGCGTGCAGTATTACTTTAGTTCGGATCCATAGTACAAGTATTAGTAGTGGCATTTATTCCGAAGTTGGGCGTCCGCTTTCGTCACGTTTTTTCGCTGTTATCTCCTTTCCACACTTTCTGCAATTTGTTATTAGGTTCATTAATCCGTGCTCTTCACAAATTTTAAAAGATTTTGCTCGTTATCAACGTATTGCTACATAAATGTTAAAACTGCTAGTTCATTGCCCTTGTACATTCGCCATGTTGATAACATAAATGCTCTTTTCTTTCCCACAATGCAACTGTTCGGTTACCTTGCGCCAAGTAGTTCCCTCCGCTCGCCGTATAGTCCCATGTTTATAACCGCTTATATGTAACAAATAAACAGATTTTTCGATACTCTTATATATTATCAAGCACACAAACGATAAAATTATCCATATCTTTCCTGTAAATTTTAAAAATTTCGCTGGAAACGGACGCCCAACTTTGGAATTTAACCCTTAGTAGTAGTAGTAATAGAAGCAGGAGTAAGAGTAGTAATAGCAGTAGTAGGAAGATTAGAAGCCCGGCAGGGGTTGGTTGGGATCTCTTCTCGACATGAAATGCAAATTAAAGACCTGCCACTTTTTTTCTGTACATTTTACAATTTCTGGATCCGTATAATAAAAAAAGTACCTCTCCGCGAAATAGTCCATCCGCCTCCACATACAGTGCCGCTAACATCAAAAACATTCAACAAATACAACTACTTTCTTAACTTTTATTATTCGCCTTACCTGCCTTGTGCTAATTCTTTCTCACAAACTTGAATAAATTCTCCAATTGGCCCGGTAAATTTTCTAAAATAGGATTGCCCGTTACCCGCTCAAAATGGGTATTCCGTAATCATCTGCATGGCGCTAGTTTTCAAACTGTGCTGTACATACATTTGATCATTGTATCATGATTATTATTTTCCATAATCGAAGTAACAGAAACGGAATTTCACTTTAAATTATTTCGGAATTTTATTTGAATCAATCCACCCTGGTATGAAACTGCTAATGAAACATGTATCATTGCCAATACCTATCTGCTTTCACTACCCTCGCTTACGCGTATACTTACCGCCTCTGACGCACCTGCTACCTTCGGACAGCAAGGTTCTAGAACATGGTTCCCCTTCCCATTTAGCTGTAATAAAGACAGAAAACAACGTGCCCTGTGTGGCTCTAGCCGCCTTCACTCGCTAATGCTCGTTCAGCAATACTGTGTGAATTAAATATTAAACTTTGGTTCAGAAATAAATCAATCTAGCTACTAATCTATATAGGAGGCACTGTAGTCTCTGTGCCATAGGTCTGGACATTGTATTTATACGCAAATAGTAATTTTCTATTCCAGATTGTACAACTTTATACTCCTCTGTTCTTAAGATAACTGCCTTTTCCCTCCCTACGAAACCTTTCGTAACGTAATCTAATCCGACCAAATGTGTATTTTGTTCTTTATATTCGTGTGGTACGGCGATAGAGCACTAATGCCATTTAGGTGTTTCAGGGGAAGTTTAACTTTATACTTACAGTACCATCACAGTTTGTATAGATTGGCAATTGTTTGTTTTTTTACTTAGTTTAGCCCTCCATGCAAGTTTTTCGTGTTTCTCGATTATACACATTGAATTTCTATTCAAGCTTAACAGATGTCTTATACCTTAATTATCCTTCCATGCCTACTCGTTTCTCTTGTAGGCGTTCTGTTTTTTACGTAGCTTCAGCCTGCCGAATGCGGAATTACCAAGGGTTCAATGCCGGATATCAAACCTGAAAGCCTTTGTGCCGCACAGTAGGTCCAGTAAGAAATTCATTGTAAATACCTTAGAATGTATCAGGGTGGAAAAAAGTCATGATTAAAAAAAATCCGGTAAGGAAAAAGTGCAGCAACGTTTTCGAGCATGATATTTTTTTTCGCAAGTTACTGATACTTGACACGGGCATGTTCTTAAAAAATTGGAATTAGCTTGCAATACGAAATACATAATTTCGTGTAAAGTTATAAAATTAAAAAAAAAAAATCTCTGAGAGGATCGGATCCCTTTAAATACACACGTATTATCTGGGAGCAAACATACACGCACATGCAAAGGAATTTTTCTCTTAAATGTCCATGGTGATTCCCCATTGGAATGGTTAACGATTTATAAACCCAATGTTACGAAGAGAAGAAAGCATGATTGCCCCTTTACAGGGTTGGTAAAAAACATGTTTTTTTTATTGAAAAAGACAAAAAAAAATTTTTTTTGGTTTAAATAATTTGCTCTATGTATTTATATCACATATGAACAGAAATAAGATTGTTTCGCCGTGGTGTTATTCAACAACCGGGTTATGCTGGAAGGGGTCACATAAGCTTAAAGCGTAATTCAAACTACTTCTCGGCTTACATTCGAGAGATATTGTACTCGAAACCGGGAGTAATTGGTCACAAACGCGGTACGTCTGCCGATGCAAGCCAAGAAGCGGTTTGGATTCATCTTTAAGCTTATGTGAGCCCCTTCCAGCATAACCCGGTTGTTGCATAATAACACCAAGGCGAAACAAACTTACTTCTGTTCATATCTATATTATAAAAGAGAACGTACAAATCCTTTGTTCCCTCATCACGCTAATACGGCTGAACCAATTTCTTTTATTTTTGGGGGGTTATTAGGATTTGGACCCTAGATGGTTTTTATCATATCACTTTAATTTTTAATTACCAGTGTCTTGAGATAATTGACCATTCAAGTGTCCATACGTACAAATCCTTTGTTATTAGTTCATCATAGGTAAAAATAAACGTATTTATATGCAACCCGCATGACCGTGTCACTCGGCGGGTTAACATAAATGACAGGCGCTATAATGTTAACATTTACTGCAATTTGAAAGCGAAAAAGTAAAAATTATCTAAGTAACAAAGTTTATTGCGTTCCGGGGTGACCGCAGCGAAGCGGGGCGGGTTAACATAAATGACAGGCGATATAATGTTAACATTTACTGCAATCTTCTATGGTTTTTATCATATCACTTGAAAGCGAAAAAGTAAAAATTATCTAAGTAACAACGTTTATTGCGTTCCGGGGTGACCGCAGCGAAGCGGGGTGAACGCTGCTAGTGTGACATAAATACATAGAGCAAATACATCGAAATGCCGTACTTTTTTGGGAGGGGGGTCATACAAGCCCCACGAGTCATTTTATTGACATCAGAAGTATCTGGTATCTATTTATGTATAAATGGGTCAGTCAAAGTGGACTCAACCTAACCTAACCTCTGACACTCAAACCCAGAACCTCGTGAACGATGTCCTTGCCTCCTAGACTTGTCGACTACCGAGGTCAGCAGTCATCTAATTTTAGTATTCAGATACAAACCGCCTATCTTTCATGTTAATACACGTTGGTGGTGTTATAAGTGGTGGTAGTAGTAGTAGTAGTATTGTCTATGTAGGATACTTGAAGAAAGTACTTGAAATTACACGCAGCATTTGGCTCGACTCGAATCAAATTAGTCTAGTTGAAAAGAATTTTTTGAGCCGAGTTCTCCGGTCCAGCTCAAAGGTGTCTGTTTCGAATCGAGTCGAGTTTCAATGAAAACTCGCTCGTGCCCATCCCTATTAATGAATGGGGAATTTAGGTTCGAATATAATACGAATAATATAGGGGAGTGAAAGGTGATAACCCACAAGTGTGTGTTAATCAAGATTTTACGAATTGTTACACTTTTACGAACATTTCTCGTTTTTTGGTTTAAACCAGTTGATTAAAAAGAAAAAAACACAGCTGGTTTAAACCAGCCAACCCTGCCCCATTACCCATTCAAAACGGGATTTCCCCTAATCAGCCTCTGCATGACACTAGTTTTTATACTATGTTGTACAGTAAGCGAGACTTCTGGATGGTACATACCATATGGAGATTTGCAAGTGCTCCACCAGTTGTCCGAAGCATTAGCCGGAAGTATTGCAACCGAATTAGCTTTAAAGGAAAGTGGGTGGCATAAGTGCCAGGCAGTAAAAATTCCCGTACACTTGGGTGAAATTTCCATACCGTATACAGCATTTCTCCAAAATAATATGAATCTTAGAAGTGTAGTTCTTATGCCAAATGTGAGTGATTCCATTTCAAATCGTCCAGGATGGTCCACACGGCTCTCTGATTTGGTTTATTTTTAAAATGAGAAACTACGTACAAAATTATGAGGGTCACTAAGAAACTTGAGATACGAATTGTTGTGGCATAGTATTTGAATTCCAACAATTGCGTTCGGTAGTGGTATCCAGAGCGAAGAAAGTTTCAACTCGCCTCGCTTATTGGCGTGGTCATATCGCCTTCACTTGTTTGTTGATGTGAGCAGTATTCGGCTGTCTAGAATGGGTGATTCCATGTGAAATCAACAAAGTCCACAACCCGACTATCTTAGGTTTTTACCAAATTTTAGTATTTCATAGGGATTGTCGAGATATGGAATTGTGCGAAGTTGTAGCTTCCTGTGTGACGAAGTTTCTGAATTATGGGGGCTTAAAAATACGAAAAAATCGCCCACTTTGGGACATACACGAAACTTTCGGACAACACTGCTCTTCATCTAATTGGTGTAGAGAGCTGATTCTTGTTTTGTTTAAAAGAGCATAAAATAAGCTTTCCAACGATATGTCGCATGCCTAGTTTTGGAAGAATATCTATTTAAGATCACCCAGTGTGACCTTTTGACCTTGAACTTTTGAGGATGCATATCTTCGATTTTTCTAAAATTCGCTTATAATTTACACACAAGCTTACTCTATAACATAACGCAAATAGAAGTTGGAACAGTAACGAGAACTTTCAATAAAATTGTTTTTTTAGTAATTTGTACCAGAGTTTTAATGTATAAAGCAGTTTGCAACACTGTAGCATTGCACAACAGCATGACAGATTGCGCAGTCATCTGCTATAGAAAGGTTTGGAAGATTGAGAGGTGTGGATACGTTAGTTAGAGAAATGTGTTGATAGAGGACTGAGTCCACACGTTCAAATGTACGATTGAGCTGTTTGTGCTGGTGCTGACTTTGTACTTGAAAACGGAAGCTTGATTGTGGTTTCTCTTAAGTCATTTTTCCAATGGTCAGTCTTATTTAACGAATTATGATATCAGAATAATGTCATCGTCAAGATTCAAGAAGACAATTTGCTGCAATGCATTTAATATATAAGGACATGGTAATGTCAAACGAAATTTGAGAAATATGTTGCCGTGGATGATTTTAAAGTGTTCATCGATAAAAGGTGGATTTAAAATTTGTGATTCCTGTCGTAAGAATCTAACAACACCTTGTGATGCTGGTGCGAATCCTGTAATAACAGAGTGTGATGATTAGTAGCACCGATGCTGGAAATAGTAATATTGAGCAGTGCGTGAGAATCTCTGAACCGCAGCCCAAAAGATTACAAAATTATTAGACATTTCTACAGAGTATGGGAAGCAAAGTGCAGCAAATTATAGTGCAGTTGAAAGAAAAAAATTCGAACATCTGATAGAAATTTGCAAGTAAAATTCCTAACTGTACTTCCAAAAGTTGGCCTATCAGAAAACATAAGCAAGAATTTCACTGGCACTAATTACATGGCTCGTATAGCAAATGAACTTACTCATCAACAATCTTCATATCTTAAGGATCTGAAAGAAAATCTTCTTGATAAACAGTCCATTGTTCTTTCCGATTTCGCAGAAAATTATTCGTTCGTTTTCGTAGAAGCGTCACAAGGTTTCCACTGGAATGACGGTCAAGCAGCTATTTTTTACATTTACTCCAGAAATCCCCAAACGTCTACAGTTATAACTGACAATGGGATCGTCGGATATGACTGTCTCAAACATGATACAATTTTAGTGCACCTATTGCAGAAAATACTTACCGTTCTGAAAATTTAATAAAATTATTCTTTCTCCGATGGAGCAAAGGATCATTACAAAAATCACAAGAACTTCATCAATATTAGATACATTAAAGCGATTTTTCCGTACTTTTTTTTTTTTTTTTGCCGCACATGGAAAAAGTACGTGTGATGGACTCGGGGAAACTTCAAAGAGACTTGCTGCAAGTGCAAGTTTGAAAAGACCTTATAGTGATAAGATAATAATAAAAGAACAATTTTGTGATTGGGCAAGGCAAAATATAAAATATATGAACTTAAAATATGCCACTAATAAGGAATACGAAGTGGAAGCGTCACTCCTGTTGCTTTCGTGGTACATTATTTTTTAAAAAAATTCTTTTCCAGCTTTGACACGATAGCTGTCGGTTTTTTATTATCAGTAAATTAAATGCAGTGTTGCAAACTGCTTTATACATTAAAACTGTCTGGTACAAACAAATTACTAAAACAATTTTATTGAAAGTTCTCATTACTGTCCCAACTTCTATTTCCGTTATGTTATAGAGTAAGCTTGTGTGTAAATCATATGCGAGTTTTAGAAAAATCGGATATGCATTCTCAAAAGTTCAAGGTCAAAAGGTCATACTGGGTGACCTTAAATAGATATTGTTTCAAAACTAGACATGCGATATATCGTTGGAAAGCTTATTTTATGCTCTTTCAAACAAAACAAGAATCAGCTCTTTACGCCAATTAGATGAAGAGCAGTGTTGTCCGAATGTTTCGTGTATGTCCCAAAGTGGGCGATTTTTTCGTATTTTTAAGTCCCCATAATTCAGAAACTTCGTCACACAGGGAGCTACAACTTTGGACAATTCCACATCTCGACCATCCCTACGAAATACTAAAATTTGGTAAAAATCTAAGATGGTCGGATCAGAAATCCCTGTTTAATTTGTTGATTTCACATGGAATGACCCCTTTACGATTTCAAGTAGTTTGAACGAAACACAAAGCCTTAACCGTATGCAGGGGGCATTTGGGGACCTTGCTCATTCCCGTGCTACAATTTTTCGGTTGTTTGGTGAATTCAGAAGAGGCCGGACATCGCTTAAAGATGGAGAGAGAGTTGGAAGTCCGGTAACAGCTGTGTCAGATGAAAATGGCCGCTGTGGAAGAAATGATTCGAGAAAATCCTCGAACAACTTTCAAGGACATTGAATCTACAGTGAACATTGGATCGCCAGCAGTAACAGAAATTCTTCATCTTCGGCTCAAGTTGGTTTCATCTCGTTGGGTGCCTCACACTTTGAACAGCAGAAGCACATGCGTGTGGAATGGTGTGAAGAAATGCTTGCAAGATTTGATGGAGGCAATTCTCGACGCGTCTCTGACATTGTTACTGGTGATGAGACTTAGATCTATCAATTTGACCCTCAAAATAACGCCAGTCTACAGTTTAGATCTTTCCAGACGAAAATCCACCCACGAAAGTGAAGCGGCCGCGAAGTGTGGGGAAGATGGTCGCAACTTTCTTCTTCAAATTTGGCCATGTTGCAACTGTTCCACTTGAAGAACAAAGGACTGTTACTGGTTAGTGGTACACCACTGTTTGCCTAACAAAAGTGGTCCAGAAGCTTCGGGAACGGCGTCCAAGAACTGGATTGCGTGGGATCCTGCTTCATCATGACAACACGTCCACGCACACGGCGAACATCACAATTCAGTTTTTAGAACCTACAGATGTCAAGCTTATGACCCATCCGCCGTATAGCCCTGACCTGGCCCCGTGTGATTTTTTGTTCCCCAGGATCAAAGATCGCATGCGTGGTAAGAGATTTTGCAGCCCTGAAGAAGCTGTAGTGGCTTACGAGAATGAACTTTCAACACTGGAAGAAAAAACTGGCAACACTGCTTCCAAAAGTGTTTTTCGAGGATGCAAAAGTGTGTACAGTGTAATGGTGAATACTTTGAGAAAATGTAAGTATTAAATTGATTTTAAGTATGTAAGTTATTTCACATCTCAAAACTTTCGTAGTGACCTTCGTATTAGACCCATATTTTTTTTTCTTTTTGCTGAAACATTTTCTTCGATATACAGCCTCCCAAATAGCTGCTCTCCTCTCGCGTTGCTCGAAAAACTGAAACATGCCAAATTAAAAATTTTACTGTAGAGAAACGAGTGTAATTAGTAACATAATCGCAAGTTGTATGTTTCGGTGGAGGACCAAAATTCGTCTATTGGTTCAATAGGAATCGCGCAATTCACTCGCAATGTTGCAAACTTTGAAATATTTGCTAACTTCATTTTTTTCTGTCTTCACGAGCAATATCAACCATCTGCTTCTAGCATCGAAATCGACTCCATAAGGTCTCTTGAAAATGTAAAGGACTTAGGTTTCTGATTATTACATCGCACGTTATAGCATGATGAAAAGCTGAAAATTTCATTAAGACGCCATGTTTGCACGCCATTTTCTGAAAAAACCCACCTTTTAAAAATCTGAATTTTTTTTACAACTATTGGAGAGGTACCTAAGTATTTAATATCCGTTAACCGTTCATGCGGTTGCAGCCCCTAACATTCGCAATTAATTATTGAAATTTCAATTTTTTACTTGAAATGTAAATATTTCATATGGGCGTTTAGGTCCTATACACAAGGCGATTTGAAAGGGAGTGTGATAATTTTGAGAGATGAATCCTGACATCAAATCCAGTAGAAAAGTTCCTATCAACATGAGTCGAATTCCGCTTAGTTTTCGAGTTACAGGGTTTCCAACTCGGGACCCAAAATCGGCCCGCGACAATGGAAAATAAAATCAGAAACTGTGTGTTCAAGTTATGATGAACTTCAGAAAGTCGGTTTGTGTCAATATGATAATTTTTACATGTGTTGGAATTCGGTTAGCAGTGTTGCCAACATGGTAGAACTTTTGTTTCCGAATGATACTACGTGGTTTTTATTTGATATTTGGTATTCATTAATGATTGTAAACATCACATGAAGCACAATTTTCTCCCCATCACCACAGTTTTCGAAAACTTTGAGCCAGCAATTCAAACCTCTGTAGCTCAGCTCCTAATTAACCTAGAGATATGATTTTGGTATGTATCTCTTCAGGAAGGATGGAAGTTTCTAATGCTGTGTATATCATGCATGTAATGGGTCCCGCCCTGAAGGGGGAGGGGGGGCAAAGTTGGGTGTTTATAGTTTTCCCTCTCTCCCTTCAAAATTTGGGAGGTACATCCCCCTGATGGAGCTACAAGGATAAAAAATAGCATCCATAGAGACAAATGAACATACTAACTAGCCATACCCAGTCCATGACTTTGGGCTTGAGAGGGGTGAATAGGAGGGGTATTGAATTTACCCTTTTTCTTATTGTATATTTTCTTATAAAGACAAAAAAATTTCAAATTTGAGGAACTCTGGCAACATTGTTATTCATCGTACGCAAGAAAAAAAATATCACATTTACGACAGATATTTGGGACAATGATACACAAAAGTCAAACTCGTCGGTTCAATACGAATGAAAAAAGAAATTTGGAACCCCGAACCTACGTGACACATCCTGTATATTATCCACTGTAATGCACTCTAATGTTGACAGCCCTAGCGACATTCCTAATTATCACACACACACACACACACAAACCATACCTTGTTGAAAACCTTATAGACCAGCCATCCCAACAATGTAACTTTTGTGTGTCTCGGGCCAAACCAGTAAGAGAAGACGACGAAAGTCATTTTTTAAAAAATCAGATTTTGTCAGACTGTGGCAACGCTGTTATTTATCGTACGCAAGGAAAAAAATTCTCACATTTGCGCCAGACACTGGAGACAATGATACAATAATAATAATAATAATAATGCGGGTGTAGGTTCAATAGGAATGCAGGAAAAAAATCTGAACATCGAACCTACGTCAATCATCCTGTATTTTTTTTCGATAGATTGTGGGATACGCTAACATTGGCAAAACTGGTGACGCCCCTAATTGCCAGACATACAGTAATACCTTGTTTTAAACCTTATAACACACACATTCCAACAAGGTATCTTTCATGTCTCTTGGGCGAAACTAGTAAAGGAAAAAGAAGAAATTCAACATTTTGGTGGGAAAACCATCTTTTTCGAAATTTGTCGGACTATGGCAACGCTTTTATCGTACGCAAGGAAAAAAATTCTCACATTTACCCCAGACATTGGGAACAGCGATATAGAAAAATGAAGGGCTTAGGTGCAATAGGAGGGAAGAAAAAAATTCGGAACCTCCAACCTACGTAAATCATCCTGTATTTTTTTCGATAGGTTGTGGTATACGCTAATATCGGCACGGTTGGCCACGCTCCTAATTGTCAGAAACATATCAGCTACACCTCGTTGGAAGGCTTATGGAACAGACATTCCAACAAGGTTACTTTCGTGTCCCTCGGGTCAAACTAGTAAAAGTAGAAGAAAACGAAATTCAAAATTTTGGTGGAAAATCTAATTTTTCGAAATTTGTCGGACTATGGCAACGCTGTTATTTGTCGTACGCAAGGAAAATAATTCTCATATTTCTGTCAGACATTGGAAACGACGATGTAGAAAAATGAAAGGTTTAGGTGGAATAGGAGTGAAGGAAAAAATTCGGAACGCCGACCCTACGTGTATCATTCTGTATGTTTTCGAGAGATTGTGGTATAAGCTAACATTGGCAGGCTTGGCCACGCTCCTAATTGTCAAAAACATATCAGCTATACCTCGTTGGAAAGCTTATAGAACAGACATTCCAACAAGGTAACTTTCGTGTCCCTCGGGCCAAACTAATAAAAGACGACGAAAGCTTTTTTTTTTAAAAAAAAAAATCAGTTTTTTCGAACTTTATCGGTCTATGGCAACGCTGTTATTTATCGCACACAAGAAAAAATCCCACTTTTATGCTAGACATTGTAAACAAAAATATTAAACATGAAGCTACATGGAAGAAACATGCAGTGTACTCACCACTGTAATTTCTCATGGTAACTGCGGTAACAGCCGGGGATGCAGAGTGCGACGCCGCAGCCACTACAAACTATCGAGACCTGTTTGCAAATTCCGCGAGACGAACACTCCTTGCACCACCTCCTACTCGATATCGTATCCGGAATATACTGTAAGATATCTCTCGATGGGTTGTAAGTGGGTACTGCGCAGGGTTTGCCCAAGTGGGCCCAGCCCGAAAAAACCCACGGGTTTTTTCGGGTTGGACCCACCTGAAAAAACCCACTTTAAAACCCACCTGGGTTTTTGAACTATTTGTTAGTATATTATTGGTACAACTAAGGTAATCACATTGTAAGTGATTTTTATCAGATTTTAGACTTTCCTTGGGTGAATTAGAGGCTTTCACGTTAAGGTATACAACATCATTCAACATAAAACATTTATAAAGCTCTGAATGCACTAAATGAATTTTAAATAACAATTTTGTACTTTAGAAAATATTTTCCGTGAACAGTGTGCTCATCGACTCGGCGACACCGAGGGACGTTATCACTCATATGTTTGACGGGTTTAAGGTCATAGGTGCCGGTACTAATAGTACATATGTAAATACATTAGTAAAACTATTACTATTATTTCTTACCTTTGCTCTAAAACACAAGTTTTTTCAACTAAAATCTGGTTGAACAATAACAGTTTAGTTCAATCATTTGTTGCTGCTCTTCAAATAAACATTCTGAAGAATCAACACCAGCAATAGCGTAAAAATTCTTGTCAAATTTAAGAAGCTTAATGCTCGGGGTTCAGAAGACTATGTAACGCTTACTATTTCAAGTGCTGAGTTCAAATTTCCGTGCTAGTAGAAGTTTTGATGTACACGCCGTGAAAGAAGTGCTCGGGAAATTCCCGAATTAAACGCAGAAGGATCGGAAATGAATACTTCAACAATAAAACTATTTATTTTACGCTTAAGCCTGCCATACGTCCCGTAAAAAACGGAACAGTCCCGTTATTGGGCCCAGAGTGACCCGCGTCCCCGTAAATTTAGTCGGGACAGGAAAATGTCCATATTTTAACTCCGTTACATTTCTGCTATAAATATCAGCTTATTCGAAACGTGAAAAACAAAAAATTCTGACATTGGCTGGGAATCCTGTAATTAGTGAATGAACAGTACGCTGTTGCATGTAGCAGTTTCGAGGAAGTTATTACACCACCCTGTTCGACTTGATAGCGAGTGAAATTTGCAATGCTACTTTTTCCATTGAACTTGATGGAAACTCGGATACTCTCCGGAACATTAAAAAAAAAAAAAAAAAGGCTTTGAGTGTTTCTACATTTACAAACACAGGGAAGATGGCTGACCTGTTCTCCAGCAACTCATTAGATAAGTTAACAAGAATTGTGCTTTACTCCAGGTCTTAGAAAAATGTAAATCTGGTCCTGACAATTACACACGACACAGGGAGAAAAATCAGCTTTTCATCAGATTAAACTGACGAACGTAATTTTGGCAAATACAGCCATGTAAATAAATATTGCTAAACGCGCGAAGAATAT
The DNA here is from genome assembly GCF_964235325.1 of Thermobia domestica. Classification (NCBI taxonomy): domain Eukaryota; kingdom Metazoa; phylum Arthropoda; class Insecta; order Zygentoma; family Lepismatidae; genus Thermobia; species Thermobia domestica. The sequence goes on along the minus strand of NC_137465.1, from coordinate 80,398,883 downwards.
TGAAAGTAGATTGTACCACTGATTTAAATAATTTGCATATTGTTTTCCTGTAAAGCATTTTTATAGCACATCTTAAGTTTTTAGGCACCTTTGGCAAATACAGCGAACGTAATTTTGGCAAATACAGCCATGTAAATAAATATTGCTAAACGCGCGAAGAATATTGAAAGTAGATTGTACCACTGATTTAAATAATTTGCATATTGTTTTCCTGTAAAGCATTTTTATAGCACATCTTAAGTTTTTAGGCACCTTTGGCAAATACAGCGAACGTAATTTTGGCAAATACAGCCATGTAAATAAATATTGCTAAACGCGCGAAGAATATTGAAAGTAGATTGTACCACTGATTTAAATAATTTGCATATTGTTTTCCTGTAAAGCATTTTTATAGCACATCTTAAGTTTTTAGGCATCTTTAGTCTATACAATTAATTGCAGGGTACGAAGAGAAAAGCTGCTGCTGCTTAGTGAACTTTCGCCAATTATATTCTTGAAAAAAAAAAAAAAAAAAAAAAAATTAAATAAAATGAAATCTTTTACTTTTAGTCTCACGGTTATGCCAGCTATTCTCAAGGTGACGGTGATGAGAAATGAATGAAATGACGGAATGAAGAAAGTGTGAGGAAACGTGAGAATCCCGAGAAAATCCACGCACAAGGTGTTTGTCCACCACAAAGCTCACTTGGCGCGAGCTGGGATCGTACTAGGGACCCCATGCACCAGAGGTGAACGCTCTACCACTGAGCCACCGCGGCCTATTACACTTTTGTTCACAACCAGACTATAGTTCAATTCATTGTGTTGGAAAGTTGAGGGGGGGGTCTGAGGTGTCCCGTATTCTCATGGAGAAAATATGGCAGCTTTATTTATGCTGGAAGATGTTAATTTCATGTAAGACATTTTGAAATATTTATTTATTTCATACAACATGAATTGTATCTTTGTTTTAAATTAATAGACCCCTTTTGGTATTCATATTTGGCGAATGTCAGTCAGGCTTCTGGATGACTCGATCTACATTTGTTCATTTGTCTGCCGAGGTCCATCATGGCTAAGCGGTTAGTGTACGCGTCTTCGGCGTGAGTGATCTGGGTTTGCTTCCCGGAGGGAGCTCATGTGGTTCGGATTCCACTTTAATCAGTAGGTCCCGTCTCATATAGCCTCGCTGCTGAAAGGAACGTTAAACTCAAAATCAACTTAATTCGTTTGTCTGCCTCTACCACACACACTACAGGGTACAACTTTCGGCCTTTTAAGTTAAAATTTTCAGAGTACACGCACGAGACACTCTAAATATTCTGTATAGATTTTGGCGGCATACCAACGTAAAATGTCAAAATATCGGACATTTTTTCAAAACAGCGAGTATCTACGCTACGAAGCGCAATTTTTAGTCTTTTAAGTTGAAAGTTTGACGATGGAAGCACAAGGTATGCTAAATTTGCTGTATAGGTTTTCTCGGCGATCGAATGTAAAATTTCAAAATGGCGGCCCTTTTTTCAAAACGGCAGTGAGTAGAAAATTGTTGCAAGTTGTTACAATGACAATCTTGATATATAAATCACATTTTAACACTTTTACCCCAAAGATATTGAAATATTTCGAAAAAACCCCATTAAACCCGAAAAAACTCAATTAAACCCGAAAATACCCATATGGGCCCAGGTGGGTTGGGCTTTTTCAAAAAAGCCCGGGTTTTTTCAAACCCTGGTACTGCGCCACGCCCAGGCACAAATGCGCGAGTAGGTATCGCGTCCCTGGCCATCCCTATCAAACAGTTTATAACGTGCTCCCGAAATTCCAAACTTGACGATGGCTCGTTCGGAAATATCGTAAAAGCGTTGACCATTGCCACATTGAGAAGGTGGAAAAACAACTTCGTCGTCCACTTCTTGGTTTTGCGTGCTGTTGAGTACGAATTGGCCATCCTATCTGCCAGATCAACATATCCCATATGCCTGTTATAGTCCTCCACTATATCAGGCTTACGAGCATCTCCATCTTTCGTTAGGAAAGTGCGTACTGGTGGTGCAGGATGCATATTGGAAAGCACGTAAACATCTCGTTTGTTCTTCCAGCGGATTGCAGTCAAGTCGTCCTTGACATACACGTCCTGTTCTCCTTTCTTCATTTTCTTAGAATAAAGGTCACGTGGCATGTCGTTACGTTTAGGTCTAACAGTACCGCAGCATAAAATGTTTCTGGAAGCCTTGAGTTCACAAAACAGTCTGGGAGAACAGAAGAAGCTGTCCATGTAGAGCTTATGACCCGCTCCCGTCAATTCCCCCACTAGTTTGTGTGCTATGGCTTCAGTCATTGTCCTATTAGAAGTGTCCAAGTCATGCATCTTCCCTAAATAAACAAGCATATTGCAAATATATCCGTTGTCACAACAGATTTCGAATACTTTTATTCCAAATCTTTTGTGTTATTTCGAAATATACTGTTTGAAGCCAACACGACCTTCGAATGGCACAATAGCTTCATCGAGTGAAAGGTGTTCAGTTGGATGGAACACCTTTTTGAACGAAGTATTGAACAATTCAAAGATCTTCCGGAACTTCCATAGCTTGTCTACGTGTGGGATGTTGGGATCTGGAGCATTCTGATTGTCTTCGAAATGAAGGAAACTGAGAATGTGTAGAAATCTATCACGCGTCATGATTTGCCCAAACCATGGCATGTGATATAGCTTGTTAGTTGACCAGTAATGTTTGAAAGAAGGTCTCACTAGGTGTCCCATGTGAAATATAGCAGCTATAAAGAGGTAAATCGAAACGGTAGCGGGATTTTGACGTGCATTGTTACCGATATTAGACCTGCCGCAGAAGGCTATACGAGGGTCACTACGAAAGTTTTGAGATGTGAAATAACTTATATACATAAATTCAATTTAACACATTTTCTCAGTTTTCACCATTACACTGTGGACACTTTTGCATCCTCGAAAACCACTTTTGGAAGCAGTGTTGCCAGTCGTTTTCTTCAAGTGTTGAAAATTCATTCTCGTAAGCCACTACAGCTTCTTCAGGGCTGCAAAATCTCTTACCACGCATGCGATCTTTGATCCTGGGGAACAAAAAAAATCACACGGGGCCAGGTCAGGACTATACGGCGGATGAGTCACAAGTTTGACATCTGTAGATTCTCAAAATTAAATTGTAATGTTGGCCGTGTGTGCGGACGCGTTGTCACGATGAAGCAGGATCCCACGCAATCCAGTTCTTGGACGCCGTTCCCGAAGCTTCTGGACCACTTTTGTTAGGCAAACAGTGGTGTACCACTAACCAGTAACAGTCCTTTGTTCTTCAAGTGGAACAGTTGCAACATGGCCAAATTTGGAGAAGAAAGTTGCGACCATCTTTCCCACACTTCGCGGTCGCTTCACTTTCGTGGGTGGATTTTCGTCTGGAAAGATCCGGACTGTAGACTAGCGTTTATTTTCAGGGTCAAATTGATAGATCCAAGTCTCATCACCAGTAACAATGTCAGAGACGCGTCGAGAATTGCCTCCATCAAATCTTGCAAGCATTTCTTCACACCATTCCACACGCATGCGCTTCTGCTGTTCAAAGTATGAGGCACCCAACGAGACGAAACCTTCCTGAGCCGAAGATGATCATGAAGAATTTTTGTTACTGCTGGCGATCCAATGTTCATTGTAGATTCAATGTCCTTGAAAGTTGTTCGAGGATTTTCTCGAATCACTTGTTCCACAGCGGGAATATTTTCATCTGACACAGCTATTGCCGGACGTCCATCTCTCTCTCCATCTTTAAGCGATGTCCGGCCTCTTCTGAATTCACCAAACCACCGAAAAATTGTAGCACGGGAATGAGCAAGGTCCCCAAATGTCCCCTGCATACGGTTAAGGCTTTGTGTCTCGTTCAAACCACTTTTGAAATCGTAAAGGATCATTGGCCGAGAATGTTCCCTTTCGAGTTCCATTCTAAGGTGATACGGCCACGCCGATAAGCGAGGAGAGTTGAAACTTGCTTCGCTTCTTCGCTCTGGATGCCACTACCGGATGCAATTGTTGGAATTCAAATACTGTGCCACAACAATGTGTATCTCAAAACTTTCGTATCTTAAAACCACAAGTTCTACGACCTGGTTCGTAAGAAACAGTAGGAAAAACCCAAGAGGACTATAATTATGTCATACGCCGGGCAGACAATCCAACGGCGCCAACGAAAGGTGCTCTTCCCGACTGATTTCCCACTGCCTTCCGCCAGTCCGAGGCACGACTGGTGGAGAAAAGCGGTTCCTTTGACTCAATCATCGTCCTCTTCCTGCTCATCACAAACCTCAACCTCATTGTTTGTCCCCCTTACCGGCACATAGCCTCCCTCATCCTCATTCATCTCAAGTTCACCATCATTCACAATGTCCATGTCCTCGCCTTTCAATATGTCCGCAATATCCTCTTCGAAGAGAGATTTACAAGCCATTTTGAATTGCAATTTCCACCACCACCACCACCAACAACAACAAAAAAGGAAACTGAAAATACCCCTTGATGCTAGGTACGCGATACGCCACTGCACAATTATACCAATACCACGCAAGACCGCTGGTCTAGGAAATAGATTCCAGACCCATCAAGACAAAAGCTAATTTCCAACTACAACGGGGAATATTCACGTAGGTTGGATGTTCCGAATTTTTTCCTCCATTCCTATTGTACCTAAACTCTTCATTTTTTTTTTTTTTTTATATCATTGTTCCGAATGTCTGGCGTAAGTGTGAGAATTTTTTCCTTGCGTACGACAAATACCAGCGTTGCCATAGTCGGACAAATTTGGAAAAAGTAGATTTGTTCGCAAAAATTTTGACTTTCGTCGTCGTCTTTTACTAGTTTGGCCAGACACGAAAGTTAGCCTGTCGAAATGGGTTTCTCATATGGCTTCCAACGAGGTATAGCTGATATGTTTGTGACAATTAGGGGCATCACCAGACTTGCCAATGTTAGCGTATACCACAATCTATCGAAAAAATACAGGATGATTCACGTAGGTTCGGTGTTCAGAATTTTTCCCTCCATTCCTATTGAATCAGAACCTTCATTTTTTGATATCATTGTCTCCAGTGTCTGGCGTAAATGTGAGATTTTTTTTTGCTTGCGTACGGTATATAACAGCGTTGCCACAGTCTGACAAAATCTGAAGATTTTTAAGTTTTTTTTTTTTTTTTTTTTGAGAAAATGGCGTCTTAATGGAATTTTCAGCTTTTCATCATGCTATAACGTGCGATGTAATAATCAGAAACCTAAGTCCATTACATTTTCAAGAGACCTCACAAGTAGGTTTCGATGCTAGAAGCAGATTTTTGATATTGCTCGTGAGGAAAAAAAAAAAATGTTTCAAGTTAGCAAAAATTTCACGAAAGTTTGCAACATTGCGAGCGAATTGCGCGATTCCTATTGAACCAATAGACTAATTTTGGCCCTCCACCGAAACATATAACTTTATATTCTTCTTGCTGTTGCGATTATGTTACTAAGTACACTCGCTTCTCTACAACAGAACTTTTAATTTGACATGTTTTTCAGTTTTTCGTGCAATCCGAGAGGAGGGGAGCCATTTTGGAGGACTGTATCTCGAAGAAAAAATCTTTTTCAGCAAAAAGAAAAAATATGGGTCTGATAATATTGCATGTAGATACCCTATATATAAAATAAATAAATAAATAAATAAATGAAATCTAAGACTATGATGGGGACTAATTGTGGTTTGCCTGGACGATTTGAAGTGGAATCGGTCATATACTACTTGATATTCGTCCTATTCGTGAAGATAAAGTGCAACAACAAATGAAAGTCCAATCCGGTTGCTGTTTTAATGAACAGTCTTTCAGTCGTTTGATCTGAAATGACCTTGCAGAACCTGAATAAATATTGTCACTGCAGGAGGGTAGGAAGAGCGAATCCCCTCTCTTTGAGTGTGAAAACGCTTTTAATCAAATGCTTAGTGAGAGTGAGCCAATTGCTATAGCGCTTTTAAGATTTGAAGTTTTACTCCTAATCCATCTTGTCATAACTGACTACATTAGAGAACAAGTAATGCAAATATGATGAGATACAATCACATGTGCAAATTTAGAATTTGAGATAAAATGATCGGATAGCGTCCATATTTTTTCGAAAATTTTGATTTTGTAAGTAGGCATGTAAAAGCTCACCCGAACCTAAGAGCATCAGATGATTACGGAGGGGGAGAAACATCTTAAAATATGGGAAACAAAGAATGAAAATAAATTAATTGGATTCGATCCTCAATGGGATTCGATCCGTGAACCTCAACATTACGAAACGACTATTCACTCATCTACGGAGCCACGCAGAACGATAGGCAGTCATACATCCGACATGAAAAGTTTAATTACTTAAAAAACGTTTATTTGTAATTGGGAAAGGTAGGAAATTCCCAGTCTCTAGTTTTTCTTTCCCTGGTACTAACTTAATTGCTGTTGTCCCAGCCTGGGAAGAATATTTTTCACCCGTCTAGAAACTTTCATAACAATTTTCATTTCTAGCAACACAAAACATTTACCCATAGCTGTTCTGCATAATTATACTTACACGAAACAATTACTTCCAATTCTATTACTTCCAGTGCCAAGCAAACAGAAATACTAGATATGAATTTCTATATCTCGCGAATAGTCTTGCAAAAATATCCAAATTCAACTTTTCTACTTGGAACAGGGGGAGCACACACGCGGGGTTTAGGGAGCAGGTTGCGCCCATGAGACTTGTTTTGGGGAAGAAGGGACATAAATTTACGTTCAAAATGGCAAAATCGCACGTTTAATTATACCATAATTTTACTTTTAAGAACGCCAAATGCGAAGGAGATCGAATGTTCTGTCTTTAGCGTGAACGAATAAAATTATGGCTGAGAGTGGAAGTGAACAGAGACTGATGATCACGAACAATGGATACTACAAAGCAATGGCGTAGCCAGGAGATCTGGAACTTCCGACATTTGTGTAAGTTGTTAAAATAAGTCCTATGGGTAGAAACATACCGAAGAGACATCGAGGTCGAGGTTTAAGTCGCCGTCGCACCGTCGATACTGGCACAAACACATGGATTCAAATGAGTATGCGCAGATGATGTACCCGTTGTCTCAAAAAAGGTTGAGCGCATTATTTATTGCTGTTTTGAGGAAAAATTTGTAAGTCCAACTTCGGGTATCTTCGGAAAACGGAGAAATATAAATTTGGACAAATTAACAGGGTGGATTGATTTAAATCAGTCTGATTTAAATCAAGATTTAAATCACTTGATTTTTTAAATAAAAATCGTTGATTTAAATCGAATTCCGAAATAAATTAATTTAAAGTGAAAATAAGTAAAATTCAGTTTCTGTTCTGTTATTTCGCTAATGGAAGTTAATAATCATAATACAAGGAGACTCAAATGTACAATATAGTATGAAAACAAGTGTCATGCAGAGGATGATTAGGGAAAATCCCGTTTTGAATAGGTAACGGAGTAATCCTGCTTTCTTCTTTTCGTAACATTGGGTTTGGGTTTTAAAATCGTTAACTATTCCGACGGGGAAATCACCGTCGACATTTAAGACGAAAATTCTCTTGGTGCGTGTCTGTTTGTTTGTTCCCAGATAATAGGATGTATTTAGAGGGGTCCTATCCCCTCTCCATTTTTTTTTTTAATTTTATAACTTTAGGCGAAATTTATGTATTTCATGCCGCAAGCTAGTTCTAAGTTTTTAAAACTAGGCCCCTGCCAAATATCAGTAACTTTTGTGAAAAAAACTGTTATGTTGATAAACATTGCTGTACTTTTCCTTAATGCTTAACCTTTTAAATTATATGACATATTAGGTAATAGGGTAGTATCTTCATTATTCGATTAAAAAAGTACCAATAAGGCTTTTTACATCGTTTTCTTCAAGACAGGAGGCATTTTAAAACACGTTACATATGCTTTCACGCCTTTCTGCGTTGAGGCATAGTGTGTGATGAAGTCATAAATTTAAAAAGGTATTTTTTGTTATCGGGTTACAGTTCGCATTCAGAAGACAAATTTTGCACACTCGTTCAGTGCACCCCTTAATAATTTTCAAATGTTTTCATATCTTGCCGTGGGAACAGCGGGGTCCAGAGGGGCATAAATGTTTTTAAAAAGGATATTTTTAACAGAAATAGCTTTTTTCGGGATTTTCCCGCCTCGGTACCGTTTGAAACGTTGTTCTATTCTGAAGAAAATGATGTACGTACTATGCTCCTAGAATAAATAGAGATGTCTCAGGAAACTGTTACCTGAGATCCTGTTTTATACGGAAATCTGGGGTATTTGGGGAATATTATTTTTTGCGGGCTTACTTTTGCACCTACAGGATTGAAATTTTGCACATTTACTCAGTGTACCCCTCAATATTTTCAGATCTCTGCCTTAAAACAGGGGGGGGGGGGGGTCACTGAGTAAAAATTAAAAATATATATATATTTTTAACAAAAAATTCTTTTTTTCGTGATTAACCCGCCCCAGATACATGCCGAAGACATTTGAAGGGTATCGTTTGAAAATTTGATTTATTATGAAGAGAATAATGTACAAATCATGATCCTAGGCAAGGTTGGCTGGTTTAAACCAAGGTAGTTTAAACCCTGGTTTAAACGAAAAACGAAAAATCTTCGTAAAAGCTTGATGAACACACATTTGTGGGTTATTACGTTTCACTCCCGTATATTATTCGTATTATACTCAGACCTAAATTCCCCATTCATTACTGAGAAATTATACTACAAAAGCAACTTTTTTTTTAAAAAAATATAGAAGTTTATGAATGTTTCTTTTGTGATTTTTTATAGTTTGTTATTATTGTTATGCAATTGCAATCAAAAAAATTCTAAATATTGTTTCGTTTTAATAATGTTTACTATTGATAAAATACATTGAAATGCCGTACTTGGGGGGGGGGGGGGTTTACAAACCCCATGAGAGGCATTTATTGAAATCAGAAGTAACTTTTGTAACTATTTATGTATAAATGGGTCAGAGCCAAAGTGGACTCAAATAATTCGTACCTTTATTCACTTTTCTTACTGATATGCAAATTAAGTCGTATTTCTTTAATTTGGACTAATAAAAGTCGTAGTGAACTAACTTGGACTAAATTAGTTCTTCTGTACTCTGCAGTACTTTGAAATTGTCCATATGTAATTCTGTATAATGGTTTCACTTGTGCAACTGATTATCTTTTTTCCTTCTGAAATGACTCTTGACAATTATATTAACAAGTATGTAAAGATTAGTACAACAACGTATTTTTTATCAGGAGTCCTTCGTGAGTGAGTCGGCAGACGTATCGCATTTGAGGCCAATTAGTCCCGGTTCCGAGTTCAAACGGAGGATAATTTCTCTCGGATGTAAGCCGAGAAGCGGTTTGGATTCCACTTTGGGCTTATGTGACCCCTTCTAGTATAACCCGGTAGTTGCATAATAATGAAAAGGACAAAAAAAAAAAAAAAAAACTTGTTTCTGTCCATATGTGTTATAAGTACGTAGAGCAAATTATTTAAACCAAAAAAACCGGGTTTAAACCAAAAAAACGGTGTTTTTTTTTTTCAATAAAAATCATGGTTTCTGCCAGCCCTGATCCTAGAATAAATAGGGATGTCTGAGGAAATTGTTATATTACATCCGGGTCATCTGAGGCATTGTGGGAATGTTCTTAGCTCATTGTTAAATAGTTCCCTCACCCGTACTGCTCAAGATAGAAGCTTCAAATTTTGTACACACATTTAGTACACCCCTTAGTATTTCCCAGTTGATTTTGAGATCTATGCGTTAACACAGGGGAATCCAAAATTTAAAAACAAAAAAAAAAAAAAAAAAAAAAAGTTTTAAGAAATGCTTATTACTCTCAAAATTTCCCGCTTCAGGGACATGATAGGGAAATGTGAATGTTACCGTTTCAAAAGCTGTTCTACTCTAGAGTGATGTATGTATCATGATCCTAGGATAAATAGGGATGATGATGTAGCTGCTTGGCTGAAAGTCTATAATTTACCTTTAAAAAAGCCATAATTTAAAAGGGTTAAGAAACATTTTTTGGGATTGATATGGGTTAACGATTAGGGATAATTCAAAATTCAACCCCAATACTTTAACTTAAATTGCATAATTAGCATTTAATACTAATTCCTAATGCTTTTTCTTCAGTTTGCGACTTGTATTATACGAGGAGAAAAATTTGATTTAAATCAAAAAAATCGATTTAAATCAAAAAATCAACAAAAATGATTTTTTTAAAAAAAATCATGATTTTTTTACACCCTGCAAATTAAAAAAAAAGGCCTGAAAAAAATAACTGTAGGATATATGAAACATATAAAACTTAGGAAAAGCCACTTCAGCAAAACGAGCAGGATTTTGTTGTGGGTAAACAGTTTAATCATATTATTATTAATTTCGCACAAATGTGCCACACATCATAGCATGGGCGGCGATTAGGGGGGCAAAGGGGGACAGTTACCCCCCACTCTTTTGAAATGACCCATTAATGTCGCTATATAGTTTCATTTGGAAATATAAAGTTTTTGTATGTATTAAGGTTCATAGAATGAAAATGGTACCATAAAATATTTGCCGCTCCGTGAGTACATATTAGTTGTCTTCCCGTGCAGTTAAGAAAGCTACAGGAGTTGCGTTTTAATTCCCACGAAAAATGGCTCAACAATTAACCTATCCGAGTGTACTTTCATATTCATTTCTTCTTACAAGGGCTCGATATGTTAGTCAGCCGCTTTGGAACTAATTGAGATAACATTTCGCAGAAAAAGAAGTCCTTCATAAGCAGTGTTTCTTTCAGAAACAATGTTCGGGGGGGGGGGGGGTGGCACACTTAGTATCCCGGGGTGGCACTTCAGGTACTATTCTATTCATTATTATATTATAGACGTATTATTTTGGTCTCCTTTGGGGGGAGGCTCTGAGCTTCGGGGTGCAGTACCCCTCAAAAAAAAAAAAAAAAAAAAAAAACATGTCTGGAAGAAACTCTCACAACTTATTCTGTAATTGCACAAAAATCGACAGTTCCTGAAATGTCTTTTCTTCTTTCTAATAGTAAGGAATATTTGATTTGATTTTTTAAATATCTCTTCAGCAGTGAGACTATATGAGACGTGAACGTACCGATTAACGTAGAATAGGAACCACATGAGCTCCCGCCAGGAATCGAACCCGAGTCTCCCACGTCAAAGTTGCGGCATTGTTTTGCAGTGTAATATACGAGTTCAGGGGTGTACATATAAAATTTTGTATATACAATTAAATTTAGTGAATTTAACATAATTCTAGGTTTTAGGATTATTTGGGATAACTGGAGTGTGGAGTGATTCTAAGTATTGTTGAAATGAAATGAAATGAAATCTTTAAGTTTAACGTCCCATGGTTATGCCGGTTAGGCTAAAGGAGACGTTGATAATAAGAAATAAGTGAAATGAATAAAGTGGGAGGAAACGGGAGAACCCCGAGAAAACCCACGAGCACGGCGTTTGTCCACCACAAAGTCCACACGGCGCGAGCTGGGATCGAACCAGGGACCCCAAGCACCGGAGGTGAATTACTGACCCACCGCGCCCCCTTAAATATTGTTGAGTTTTAATATATTCCAAGAAAGTGAAAACTGCACCTAATGGCAATAAACATGTTTCGGGAAGCTGCAAAAGTATTTCTTTAAATGTCTCAGCATATGCTTGTAGTATTTACTGTCGTTCTAAGAGTAATAACATATAATAGCATGCGTGGAACTAAAAAATATAAATTGTTCATTAATTCCCAGTTTCAATATAACTTTTGCAAAACAAGCCTCATTTTTCATTACTATTCGATTAATATTATTCTTTCTGTTTATTTGTTTTGCAAATTTGTTATTTAATAGGCCCCTAATCTGATCATACAAATTTCCAGAAAGAATTGAGATATTCATGAGCAAGGAATCAAACCTCTTCTTACACCTTCGTTGTTTAAGAGTACAAAGCGCTAGCATCTACTTTGCGTTGCTCTTGTAAATTTACTTAATAAAATATGAAACACGATATATGGTATTTTAACTGGAAAAGACAGTATCCTAATAGTTATACAACATTTCGTCAAGAAAAATGTTAGAAGCCACCAGGAAAACTAACATTGATTTACAAATATTGAGATCATGTCTTGCCCCCCCTGTTTTTAACGTCCAACCGCCGGCACTGCATCATAGCCCAAATACTGAACATATTTACCTCTTCTGGGATGCTTGTCTATCAGCAGACAGTTATCCTGGACATAACAGACATCAAACATTACGCATAAATATCTCTTGTTTTTAACTTTTTTTTTTTTTGTTATAATTAGAAATTTAAGGAGACTTTACAGGTATTCAACATTCATGAAATTACAGAACTTATAATCACAACTGCTGAACGTTTCTCCAAGGTGTTAAACGTTTGGTAAAGGAAGTAACAGGATCTGATGTCAGTGATTACACGTGTTGGTTAAAACCATTTTATAAGAAAACAGCTATTTCTGCGGAAACTAAAAGCAAACCAAGAGGCAAAAAGGAACTTTCTCTAACCCCTTCGTATCGGTTTGAATGTAACACAAAGAAATAATGGTACTTCAGAGGGTACTACAATATCAATGGTCTCTTTCAAAATATACGTATTTCAGTTTATATAATCAACTTTGGTCTCCATCCGCCCCATCTAAAGGGAGAGTGCTAACCAAGGCACTCGTAAGAGTGAACGCTTTTTGAGAAATTTTGACAGTACCTCCCGAGCACTTACCTTTTCATATGAAGAAATACTACAGTGGTCTGTTACTGCAGAAGAATGTGATTAAGAGAGAAGGAAACGTAATTTTTTTTTTTCATTGTATTTTTAATTGGAGTCGGCTTGTGAGAGAAGTAGCACGTAAAAATTAAAAGATTTTTTGTTGCTTCAAACTATTAGAAAACTTTCCAAAGGTCGTAATATGACCCCGTGCGATAATTGTAAACAATGATCAGGCCCGGAATTGGACAGATTTCTCCCAATCTAGCCCCGCGCTAGAGTGTTATCCAATCCATTCGACAGTGTTGTCTTAGCAGCCTAATGGACCCTGTAGAAACCAGTGTGGCCCCTACGACTAAATTTTGCAAATAATACATTATAATACATTCTATAAGTAAGTTGTTCCATTTTAGGTGTTCCACAGTAAGTTATACGATGATATGTTTAGTTTCCTTTCTTTAGGACGTATGTTAAGCAAGGGCGGATCCAGGACGGACTTCTGGTGGGGGTGGTGGGTTGTAATACTGCTACTTAGAGCTACTTTTAAGAGCTCCAAACTCTGGGATGCGTTTTATTTGTATATATAAAATAAAGTTTCCTGTTCTGGGGGGAAGCGATCGCCCCGATCGCCCCCCCCTGGACCCGCCACTGACGATAAGGAAATAATTCAACAAATAGGTTGAATAATTGATGCTCTGATCCTCACGGAGGAGGCCCTCTCAAGGCCTCCTCACCCTCAATTACCCTCGCCCTCAATGATACGAGGGCGAGGAAAAGTTTTGAGCACGAAGGCGAGGGCGAGCGAGGATAATGGACAACTCCTATCGCGAGGGCGAGGACAAGCTTCGATGGCGAGGGTGAGGGTGCGAGAGGGCGAGGAAAAGCTTCGACGGCGAGGGCGAGGGTGCGCGAGGGAGAGGACAAGTTTCGGCAGCGAGGGCGAGGGTGCGCGAGGACGAGGACAAGTTTCGATGGCGAGGGTGAGGACAAGCTTCGACGGCGAGGGCAAGTTTCGACAGCGAGGGTGAGGGCGCGCGAGGGCGATGGACAATTCCATTCGCGAGGGCGAGGGCCAACTGCTACTGCGAGGGCGAGGGTGAGTGAGGTCAAAGTAAAATGAACATCTATGCATGTGACTGTCTCTCTCTTTCAACATATTTGCATGTCTCCTTCTCCATTGCCATGAACTATGACATGAGATGGCTTGGGAGCAAAACTTCAAATCATAAAAGCGCTATATCAATGGGCTCACTCTCACTAAGCATTTAATTAAATGTGTTTTTTCACACTGAAAGAGAAAGGATTCGCTCTTCCTACCCTCCTGAAGTGGCAGAATATTTATTCAGGCTTAGCAAAGTAGTTTGAGATCAAACGATTGGAAGAGTGTTCATTCCAACAGCAACAGGATTAAGGTTTCATTTTTTGTTGCACTTTAACTTTACGAATAGGACAAATATCAAGTAATGTTTACCAACAGAACTACATATCTGAGATTCATCTCATTTTGGAGAAATGGTGCAGGAGACTGTAGTAGGAATTCCGCCCAAGTGTATGGAAGTTTTCAGTGCCTGGCGATTATGCTACCCGCCTTCCTTTAAAGCTAATTCGGTTGCAATACTTACTGACAAATGCTTCGGACTCAACTGGTGGAGCAGTTTTACCGTAAACCTCCATATGGCTGTACCATCCAGAAGTGTCCCTTACTGTACATACATTTGAGTCTCATTGTATTATGATTATCTTTCATAATCGATATAACAGAACAGGAGCTAGATTTTACTTATTTCCACTTTAATTTATTTTGCAATTTGATTTAAATCAACTATTATTTATAAAAAATAGTGATTTGAATCAGTCCCGCATGGAAAGTATTTGCGAGTTCCGCGGTTCACATTCACTTTGAGGCCGTACCCAGTGGCGTAGTTTGTGGGCTACCGGGCCTACTGGCGGTAGCCCTAGAATATTACAAAATGAAGTTACAATATAAACTAATTTATATTACTAATTTTATACTTTAATATCTTCTTTCAATGATACAAGTTTAACGACATGACAAGCTAGCAGAAACTTCTCTCTAGTTACTCCAGCATGAATTGTAGTTATTAGCGCATTCCTCTCGTTCCACGCCTCCAACTCGTCACACATCGTACGAACGGGCTGCCAGTTTCCTCTAGAAAAATCGGTTTCTTGGGCGTGAGCGGAGGGTTAAAGGCAAGTTATACGAGTAATGAGTGCATTTTCTAGGACTCCGGGAATTGCCCCGTCATCTTGAGCCTCGTTCCGTAGCGGTTTGCGTCAACGCAGTGCAAAATTTGTTTTACCAAGACCTGGGTCTAGATTTTACAGTATTTTACGATAGTCGACATAGCTTGCAAAGGCTCTTACAGACTGAGGTTCCTTCATTGGCTAATCACCTATTTCAGTGTTTATTATTACTTGCACAACTTACACTTACCCTAGTGAGTAGGGCTACAACCTATCCAATACAAAATGTAGGGACATTTCATGCAGCAAATGAAGATATGCTTCGCTTTTTTGCTTGGGAAATTTTGGTCTTTTTTCAAAATACTGCTTTAAATTGATAAAACAGACCTTGTATCGCTTCTCTATAACACAAACAATCATTTAAATAGTGGTTGCTGCTGATAATAATATAAAACATCGAAAATAAACTATGAATTTCGAAAAGATATTTCAAACAATTTTTCTTCAACATATTTACATTATGAATTCCACAGGATTAACCAATGTATATAAGAATTTTTTAACCTCCTATATACAAAAGTAAGCAGAGTTGGCAAAAACCGTGGTTGTTTTTGAAAATGCCAAAAACCCGTTTTTTTGGGGATGTTTAAACCAGGCTTTTTTGGTTTAAACCAGGCTTTTTTGATTAAGATTTTTTGCTTTATGTATTTATATTACATATTCACAGAAATAAGTTTGTTTCGCCCAGCGGGGTTATGCCGGAAGAACTCCCATAAGCTTAGAGAAGTCCGGTCAGTAAATTTCTTAAATTGAGAATCTCCCGCCCTAGCCATTGGGAAAATCCCGTCACTACTTCAATGTAAGACGATAACGGGAAGATCCTCTTATTGCTTTTCATGTAAAATTTAAAGGTCAACGTACCATAATCAGTACGCTAAAACTGAGGTATTAAATTACAAATTTAGTACGTGGATATCATTGAAAGTCCAATCCAAGCTAATGTTGGAAGCTACGTAGGCAATCGATAAATTTTGCCAATTTCTATCAATATATTTAAGCAATCTTGGCTTCTTTATAAAACAACACGCATTTAGGCATGCAGAAATATACAATTTGGTTTGTTTCGTATATTTAGGTTTAACATCCTTACGAAATACCGAGGTTATCAAGGAGAAGACTTTCGCTTGAACTGACATCCGAACCGCTACTTGGGTTACGCATGAAAGAAGGTTTGTGGTTCGACCGAGAATTGAACATGGGGCACCTTGATTAAAAGGTGAAAGGGAAATAAAACTATTGCAGGTGGTTTGATATCTGGAAACGTCACCATGAAGTTCACACGATTCGCATTTTTCATTCTTTTTATTTTTGTGGTTTAAAACAGTTATTAAAAAAAAAAATGGTGTAAACCAGCCAACCCTAAAAGTAAACACTTTTAAATGAATACACAAATAACCAGCAAAATAGTATGTAGTATTTTTACTTCAAAATATTCCATACCCTCTTTTTGAAACAAAATAAAATTAAAATAAAACATAAGAGAAATACTTAGATTTATATGATACACTTAAAAGCTGCACATCTAGAGCTTTTGATTCTGCATATTCTTGAAATTCTACAGTTAAGTTTTATAGAACCACCATCACAGTTTACCCAATCCTCAAGTTTTCTGAATTTTTAACCTTTTTTTTACGGCTGTCAGTACACTGCCAGAATAGTAAATCCGTTCTTTCCCGCGTGGCACTGTACTGACACAGGCGAAATGTTTACTTTGACCCGCGAGCACACACATTTTTTTTATAAATGATGTGCCTTATTGTATGAAGAGATAGTCCATAGTGAAAGGAACCAAAAACGTTGGTTCTCAACCGGTGTGCTCACGGATCAAAGTAGACCTTTCGCCTGTGTCAGTACAGTGGCACGCGGGAAAGAACGGATTTACTATTCTGGCAGTGTACTGACAAGCCGTAAAATAAAGGTTAACAAGAGGGATTCAACATATCATTACGAAACTCCCCCCTCCCCCCAAAAAAGGACTACGGAATATTTTTAAGTTAAGCTAAATACAACTGCACAACAAACATGACTGAGTGATTAGCTTTTGCGCTTGTATCGGGAAGTCCGGGATTCAACTAGCATTCGACCATTCTGACAAAGCTTTTCTTCATTCCATCTGTGAATGTAGAAATAGTGCGTGTACTGTGAGTTGGGCCACTTCCTTTCTTATTGTTCTTAAATCGTTATTATTACTAATTACCAGCAGTGACGGTTTTGCGAAGGTTAGGGGGCGGTCTTTCGGAATGAAGCCCGTACCCCAAAGTTACGGAATATCTGCAACAAACGAAATATCTATTAGTTATGCCTTTACTCATAAACTTTAAGCTCCCGTCAAATAAAAATTACAAATGTTTAAAAAAACTAAACATTAGTAAGAAAAACCCTTCCCAAAATACTTTTCTAAATCCGCCACTGATTCTCAGTATAAAATGATTTTTAAAGTTGTATCCGGAAGATTATTGCTAAACATATAAGCGAAACGAAATATTAGTTATGCCTGTACTCATAAACTTCAAGCACCTCCCAAATAAAATTAGGACTTGTTTGGAAACGAAACAATAAAAAAAAACCCTCCTAAAGTACTTTTCTAAATCCGCTACTGATTATTTGTATAAAGTGATATTCAAGGTTGTGTCCGGAAAATTATTGCTAAATCACTTCACAGCTACAGTATAACAGAAATGTGGAAGCACGGTTTGACGGATATATTGAAGAAAAGAAAAGAGAGAGAGAAAAAAAAGTATGCTTTGACGGATAAATAGAAAAACGGGCAAGTTTAACTTTTGTGCTAGAAGCTAGAGTACTAAAAGCTCTTAGGAATGAAACACGGATGACAAACTAGAGAAGAAAAAGGATGTCGATAACTAAAAAGTTAAAATAAAGTTAAATAGCCTCTAAAATTACCCCCAAATACTACATTCTTCATGTTAGCTTTAATTCGTAAAACATGTGCTCCATCCATCTTGATAGTGAATTTCAGAGCGAAATATCACATTCAGATCATGAAATTCTTATCTAATTATAAAATATACTATAAGAAAGCTATTTAGATAGAAAAATCATGAAGTTGAGAAAAGCCAAAATTTCCAAAATTCTCGTTTTTTTTCCAAAAAAGCCGGCTTTTTATGTGAAAAAAACCATCGATTCAAAAAAGCCGGCTTTTTTGCATCTCTAAATGTTATTTGCCGATAAATCTGAAATTCGTGCGTCGTCGTTCCCAGAAACACTTTATTTACGGTAGCCAAAAATTTTATGTCAGGATTTTTCGCGTCTATTGACTGTGCTTTCCGAAGAAGTGCTTGTCAGATTTGTCTTGGTGCCGTCTGTTTCGTTATTGAATCTAACAGCCCAAATGCACTAGGAAGTCCTAATATCCGCTCTTCTAATCTCGTTATAATCTTTGAAATTGAACTGAAATAAGTATTAATAAGGTCGCTCTTAATATTTTCAGCTCCGCAACCGTCCAAAATTTCTTGAATACATTTGGTTTCTTCGGGTTTAAACAGCTCATAGTCAGTAGGTGAAATTAAAATATATCTATATCTATATCTATCTATATATATATATATATATATATATATATCTATATCTATATATATATATATATATATATATATATATATATATATATATATAATATCTATATCTATATCTATATCTATATATATATATATATATATATATATATATATATATATATATATATATATATATATATAGGGTGGTCTGCATCAGACGGAAAATTCGGGAGATGAATCTACAGGTAAAAACAAGCAAAAAATGTCATATGAACATGGGGTGAATGCGGCTTCCTTTGGACGCCAGAGGCTCTTGAAATGTCACCTTCCGAGGCGGTAATTTGGAATATCGCAAGAACAGAGAGAAATACGAATGTCGGTTCAAAAGATTTCAAAGCACACCCCATCCGAAGAATCCAATTATGCATAAGTGATGACGAAACAGTGGCGGCGCTAGAGGGAGCACAAAGAAAGTGAATGAAACATGGAGGAAAGTGAACAATTTACACTGAAAAATTGTAGGAGGGGATGTTATTTCTAACATGCAGCAACAAATGTTAATGAACAAAGGCAACAATAGCTACGCTGTACAGGGTTTGAAAAAACCCGGGTATTTTTTAAAAAACCCAACCCACTTGGGCCCATATGGGTTTTTTCGGGCTTAATTGTTTTTTTTTTTGTTTTTTTTTTCGAAATATCTCAATATCTTTGGGGTCAAAGTGTTAAAATGAGATTTATATTTCAAGATTGTCATTGTCGCAACTTGCAACAATTTTCCGTTGACAAAATGGCGGCCATTTTGAAATTTTATATTGAATCGATGAGAAAATCTATACAGATTGGCATAACAAATTTAAAACGTCTCTTGCTTCTACCCTCAAAATTTCAACCTTAAAGTCCGAAAATTGCACCCTGTAGCGTGGATACACGCTAGTTGAAAAATGGCCGCCATTTTGAAATTTTACGTTGGACCGCCGCCAAAATACATAAGCAGCTAATTTAGTGTGTCTTCTTTTGCACTGAAAATTTGTTTTTAAAAGACCGAAAATTGCTCTTTGCAGCGTGGATACCCGCAATTTTGAAAAACAAAAATGCCGCCATTTTAAAATATTACGTTAGTATGCCGCCAAAAATTTATGCAGGAAATTTAGTGTGACTCTTGCTTGTACCCTGAAAATTTAAACTTAAAAGACCGAAGTTGTACCCTGTAATATATGTGTCGTACAGGCAGACAAACGAACAAATGTAGATCGAATCATTGCAGAATCTTCAGTAACGTTCGCCGAATACAGTATGAATACCAAATATATTAATTTAAAACAAATATATAATTCATGTATTATAAAATAAATGTTTCAAAATATATGTCAAATATTTTCCAGCGTAAAATAAATGGTTTTATTGTTGAAGTTCACTTCCGATACTTTGCGCGTTCAATTACGGGAATTTCCCTAGCACTAGCAAGACGGTTCTTTCTCGAACATGAATTTAAAACATAGGGTGGGGATAAGTGGGGGCGCTTGCCCCACCTAATATTTTGGCATTGCTATTTTTTTTTCGATTTTATAAAATAATTTTCTCATCTAATAAGGATTATATTTCATAGGAACGGACCCTGAAAGACGTCTGTAATCATCGCTATACAAAGTAACACTTTGAACTTTGCAATACTCGACCAAAATTTCCCAATTTAATTATATTTTAGTCTTTCTTCCGTTTGTTTCCTCCCAGCAGTATATTATCACACACAAACACACCTAACACAATATCTGTAGGTGCCGACTTTAAAAAAAAAAAAGGGGGGGGGGGCTTTTCTGTTCCGTCTCTCCAATCTAAAAGCAGAGGGGTTTTGCTCTTATATAATTATAAAGTAATAATTACAAGGTGGTTGCATATCTTCAGGAGTAACGCTATCGATCCCCTCCCTAATCCAAGGGTCTCGCACGCCTGTGATTTAAAACAATTAACAAAGAGATTTCCAATTTTATAAGGTAAATGTCTTTAATTAAAATAAATATCTTCCAGCTTAAAATAAATAGTTTTATTCTTGAAATATTCGCTTCCAATGCTTTGTGCGTTCAATTGCGGGAATTTCCCGAGCACTTTTTCATGACGGGTTTTCCCCGAAAATGCAACTTTCTTTCCTGTGCATCGACACTTCCACTAGTACGGAAGTTTAAATTCAGCACTTGAAAGTGTAGGGTTACATAGTCTTCGGAACTCCGAGCATTAAGCTTCTTAAAGGCAAGAATTTTTACGCTATTGCTGGTGTTGATTCAAGAGAATGCTTAGTTGAAGAGTAGCGACTAATGATGGAACTAAACTGTTGTTGTTGGAAAGCAAAATTTTACTGAAGAATTACTTGTATTACCATCTAATGTATGAAATAATACCAATAGTTTTACTAATGTATTTACATATTTACTGGAGGTACAGGTACCTATGGCCTTAAACTCGTCAAATGTATGAGGAATAACGTCCCACGGCGTCGCCGAGCACACTATTCACGGAAAGTATTTTTTAAAATATAAAATTCATATTTTATTTCAAATAGGTTACAAACACAATTCATACATTAATTTGTTCTGTAATTATCTCAAGCTAAGATAGCTTTTTGATTCATTCTGAACTTTATATAGGTCTAACATTGAATGTTGTTGTATACTCTTAACATGAAAGCATCTAATTCGCCCAAGGGAAGTCCAAAATCTGATAAGTCACTTCAATGTGATCACCTTAGTTGTGCTGATAATATACTAACAAAAAGCTCAAAAACCCAGGTGGGTTTTAAAGTGGTTTATTTCAGGTGGGCCCAACCCGAAAAAACCCGGTGGGTTTTTTTCGGGCTGGGCCCACTTGGGCAAACCCTGACGCTGTAGGGACACTGTGGGAGCCGGAATGTAGGAATACAGTATCTTTGTAACGGAAAGAAATAGGAATGTCGGGTCAAAAGATATCAAAGGAAACACCGTCCCAAGAATCCAATTATGCCTAAGTGATGGCGAAGCAGTGGCAGCCCAGAGGGCACAAAGAAAGTGAATGAAACTCGGAGAAAAGTTCTATCACACATGTTTATCTCGGATGAGGCATTCATACCGGATGGCATCACAAATGTCCACAAAGACCAACGATGGACAAACAACAATCCACATGCAATTGGAGAGAGACGAAGCATCATCAGCGTTTCCAGTTGCATGTGTTGCCTGGTGTTATTGACGACGACGTTGTGAAACAACACTTCTTACCACAGCGATTGAGCGCAAGCAGTATCGTATCTCCAGTTTCTGACCTAGGGCCTACCTATTCTACTTAAAGACATGCCACTGAGAACACGACAATGTATGTGGTTTATACATGATGGAATCTCTTCCCATTCATGTCACGCTATTCGTGTATATCTGAACGAAACATTTCCACGCAGGTAGATAGATCGTGGTAGCAAAGGAGCATGGCCCCCACGTTCACCCGATCTGAATACCCTAGACATTTTCTTGTGGGGTTACGTGAAGTCTCGTGTATACACGGCCCGTGCATGGCATTAAAGATCTTTTCTAGCGTGTATGATCTGCATTTGCAACACTACGGCAAACGCCAGCGTTATTGCCAAACGTCAGACAATTCGTACGCCATCGCGTAACTGTGTCTCGAAGAACAAGGAGGACATATTGAACACCTTTAAGACAGCATTATGTTAACCACGGTAAGTACAATACCTCTTGTTTTTACAGTACACTGGGCCTCATCTTCTGTACGTTTTTTGTACGATCTGCACGTATCATCACTAGGAGTGTTTAACAGTTTCTTTGTAGCTTCTGTTTAACAGTTTCTTTGTAGCTTCCATGTGCCGCCAATGTTCCGCAGTACGTGCGCATAATTGGATTCTTCGGATGGGGTTTCCTTTGATATCTTTTGAACCGACATTCCTATTTCTCTCCGCTACAAAGATACTTTTATTCCTACATTCCGCCTCCCATAGTGTCCCTACAGCGTAGACATTGTTGCCTTTGTTCACTAACATTTGTTGCTGATGTTCCATGTAACATCCCCTCCTACAGTTTGTGTAAATTCTTCCCTTTACTCCGCGTTGTATTCACTTCGTTTGTGTCCCCTGGCGCCGCCACTGTTTCGTCATCACTATGCATAACTGAATTCTTTGGATGGGGTTTCCTGTGATATCTTTTGACCCGACATTCCTATTTCTTTCCGTTACAAAGATACTGTATTCCTACATTCCGGCTCCCATAGTGTCCCTACAGCGTAGCCATTGTTGCCTTTGTTCATTAACATTTGTTGCTGCATGTTAGAAATAACGTCCCCTCCTACAATTTTTCAATGTAAATTGTTCACTTTTCTCCATTTTTCATTCACTTTCTTTGTGCCCTCTAGCGCCGCCACTGTTTCGTCATCACTTATGCATAATTGGATTCTTCGGATGGGGTGTGCTTTGAAATCTTTTGAACCGACATTCGTATTTCTCTCTGTTCTTGCGATATTCCAAATTACCGCCTCGGAAGGTGACATTTCAGACGCCTCTAGCGTCCAAAGGAAGCCGCATTCACCCAATGTTCATATGGCATTTTTTTGCTTGTTTTTACCTGTAGATTCCTCTCCCGAATTTTCCGTCATTGATGCACGACCACATATAAAAGTGCGCCAAGTATCTGTGAATAAAGAATAAATATAATCAAAGGAGTAAATAAACATTTCTAGCATAAGCATGTAATAAAGCCTGCCTAGAGGAAATTGAACAGGACTCACAAAAAATTTCGTTAAGGGTTTTGAAGTTAACGAAGATAGATTATGCTTAGAAAAATAAATAAGGTACACTCATGTCCAAAATGATTGTCGCATATCTATAAATTTCTTGTTGTAACAATATAATTTGATAATGATTTTGCAGGGTACGTTTAATACTGATCTTATGTGTATAATCGGGAAATGTATATTTGTAGTAAATTTCATAGGAAAAGAATTGTAAATACGAAAATTAGAATGAGTAAAACAAAATGTTGCTAATTGGACAAGAAAGTTTTATTTTCATTTTATTGTTCTTATGTACTGCTCTTTCGACATGAAACTTGCCACATACGTGTCTTTGCCGATTATACACATACTAACATTATAAGAAATACCGGGCGAATTCGTTATCAAATTCCTGCAACGACACATTTATAGACATGCGACAATAATTTTGGACATGAGTGTACATACGTATAATGGACATAGTGAGATAAAATAAAATGTTGTGCATAGGCCTACCGTATTCAGTTCTAATACTACAAATTTATGCTACGAATTAATACATAAAACTTGAAAACAAAGAAAAAAAAAAATCTACATGCAGTTTAAAAGGCCAAGACAAAAAGTAGATGCTATGCCTTTTCAGCTCTCCTCCCTATACATTTGGCTCCCTTCTGATCTATTGTGTGTATTATGCTTCTTGTTTCAGGTCTCTAGACCAGCTAGAGAACGAGTCAATGGTATTTGGAAAAAACTATGTAAAAAACTATGTAAGTACTCGCACGGTATCTAGGGTCTTATA
This sequence comes from Thermobia domestica, assembly GCF_964235325.1. Classification (NCBI taxonomy): domain Eukaryota; kingdom Metazoa; phylum Arthropoda; class Insecta; order Zygentoma; family Lepismatidae; genus Thermobia; species Thermobia domestica. Next base: position 80,374,772 of record NC_137465.1, on the reverse strand, counting down.
TGGCGGTGGATTACAAGTTAAATGTGCAGGGTGACAAGTAAACGAAGACCTTTACAGACAATATAGTTTATATAAATAACCTCTCAGAGAATGTCTAAAATTTTTCTAAACGCTGCATTCCGTAACTTAAATTTCCGTTAAAAAGTATATTATAACACCGTTGTTCGCAACACAGGTTCCGGCTAATCAAGAGAATTTAATACTTTTCTTTTTACCTTTAAATTCATGGGACCGTGAGATATTTCTGTTAAAAATTTCGCTTTAATTAGGGGCCTGTTGAAGTCAGTTTTTACTGTATTAAAAGCCTGTATGAAAAAAACCTTATCTTGTTTAAAAGACAAAAAATCCATTTTAAATTACTTTTTATATCCAATTATGTGTTAAATCCTACAATATTTTCCTCTGACGTTACATTGTTAATTTCAAACTGCAATAATTTACAATGTATAATATTGATACTTTAAACGGAGTAAAGTGATTTGAGCGAGGCATGGAGCATGAATGGGAAGGTAAAGTTATCGAAAACATAACAGAAGACTTAGTAGGAAAGTTACGTTTCGAGAAACCGAAGTGCGTGTCGAAGCAACTCAAGCTTATATTTAAATACTTTCATAAACTCCTTAAAAAGAATGAGAACTTATTTTCTTATCTCAGAAAGTAACTGGTGTGACAAGTTTTAGATTTTGTAAAGCAAGTATTTTAATTAAGAGCTCATTTTCAGAAGGGTTGTTCATTTCTTCCCAAGGTACATTCTTCAACAGGTTCCTTTAGGATGAAATATGTCGAGTACGGAAAAAAAAAAATCATATGGGTTGTTTACTCTTCCCAGACTTGAAACTACTATGAAAATATAAGGAGGCCAAATAATAGAACGCTGCTGAAGTTTGAGCTTTTCCTGTCGAACAAAATAGAAATGACCTCTTCTGAAAACAAGCTTGCTTACTTTGAAAATATTACTTGTTTAGCATACACTTTGAAAAATATTTCTTCCTGAATTTTCATTTATTTATTTATTTAGCAATCACCAGATACAGCTCAGGGGCCATTTTACACTGGATATTCAACAACGACAATAACAATGGAAAGGATTTGGGAAGGTATCGGCCAGGGCCTGTTTAGTAGGTACCATTTGCCTGGTAGGACTGAGGGAAACCCTGGAAATCCTCAGTCAGGATGGCCGGCAGCGGGATTCGAACTCACGACCTCCCGAATGCGAAGCCAACGCTCTATCACTTGAGCTGCTACGGTCGGTCGACTTCAATCCATTGTTTCAGAAAATAACTCCTAGAAGACATTTCAAGCCCATTTAGTTGTAGTGCGACATCTTTGTCCAATTTTTGTCCACCCAAGAAATAAATTTGTACCGTTCAAATGAACGAGTCATTTCAAAATTTCGCCACATCGATCACCAATAGTGCGACATTTTCAAATTCGAATTTTATTAAGCTTAAAATTTTGTTCAATTTTTGTGCATTGATGTATCACAAAAATTATTGTAGTATTCAAATAAACGAGGGAGAGTCGTTTAAAAATTGGCCACTTCAATAATCTGTAATGTGAATCTTCAAATTCGAATTTTCATTATCTCAGAATTTTGTCCAATTTCCGTACATTTTTGTACCACCAAAAATTTGTACCATTCAAATTAACAAGAGGGCCATTTCAAAATTTTGGCCAATTCGATCACCAGTAGTGTGACATTTTCAAATTCTAATTCTAACTAGCTTAGAATTTCCCAATTGTTTGTAGATTATTTTACCACCAAGATAGTTGAAATTCGAATCGCACGTCAGGTGATCCAAGTGGCCAGATTTTTATATGACCGTCCCTGGTTTATTTCAGTGGTACAGAATTTATTCTTAGTAGTACAAAAATGTTCAAAAATTCGACACAATTCTGAGCTAATTAAAACTTGATTTTGAAGATGTAGCACTACAGATGATCGAAGAGCCGAAATTTTGAAATGGCGCTCCCTTGTTTATTTAAACGGTACAAATTTCTTTCTTGGGTGGACAAAAATTGGACAAAATTCTGAACTTGTTAAAATTCGAATTTGAAAATGTCGCAATACTGGTGAAGTGGCCAAATTTTGAGATGGCCCTCCCTCGTTTATTTGAATAGTGCAATTTTTTTTCTTGGGTGGACAAAATTCTGAGCTAGTTAAAATTCAAATTTGAAGATGTCGCACTACAGGTGATCGATGTGGCCCAAATTTTGAAATGGCATTCCATAGTTTATTTGGATGGTACAATACTTTTTCTGAAGTAGACAAAAATGGACAAAATTCTGAGCTAGTTAAAATTCGTATTTCAAGATGCACTACAGATAATCGAAGTAGCCAAATTTTGAAATGGCACTCCTTTTTTAATTTGAATGGTACATTTTTTTAGGAGGGTGGACAAAAATCGGCAAAAATTGAACAAAATTCTGAGCTAGTTAACATTCAAATTTGAAGATATCGCACTACAACTAAATGGACCCGAATTTTTCTTTTGGTATTCTTATACTGCCACAGGACCACACAATTTCAAATCTACGCACATACACACACAACAGTAGCAACTTTAACTTCCAAATGGATGACGTGGAAATTTTGTTGTAGGTGATTTGACACCGTTATTTATATCTTCCAAAAACGTGACAGCCATGCATCAATGCCTGGAGAATGAATTGCTCACCCCCCCCTTCTTATTCTCCCCTCACACGACCTTGAAAGACCTAAACCGACAACAATGAATCATTTAAAGGTCTCAGGTCTATTTATATTAGAAGCTTGAAATTCCATTTATGAGGAAAATTGTTGGACGTTAAAAATTATCAATTTGGTCGTTCCTTTAAATATGCATATATATATATATATATATATATATATATATATATATATGCAGTAACGACATAAACATGCACTGACCTCCGAAATATGCAAATATATGCACTATAAAACTCTGCTGTTTTACCCGCAGGACACCTGGAACGAATTTCTGTTTAAAGAGCATATCAATATCAAATCAGGGAAAAAAAAACATGCAAATATGCAAAAATCTGAAGCCTACTAATGACTCCAAAGAGGGAGAGCTCTTATTATTATTATTATTATTATTATTATTATTAATGTACTGGTGTTATAAAGAATAGCGGTAGCCCTAGCCACCAAACCGGTATACGCCACTGGCCGTGCAGTTTTACTTAATGCTCGGTCCAGAAATGTCATAAAAACTAAAAAATGCAAACCAAAGTGCGCTAGGTTGTTACTGAAATACACTTGTAACATTCCGCCTACGCAGACCGAAATTGACGCTGCGTACACCTGTTTTCAATGTTGTATTGCTATTTATTTGTTTTAATATGACGTATCTAGAATTACTTGGTTTTCATTTCTGTCTTTTATTCTTTAATTGTTGATCAGAAATATTGCGTATTTTCATACATTCTTTGCTCCTCACTGAATACGTATTACTGCACAAAATTAGTACCTTCCAACTGTTTAATATTGCAATGTACGGACTATTCAGAAATAACAAAAACAGACTCCTTACCTTGTTTCCAACCAGCGCGTTAAGCAAGACTGAAAATTTTAGAGAGGAACTTGGGGGCGGAGCCATATCGAATACATTTCTGCGACATCAAAAATTAAAAATAACGTAAGGAAATTATTTTCCTCTACTACTTGACTTGTGTACTAAGTAGCAATACAACGAATACTTATATTCATGAAATATGAACTTCACTTAATAGGAAATGTACTGTGACTGGCTTAGGAAAAGTTTAAGTTGTTTCATCAGTTGATGCATATTGATATTGGGAGGGATGAGAATAACTACAGGGTGTACACATACACTAAAAACTATAGTGCATAAAGCACGAATCAACTTGAACACAAATCAGCTTGTGCTAGGTGGTCAATAAAAAGCACAAATACTATCTAAACGAGTTAGGGCAGAAGCGCAGCAGGTAAACCCGAGGGGTACGTCCAAAGGTGGACACGTCAGGGATAGTGTATATGCGTGTAAACGAGGATTGAAAAAAAAAAAACTATTGATATGGAAAAAAAGGCTTTAGTGTTGTCCAGATATATTTTGATTACTGTACAGTCAGCGACAAAATTTCCTTCCCTTTGATGACATTAATTTCGTAAATATCTTCAGACTGGAAGTACAGTTTTCAGTGTATTAGCAAGAATGTCATTCTGTACGTTCCACCCATACCACCTTTATTACTAAAAGAAACTTGACCGAACGGAAAGAAAAAAAAACTTGTCACTGACTACAGTACTCGGCAATGAAAGTGTTACAAAAAGTTCAAGTCCAAATTACTAACACACTTGTGGTTGTGTATTCAGTAACACGCGTTCCGATCGACTACCTGCTCTTGGTTCTAATTCAATTCGCCCTCCTCCTCCATGCCTAAAGTAATGTGTGACGTAATATGAATGGGTCTACATGACGGTGTAACTATCATAATCGAATAGTGTTAGTGCTGCAATTCTAGATCTGAAAAGGGAACAGCAAGTTTCGGATATGTGTGCATCTGTCGCGACGTCCTTCGAACAAATTCATTCTACCCTATAAGTTCGGAGTCGCAGTTTGTTCGGCAGAAGAGGCTATAACGATTGAAAAGGCTATTGTGACAACGAAACTAAACAATACTGTTGACCATTCGGTACTAATCTTTGATGGAAGATATATTCGACACGACAAGAAGTCGAATAATAAGTATGAACGAAAATCGTAACCTGAAAAAAATAGGTCTCTTCTATGTAAGCCATTTACTATAAATATTTGTACTATGGTTGTATTGTAGATGTACTGGGGCCATATAATGCAGTCACAAGTGACGCAGCAATAATAAAATGCGTGTTTCAAGATCCAAACGGGCTAGCGACTCTCATGGCACAAGGCGATACTTGTGTGCGAGATACAGCTGAATATTTGGAAAAAAGAGAATTTAAGGTTTTAAATCCTACACTGACTACGGCTGAGACGAATTTGCTGGGTGGTTGAGGCTGTTCACATTCTTGGAAAAGTGTACACTTCTACGTCACCAACTGGACAAGTTGCTTCCTTAAGTTTGATTGTTCTGCCGGATAGTTTTATATATATATATATATATATATATATATATATATATATATATATATATATATATACACAGATGGTAATCAGAAAAATGGAAACACCTGAACGAAATTGCAACTTATCAGATTAATATGGTGTCGGGCCACCTTTCGCCTTCAGAACAGCCTTGATGCGACGTGGGATGGAGGCATAGAGGTCGTGAATGGTAGCAAGTGGAATTTTATACAATTCCTCATGCAGGGCATCGGCCAGTTCTGTGAGAGGATGGAGGTGGAATTCGTCGTCGGAGTCATGTTTCCAAGACGGACCGCAGATGTTCAATTATGTTGAGATCTGGGGATTGGACGGGCCAGTGGAGGTGTTGAACTTGATCCCGATGTTCCTCAAAGCATGCTGCAACTACACCAGCTGTGTGAATGGATGCATTATCATCCTGGAAGATGGCGTCATTGTCCGAGAAGAACATCCGGACCATAGGATGCAAGTGCTCTCCTAAAATTGCGACATAATCGTTGGCAGGGATTCGTCCGCTAAGTGTGACCACAGGACCCAATGAAAACCATGATATGGCGGCCCACAGCATCACCGAGCTGCCGCCATGTTTCACAGTTGGGCGGAGACACTGCAGATCATAAGCTTCTTTGGGCGTTCTCCACACATAAACACGGCCCGTGGTTGGGAATAGGGTGAAGGATGACTCATCCGACCATATCACACGTTTCCAGTCCTCAACGGTCCAAGTTGCATGGTCGCGGCACCATTTGCGGCGTGCGAAAGCGTTATGGTCTCTGATGAGCGGTTTGGCCCATGCAACACGACTCCGTAAGTTCATGTCATGTAATTCGCGGCGGACTGTGATTGTCGAAACAGGGTGGGGGAGGTGCTGATTGAGTTCCTCCGTCACTTGCTCCGCAGTGGCACGACGGTTCTGCGTGACAATGCGCTTTAATACCCGGCGCGACCTGTCACTCATGATTTTCTTACGCCCACTGTTCCGCTTCCCCCATGTTGTTTTCCCGTGTTTTGTGTAGGCCATCATCACCTTCGACACTGTCCCACGCGACACAGTGAACAAAAAGAGCCTTCACGGACTCTTCTGTGCCAATAGTGCGGGCAGACACTTACGCCACTCTAGCGTCAACGACGAGGGCACTAATTTCAGCAGGCGTTCCTTCTATACTCGAACCATTGGGATGCAGTCGTGCAGACGGTAAGAAGCCAGATGGTATGACCCTAATACCGTGGAAGAAAGGAAAAGCACTTCTATGTTATCTTCGCCTCTTCAAATCTACATTCTTCTTCAGCACAAGCTGGCAACGTGGCTGCTCGTCGGGAAACAGAAAAACGCAAGAAGTACAGCAATTTAGTCGACAAATATCATTTTGTCACTATAGCTATCGAATCAGGTGGTTCCTGGGGTCCTGAGGGCCTTAACGTTTTAAAAGAAGTCGGACACCGCATTTATTTATCGTCAGGAAACGCAAGAGATACTCTTTCTACTCCAGCGCATCAATATGGCAGTACAAAGAGGGAACGTTGCACCAGTTTTAGGAACGCTACCCTCTGGTAAGGAACTGGAGATTTTTTTTCTGTAATAATCTCGGCGAAAGTTTGAAAGTGCTGTTGCAAAGCTCATCACAATAATGTATATTATTTGATAATTATATTCTCCATAAGCATATTTCGAAATCACGTATTCATATCAGCAAATGCTTTTTAAGAAGTAGTCACAAATAGTTCATTTCCTATTTCTTTGTAGTTCTATGTATATATTTATTATGTATGAACTTATTCTACTTTCTAACCTTTCATCTATGTATAATACTATATTCGCACAATGCATGCGTAAGACTTTAAGCAAATATAGACATATTTATCCATTTTTAACTCCTTCAGTTTGTTGCTTGTGGTTATTATTTTGGTATGTGAAAACTTTGTATGGAATCTCCAGCACAATATAAATGCCTTAAGAAAAAAGAAAAACAGTAACTATATTTAATTTGTTTTTTAAACAATACTGGTTATTATTTATGCATTAAAGATTTGATTTAAAAAATATACATTTTCCCAATTTTTGGGTATCTCTTCATATAAATGAAATTAATCGAGATTTCTAATCACAGCAAACTAGTGAGTCTGCCATTTTTACCTTACAACAAAAGAAATAAACTTTTCAAGTAATGAGTCGTCCGCTCGCTGTCGTCTAGGTAACATGTGCTAAATACGGTTGAGTTAAAATAAAAACTCAATGGATTTACGGTGAATTTAAATTTCTAGATTTATTATAATAGATTTATTATACGTAGACTTATTATATTTAAAATTCCTCTAATTTAGGTAAGGTGACTAGTAATTTATAGATTCAAAGGACGTTACTTTGTCCTTGAAAGGCAACTTTAATATCTTGCTCGGCTTTCCAAAGAACTCATCGTGAGAGTTCAAGAAGCATAGTCTCTAATTTGAATATCTCTAAACTTAAACAATTTATCAGATTTCTTTGGGAACTGCGGTAATATGGAAACTAGTACTCTCTCTACTCTGGGTCCATATTCCTTGCTTTCAAAGACTGTTAAATTTTATTACAGTCTGGCCTACACCTGGTTTGGATTCTCAACACGCAGAGAAATCCAAATAGGAAACTAACTAAAATCTTAATGGATTTGTAAACTTAGGGAATTAGGAGTAGCAGCCGGCACTCTTGGCCCGGCTATTATATTACGTCTATCATTTAAGACTCCAGGTTTGAAAAGAAAACCGCACACTAATACTTTCGTACAAGAAAGTCGCAGCGTGAAAATAGAAACACTAGCCAGGCTTCACTACCTCCTGACTGTACGGGGATCGAACCCAAATCGCAACCTGGATTCAAAATTTCATGGGAAAAACCTCCAGCACTTGAAGATTTCAAAACCTAAGTGTCCTGCGTTCACTCTTTCTCTCTAGGATCACCCCAAGAGCAAATTACTTTTTACTCTATCTAACCATTAAACTAGGGCCCATTTATGCCATTATTCAGACGTATAACTCAAAAATCCTACTTTATTCTTTAATTCCTACTCCTATCTCGGGAATTCACCTAAGTTATGGCCAGACACCATTTTCTCTAGCGGGACTGGAAGCCAAGGACTAACATATCCGCAGGACATCCAGTAACTAATCTAAAGGGCAACTCCCGGAAAAATGCTTACTTGCTAATTTCCTTCGGACTGAACAGGCACCAGAATAGAGACCTTCACCCTACGGGCTTTCCAAGCTGAAACAGTAAAAGCCATTTAAAAAATCCGCCTTATTATATGTTTTACCGGGGACAGAAAATATGAAGAAAAAATTAAACTTTGCAACGGTTCTGGAAACTTCTACAGCAATGAAAATTACTGGAAAAGCAAGCAACAAAGGGAAATCTTAAAAGCTTCTCTACCAGGTCTATGATCAAGTGAGCGCAAGAGACAGTATTTGACGCTTTGTCATCACTGGGAAAAGATACTTTTAATGAAAAAATGTTCCAAGTTCTGGAAGCATTTATACGCTCTGTATACTTAAGAATCCCAAAGATAACACTCGTGTAGGAATTATGGTGGTGTTTTTTCACTAGAAAGCAAGTCTATGCATCATGTATGCCTCCAACATAAGGTACTCTGCGTCCGGCCATAAAAAGGGCACATTTTCAAGCCCTAATATGGCGAATCCTGAACTACCTACAGTAGTTGACTAGGGTTGGACTGTTAATGGTAAAGGACAATACAAGCCAATAATGTGATAATTCTTGTGGGCCTAAAGAGCTTCTCTAAGCGATGATCTTGAATCATGGTTACGAGATGGGTACCTCGAAGCGGACTATGCAGATAGAGAATCTGTTATTAGAATAATGCGAAGGAAATAATCTCTCGTAAAACAAGAACGAATTGAGCAATTTCATAACTCGATTAATGGAATCCCTATTTATGTGACTTATTCTATTTCATGAACCAGTCCGTCCGTCTTTCGACCTGCTGCCGATCGGTTTAACAGCGTAAAATCCCTGTGACGTGAAGGAACGGAAATCAAAGTGTTTGTGTGTTTCCTTTGTTTTTCCTTAGTGCGTTCTGAATGTGGTGTCATAGTGTAGTGAAGTGTATATTAAAATATTAAGAAGAATTAATGTTGAAGATTGAAGTAAGAATTAAAACTTCGCATTCTGGAAGTGTCCGTATGACTATTGTACGGCCGCTGTAGCTCTGGCTCTGACAGCTATGCGAAAAGGAAAGCGAGGGTTGATACCATATTGACACCCCCATAAGGTCCAATGAGTGACCAAGGTGTCACCGCTCTGACATGGAAACTAGACGTTGTTGCCGCTTCGTGTTCTCCCTTTTGTTTGTGCATAGTTGAGTGAAAAGTGCTTTGAGATTGTGTTTGGTTATTGTGACTTTGTGTTTTTTTCTTCTTTTTGTGTTTTTGGGTGTGTTGTTAAGAATATTGTTGTAATTACGTAGTGACAATGGCTAGTTCTTCAGAACCGAAGCCAAAGAAAATAGGAGTGTATAAAGGACAAAGCCGAGAATTGATGTACAGACTTCGTGAATATTTCGAGAAAGAGCGCGATAATGGTGGCCCTCTTCTCCCTGTGACGAGGGTGGTGGATAGAGTGGCTGACGCCCTTCGTGTGGGAAAGTCTACTGTTAAGAACATAACAAAAGAAAAATGTCCCGAAGAACTGAATTCTCCTTCGGCATTTTGGTTACTCCAGGCAAAAAAAGAAATCGACCCAATGTTAAAACATCTCTAGATCGTTTCCAGAATGACGCAATAAGGCAACACATATATCAATATTATATAAGGAAAGAATTCCCGACTCGCGGTAAGCTTCTCAAGTCCTTGAAAGAAGCAGGGCTTTTCGAGGGAGGGAAAACAAGCTTGAGTGTTGTGTTAAGGCAAATTGGTTTTAGGTGAAAGAAATTCTCTGGAAGAAAAGTTCTTATGGAAAGAAGCGATATTGTTGCGGATCGGTGCAAATATCTGAGAGTTATGATGAAAATGAACCCGGAAAACTTAGTATGGCTGGACGAAACATGGGTGAATGCAGGACACACGAGAAGCAGTGCGTGGACAGACGATACGTCCGAAGGGACAATGAAGACACCTATTGGCAAGGGAAGTCGACTTATTTTGCTTCATGCCGGGACTGTGCATGGATTTGTACCTGAGGCAATGTTTCTTTTTAAATCAAAGAGCACTCGTGATTATCACGAGGAAATGAATTCCACAACTTTCAAAGACTGGTTTGTTAAGTCTACTTCCAAATATTAACGAGAATTCCGTAATCGTGCTTGATAACGCGGCATATCATTCCGTTCAAACGAATAAACCTCCAAATACGAATAGCAAAAAGGAGGACATTATAAGGTGGCTTGAAAAAAATGTTCCTGGAGTATCACCAGATATGAAAAAAGCCGAATTAATAGCATTATTAAAAATCTATAAGCCAAGACAGCCATCATATGAAATCGATGGAATGGCTGAGGCTCACTGGCATACAGTTATTCGACTTCCACCATATCATTGCCATTTTAACCCAAGTGGGTTGATTTGGGCTCAAGGTATGTGGCTCAACATAGTAAAACATTTCGTGTAGATGAGGTGAAGAATTTAGTAGCAGAGGCGATCGAGAAAGTATCCCCGAATAGTTGGAAAAACGCCGTTGAGCATACATGGAAAATTATGCAGCAAGCTTGGTAAGCTGAAGGTGTCTTCGAACAAACTGTAGAAGATTTAATCATAAAATTGGGTGATGGTGACGATAGCACTGACGACAGTGACGATGAAGAAGACATTTCGGCAGTTAACTCTGTCGAATTATTTCAAGATTGTGGAGTTCAACCTATCGATAGTGACGAATACATGTAGGCAGAGAAGGTATGTCAGTTTACTCGATTACTTTAATTCTGGCTATTTTTAGTTTGTTTCTTTACACGCAAGGTTTTAAAAATCCATGAAAATTCAGCATTTATTAAGAAATCATTTCGGTTGTATTTGCTTGTTTTTTCTGTTTATTCTTAGCGTGTGCGGTTAAACCCACGACAAATTGGCAACATTGTTTGTCCACGTGCAGAGCTGTCAGAGCCAGTCATAGCGGCCATAGTATAACATGTGGATTCACACCAGAAGAGGAGTATCCTTTATTTTTCAGTAAATGAATATAGTAAGAAACCACATGACTGAAGTACTTATTCCATGATAATTAAAACGTATTTCTAAAATACTTATGAAGATCGACAGAATTAACATTAATATGGATCACATAATATAAATAGGTGTAAGTAGGAATAGGTGTAATGATAATTAAAAAAATATTGTTTGAGTGAAATATTAGATTTTGTATACTGTTCTTTTCCTTACGTTTTATATAACAACGATTTTGAAAATAAAAAATTAAAAAAAAATATTAGTTTTCATGCTCTTTTTGCAAAGGAGATGGGCGGATAAAGGCCATTTTTCGCCCATCAGGCAACGGAAAAATGAAGTGTCCGATTCCGACAAGTTTGCAATGCATTTGTATACTAGAAGATTGTGACTGAAATTACATGCTCAGCATGTCAATAAAATATATAAAGAATATGTATTGTTTGCGAGGATGTGTGTGTAGGCAGCAAAAATAGACAGCACGTTATGGAGTATTGAGAAGGCGTGTCATTTCTGAAAGTGGTATGAGTAAAATTGCGAGCAGGAAAACCAGTTTCAGAATGGCATGAAATTCTGCAATATATATATATAGAGAGAGAAGAGAGCAAAGACAGATATACGCGAGCTCGTGTATGTGTGTCAAGGTGTAGATAAGCGCCACGGGCAGCAACTGTTGGAATTACACGTTTCCATTGCCTTATTTGCTGCGCTGCGATCGGAGTGTTCAGTCGTGTTGTGCCGCAATCAAACTATAGTTAAAAAGTGCAGATATCAATCGTGAGTTTGCAACTGTTTGTGCAAACATATATTGACGAACTGAATAAGACATAATGCCGAACGGCCAGTGTGATTGTTGTAAAACCTGGCAAAGAAAATCTACGGCTTTTCGTACCTGTTCTAACAAAAAAATTACATCGATTCTGAGAAGTTCTAAAAACTGCGATTTACAGAGTGGTGCGAAGTTCTGCTCGAAATGCAGATCATATGCATGTCATGTGCTTCGTTCTCGAAGCACTCCTATGCCTTCGTCTGTTTTACAAAGAGATCGTGTGTCTACGAGTACTGCCGTCGACACCACCTGTAAGAGTCCTAAAATAGTTAGCAATACCTCGTTGTCACAACTCTAACAGCTGTTGTATAATATGTAAGCGTAAGAAATACTTAGTGTCTATACCAAAAGCAGCTCGAACGCAGGCCTTTACAGAAACGGGAATCTTATTTCGTCGGGAAAACACTGCTGTAAAACGCATCTTACGGAGTCGGTATTCCGTGAGGAGGCTCTGCAAGCTGTACGCCCTGTAAGTGAGAAGACAACAGTGTCTGCGAAAGATACTGAAAGTCTGATAGACGATATCAGAAAGGTAGCACAGAAGAAAGGTATCGATTTCGACTCACCGGGACGACTTTCCGACTCCGATTATTATACTCTTATGGGTATATCAATGTCTGATTTTAACTGTATTTATGACCTAGTAAAGTCCAAAATGCGTTCCTCAACACAGAGATCCTCTCGTACTTGTTTGGCAGTGTTACTTGTAAAGCTTCGAACGGATCTCTCGAGTGGTGTTCTGTCCACATTATTCAATGTCAGAACACGAAGAATATCTTCTGTGCACTCTGCACGTGAGGCTTTGATGCAGAACTTTGTTCCACTATATCTTGAAGCGGAACACATCACCAGAACACAGATATTGAAAACCATACGAGGCCTTTAGCACGACGATTATTCATTCCCGACGACGACAATGATACTGTAATACTTGTAGCTGATGGCGCGTACATTTATATCCAGAAGAGTTCCCACTATTCCTTTCAGCGACGATCATTCTCGTTACACAATGGAAGACCTTTGGTGAAGCCTAATATGTTGGTCACGACGACAGGTTACATTTTGGATGTCTTTGCACCTTACTTCGCGGATTCAAAGAACAATGACTCTAACATACTCACTCATATCTTAAAAAATGATGCACACAATATCAGAGAGTGGCTGCAGCCAAAGGATGTTCTGATTGTTGATAGAGGCTTCCGTGATTGTTTGGCACTTCTGGAAGAAATGGGTTTCGTACCTGAAATGCCTAGATTCCTCAATAAGCAGCCACAGTTTACAACAGCAGATGCTAACCAGGCGCGTCTTGTGACGAAAGTTCGATGGGTCGTCGAAGCTGTTAATGGACAGTTGAAAAACTGGCGCACATTGGATAAAGTGGTACCCAATACGCAAATACCTTATATTGGTGACTATGTGCGAATTATATGTGCTCTTCTCAATGCTTTCTATCCTACAAGGATTCACAACACCGAAGATGAAATAATCGCTCAGCGGATGCTGGCTTTAGTTAAAAAACCTAATTACTTAAAACAGATGGTCGACGAACAAGGCTGGGGCGAAAAAAGGCAATTTGGGCTAAGTTAACCGATACAGATCTTCCAGATTTTGCACGGCTAACTTGGGATGAGCTACGGCAATTAACTCTTGGCATATATCAACTTAAACAAAGCCAATCTTACACTCACGAGCACTTAAGTGACGAAGGTATGTACTCTCTGTACATACATCATGACGATGTTTCTGTTCTCGGAGTTCAGTTACGATCACGACACATAGGATCAAAACAGAGCAAAGCAACATCGCACACATACAGTGGTACTGTCAATGTAAAGTAGGCGCACGGGTCGTCGGATGTTGTACGCATGTTGCTTCCGTACTATGGTTTCTGGTTTACTGGCGCCACAATTCCACCGCAGTTAAGAAACCAAGTCTAGAATATACTTATACACTACAAGATGCCGCCGCTGCAGGATGATCCAGTAGCGTTTCGGATGACAGCAAGCACGAATGCCTAATCTGCAAACTAGCTACAAATGTCTCCAGCTGTCTGATTATTATCTATGCTTGATTATTTCCGATGTAATATATTGATCTCATAGCCGTAGTAGACTTCATTCTTCTTATTCTTGCCGTTAGTGTTCCATTTACTACTGCTTTCTCGAATTATGACTCAAGACATTAGTGTTTACGTTCCTTCATTAACACACGACTTACGGTTTTATTTTTTTTACCTCTCACTTATAGCGCTTTCCGACAAAATATTTTTCTTATTTTTATGAGGTATACTATTGAAAACCATGCATTTCACATCTCGGGCCTGATGGGCGAAAAATGGCCCTTATTAGCCCACCTCCTTTAGTTTATTTGGCATAGCCTAAATAAATATTACAAAAATGATTATTTTGTTAATTATTATTTCTTAGGAAACCCCCCTTTTTTGTGAAATTTTAACCGAAACTGATATATTTACGTAAAAGAAGCTAATATAATATATACAACGTACTTACTTTTCTTTAAAAAAAAAGAACGAATAATTAGGAGCGAAGTTATAAGGGGTTAAGCGAACGATGACTCATTTCCCCTCCCCCTCCCAGTCGCCGGTCTGACATGTCCATCATCACTTCTCATTCCCTACTTTATAAGGAACAAAATGGTACCACACACAATACTCTACCATTAAATTGCACACGGAATACCACTAGAAAACCCAGTAGTTAGGTCTTGTGCCGCGCCCCCAACAGAAATAGATAGCGACGTGCACTTTTTTTTTATATGGATTCAGTACAGCAAGATTTTACCTCTAGTTGTAGTTGAAAGTGATTACTTTAATAGATCTATTGTTAGTACTGAAACCGGAGTGACGTCTATTAGCACTCCGGTTTCAGTATTAATAATCTATTAGTCGAGAAATCCGATTTCAGTGTTAAGGTGTTCAATTTTGTTAGTTTTGATAGCTCCAGAATATTCCTTTCAAGAAAGCTAATGAAACACGTAAATAAAGTTTGATCTGTAATCCGTATTGTAACACCTGCTTTCAAATTGTGTTCGTCTTGTAATTCACTCTGCCTATAAATATTATGTATTCTTTGTCCCCACTCCGAACATTCGTCAGAGAGACATTTATCTATATCAGCTTTTTATACTTTGATTTGCCCGTGTATGTATCTAAAGTTAAATGCTGCTTTAAATACAAGTACAGTTTTGAATTTTTTTAAGTTGAATAATTAACTTTTTACAGTGCTACCGGTACTGCTTATCAGACTGGACAGACAGGTTATGCAGTGACTCCTGCTGCAGCAACACCTGGGACGTACACTCCGCAGAGGGCTAGTACAGGATATGAGGCAGCCTACCAGACAGCAGCAACACATACTACAGCCGGGACTTACGCAGGTAAGTTAAGTTCTGTTTTTGTTAATCATTGATAGTATTTGAATATGTAGGCAATGATTGTTCCTTCATTTTATGTAAAGAAATCGGTAAGAGAAGTGAGTTTAAAATGAATTCCTGTGTTCGAATTTACATAGTATGTAGCTTTGTAATAATCCTTAAATATGAAATAAAGTATGAGCGGAAAGTGTTCGTTACTTCTGGGTAATATTCTTGCTTAGTGAACGTTCATCACATTACCTTATTTGTACGGAAGACACGGGTTTGATTTCTGGTGGGAGCTCTTTTGGTTCGTATCCCACATTAAGCTGTAGGTGCACATCTCAGGCACGCTATACTTGAAAGCAACAACACATTATCCCGTACAACACATTATCCCGTACAGACGAACTGCTACCATGGTGCTAAAAGAAGTATCGTCAAGTATTGAGTTC
This sequence comes from Thermobia domestica, assembly GCF_964235325.1. Taxonomy (NCBI): domain Eukaryota; kingdom Metazoa; phylum Arthropoda; class Insecta; order Zygentoma; family Lepismatidae; genus Thermobia; species Thermobia domestica. The sequence goes on along the minus strand of NC_137465.1, from coordinate 80,358,882 downwards.
ACATTTCGTGTCTGAAAGAAGTTGTTTATTTTGACCCTTAGGGGACCATGAACGTGAAACGACTTTTTGTATTACGTATGGTTTCTCATCTTTATTCGAATGCTGGTCGTGTGGTGATTGACAACTGTATTGTAGCATCATTGGCTCGAAACTGGATTATAGCTCAATTGCATATGGTTCTGCAGGCTCATGAACCCTCTCTATCATGAGACCATTATGGGAATGATAACTGAAAACAGTATCTCTTCTTCCTTTACTATTATATCGAACTAATATACGTATTTGAAATAGGAAATTATACTTGTTCCACATACGCTCCTACATATTGTATTTTGTTTCTAAAACGTGTTAGTAACCGAAATTTTAGTTTATTCATAAATAAGTAGTAACTGTTCCGTGAAATCTGACCATTTTCAAAATAGTTATTGCTAACATATTGCACTTTCTAGGAAGACATCTCTCCCATTGAGCAGTACACCAATAGTTTTATTAAAAAATGGTTAGGACTAGAAATCTCACTCGTCCGCCAAACTACAATTTTTCTTTGATTCGTGAAATTTTTTTCTTCTTGGAATATAGTAGTATAATGGCTATTCGTGCTAGATGGAAAAACAGATGTGAAATATATATATATATATATATATAATGTGAGGTGAAAGGCCGGGCTGTTTTATAAAGAAAAAGTTTCACTTATTTTATTGGTCTAAAACTTAATGAGCTTTTGGAGGTTAAAATTGAAAATGTGTTCGTGATTTCGGAATAACGTTAGGAAACTATGTATACACTATTTTGTTCGATAACTTCCTGCCATTTTCCCGGCAACAACATAATCGCGTCGCTACAGAACTTCGGTGGTTTCTGGTATTAAAAAAAAAAAAAAAAATGTTACACGTGGTTTTCACAGGCTTTATTTATTTAACAATCACCAGATAACAGTTCAGAGGTCATTTTATACTGGATAGCTAACAACTATAACAGTTGAAAATATTTGAGAAAGTATAGGCCAGGGCCTGTTTTAGTAGATACCATCCCAGCATTAGCTGAAAGGACTGAAGAAAACTCTGGGAAGCTTCAGCCAGGATGGCCGACAGCAGAAATCGAACCCACAACTTCCCGAATTTGAAGCCAACGCTCTACCACCTGAGCTACTTCGCTCGACTTCATTTAGAACTAAGTTAATGGTATTTATGGAGTTCTGCAGAGACAGATTATTGATTGTGCCAGTGCCGGGCTATGCGGTAATTCATTGAAACATCCCAGTCAAGTTCTCAGTTTCTGATGGGTCGTTAGAGGGGTATGCGGTCTGGCATTGTAAGGGTCATATAAGACACTCGTTCTTTTAACCACGTCTGGTCGTTTGAGTTGGTAGGTGCACTCACGCTAATTGATGACAGTACAGGCCTGAGTCTATCGTTCTGTTTGGCGGCAGCAGTTTGTAATGCACGATGTCTTTCCTATCGCACTAAACGCACAACGTAATCATGAGCGTCAGTATGGACTTTGTTATAGTCTGTGGAGTCTTTCCTCGCTTCGAACACTTACGTTTTCGCACATTGTTGTCCACGTGTGGTCAACTGCTTCAAAAACTGCTTGACATCGTTGTTTCAGTAGATTCGCAAACCGAAATTCGATTGAGTACGTTTACGATGCAAATTTTGTGGCATCCAAACGTTGCGAGGGTGAGATCCCTTTTTGGAACTTCAGGTTTGGTATACGGTGCTGAAGTATTCATAGGCAACTAGGTGCTGACCCGTTCGGAACTGATACCGGGCGAGGAAAGACTACTAAACTGGGAACTGATTCACCAAAAGTAATGACTGTCCTTCGGTCGCTGAATAACCGAAATTGTAGGTGAACTACCTTAATTCATAGATACCATATGCAAGTCATTCACCATTCCCAGACGTCAAAATATATGTAAAGTACAGGACAAAAATAATCAAAATCGTCATTGGTTTTTAAAGATGATTTTGGTCATTTATTTTTGCCTCGTACTTCATATATCCTTGTAGTCAAACATAAGCAAATACATTACCATATAAGTTGCATATTAAAAATGAGGGATTCTGTTATTCATTGCGAACACGTTTTAAGGTAACATACTGTCTAACGGAAATAAGAACAAAAGATCAACACTTCATAAAATAATTAACCGCTTTATCATTATTTTTATTATATTGGTTTTTTAAAATTTACTTCACTCTAATGCTGCATAGAAATTCTCGGCGGACGGCATAATACGCGTAAATGACAGTTTTTAGAGCATAAGTGACTGTACACACATTAGCGTTTTATTACAAGATTTTCACTTGCATCACTGTGCTTCATAGACAATTCAGTCATCAGACCTGCATTCTTGGTTTTGCTGCAGAATTTTTTCTTGTCACTATCGTATATAATATGAAGAAGAGTTCAATGAAGATATGTTTTAAGGACTTCTTCCATCTGTACTAACAGTATCTGCGAACTAGGTGTGATATGTAGAATAGTTCTGTATTATCCGCCGAATCCCTTGTAGTTGGACGAGCAAGAATACAAAAGTTTCTTTAAACTTCATGTACACGAAACACAAAAGTTTTAAACAGCAGCATACACCATAGTATGTGGCAAATAACTTAAGCACAATATGTTTTGAACTTAAGAAATACATATCCAAATTGATGATTCATATAATGTTTAATTGGCGGCAGGGTTGATTTGATTTAAATTGATTTTTTAAAAATCGATGATTTAAATAATTTACTTTCCACAAAATAGAAATAATGAAACATCCCTGACCATTTTAGCACACTAGCACACTAATAGAATATAAGTTCTGAAACCCGCATCTTAATCCGTATGATGATTGAATCTTAGTTCAAGTTTAAACATAGTATATCGTGGTTTAGATTAGTCAGAGCGCCAAGAATTTTGACAGTGTATTGGTTTAAGGGGATCTTCTACCTCTTCGCTTATGTTTCTAACTTCCCATTTGAAAACATGTAAATTTTAATATGGTAATTTCTAACAAAGTATTGCAGGTAATGACTTGAAATTTTTAATACAAATACACAAAACCCATATAAATCCAATCACGGTCTCCAATTTACGTTACATGCGTTAGATGAATTGCAATATATTCTTCAGTAAGTTTGGCAACAGAGAATAAAAAGTATGCTGCAGAGGGGAGAGGGCTGACCATCTGTTCTAGCTGCTTTTAATGTGATTCTCACTTCTTAGTGGTTAGAATGGTCTGGACTGGAAGAGCCCAAAACCACTTCTTTCTTCCTTTCACGGTTTGTTTGTTTCTTCCACCCCATGCAGTCACAAGAAGACAACTTGTTTCGGAAAGCATTTTGAATTAGTAGCAAAAAGCAAAACTGAATGACACCACGGACGGATTAAAGGGAGGGGCGGTCACTCCCTCCGAGAACATTTGAATACTTTGAATAATCGGAGTAAGAAACTAGAAATTGCGTAATCTAATAAGAAAAGTTTGTTGAAGTATACAGATTAAGACGCATTTCAAGTGTCACACCATTGTACTCTCCTCCCCTCCCCTCCCCTCCCAATTCCCTTCTGAAGTTCTCTTTTGTTTCTCTGTTCCATATTAGCGTTTACACTTACACTTTCACTATCCAGTATTGATTTTGACCATACCATCTGCACAGCAAGGCGAGTAAGGTTTACGAGTCCTTGCTGCCCCCTTTTTTAAAAATTGCTAATTATAATAAAATTTATCGAAAACAATTCATCCCAACGATAAAGACTTACGGTATACACATTCATTGTTGCAATCTTAAAATAAACTCGCCGCCTGTCGCGTATGCTAGCGATCTAATATATACGAATAGATGAAAACTTAGTTTGAAGCCTTATGTATTGTTTTTCTGTAAGTAAGTCCGAATTCATACTTGTTTCTATTGTTGCATCGACAAAAGTGAGTGCCAAATCGATTTAGGCTCGTTGGTCTTTGCGAGGTCCCTAAAGATGCAAGGCCGTGGGCAGTCGCCCACCACTTGAAACGCCTCTGCACTAGAGGTCTGCACGTGCTCGGGCCTACAAAGCATGTATCACTTCGGGCCTGGGAGGGGTTCGGGCAGTAACGTCATTTCAGATTTGGCTTGGGGATACAAGACCCCTTGATATATGTAAAATTTCGCGTTTTTCACTGACTTACTACTATTCTATTGCTAAAATCTTTATAAATCTCAAACCCTGCCCCCCTAAATGACGCCCCTGGGTTCGGGCTGTGCATTTTTAAACATACAACCATATTTCTCGGACTTTTTCGGGTCTAACTTTGTAAATATAGTGTAAAACGATACAAATTGCACCGTTCTTTATGGAGTACTTTTAAAACACAACTGGAAAATCAAACCTCGAATTGCTGTGAATAAAAATACAATTTTGCATTAATAATTAAGTTTCTGTAATTCGGGCTCATTTGATTATCACAGAGCTCAGTCCGGACTCGGGTCGGGCCTCACATTGTAAATTCACGGGCCGGTCCCGGGCTGAAAATTCCGACCCGTGCAGATCTCTGCTCTGCACCCGCACACATTCCTTCCTAGTCCAGAAAATCTCCTCCCCTTCGCATCGTCAATAATGGTAAATTTGTTCCTCGTATATTTGCTTATTATTGTAAGAGAAGTTCAAACCAGAACTCTAAAATTTGTTCGTTCTCTGGGGTAATGTGAGTAATGCAAATTAAGAAAGATATGCGTAATATACAAATGTCAGAAAAACTTGATATCAATTTGAATAGACCTTTTACGTAATGTTTATTTTAGAAATAATAAACTAATGCAAATATATCGAGGCATCTGAAATTTAATGTTAAATAGTGCCGAGTGAGCCAGAAGGGGGCGCGCACTATTCAGTTAGTCAAAGAACTAATATATGTAGCTTGAAAACTACTATTTAAACCAATATTGAATTAGACAAATTTGTAAAAAGTAGGATAACTATAGTTGGAAATAGTGTGTATATTTTTTAAGGAGGAAACCCAGAAGTACATTCTCGATAAAATAATAATAATAATAATAATAATCATCTTCCTCACTTCAATCATAGGTTGATGCACAAGAAGGAAATTTTAAAACTTTTCTCTCCCCTGGGAAAGCTGTTTTATAATTTGATAAGGTCTCTTCTTCGCGTATCCTTGGTCGGGCCGCGGTGGCTCAGTGGTAGAGCGTTCACCTCTAATGCATGGCGTCCTTAGTTCGATCTCAGCTCACACCAAGTGTACTTTGTGGAGGACAAACACCATGTGTGGGGGTTTTCTCGGGGTTCTCCCGTTTCCTTCCACTTTCTGCATTCCAACATTTCCTTCATTTCTCAACATCACTAGCTCCTTTAACCTACCAGGCATAACTGTGGGACGTAAAACTTATAGATTTTTCTATCCTTGGTCTTCCACTTCCTGGTTTTTCTTCTGCCTTTTCCTCTATCAACACGGTGGTCCGGTCGGAGTGTCGAATAAGATAGACAAGCATGCTGTTTCTTCTCTTACCTATTATCTTCATGATCTGTCGTCCTTCACTAGCTTCCTTTAGTATGTCTTCATTCCTTCCCTTATTATTATTATTATTATTATTATTATTATTATTATTATTATTATTATTAATTATTTCTACGGGTACATCTCGCTTTTGTGGCAAGATTCGCCCATTCTAAGGTTTTAAACTTTTGCTCTTGATTATAAAAATTCATTATACATTATAAAAGTCTATACGAAAAAATGTATAGGTCTACATCCTATAAATAGTATACACACATTCTGCCATTATAAAAATAGTATACATCTTACAAAAATAAATTATCAACGAAATACCTCACTACTGTCAAACATCATTTGTACTGTGTATATGTTTATATTAATTATATAGACTGTCATGTCTTTTAATCACATGGCTACCCAGCTTGCCTCACGACGATGGGCAGACGCCAATAATTTGAGTATTCTAGCAGGGAATCGAACCTAGAACCAGGCGATCAGGAGTCGAACGCTCTAACCCTAGACTATGGAACCCCATTGAATGACTAAGGTTAAAATTCAATTGATTCTACAAAAAAACAATTATCAACGAAATATTTCACTACATTTCTAACACTAACGACATTTATACTGTTGATACATTTATATTAGTTAATTTATGAAAACAGGTAGAATGACTATATATCTAAAATTAAAATGATCCTACAAAAAGCATTTTTTTTTTTTTTTTTTTTTTTTTTTTAACGAAATACCTTACTATTGTCAAACAACATTCATACTCTGTGTACGAATGTAATTACATTACATTATAGAAAAGAATAGAATGATTATATGCCTGAAGTTAACTCGTCCAAAAACAGTTATCAATAAAATATCTTAATATTGTACGCTGATTACATGTACTGTACACTTTGTATGTTACCAACACACTAATTTCTGAAAATTGAATAAAAATATTGCATGTATGAAATATTACATTAACCCCACAAAACCAAATTTTGCCAAGTCTAATACCATGTTTCAAAGACATTACTTTTAGTTTTAGTACAAAGTAGAGCATTTATAGCATCTTATACGAGAAGAATATAGAACTTCTTATCATGATAAAGTACATTTAACACAAATACTTTATTTAGATACAATATTTTTGTTCGTTCCAAATTTTTAATACAAACTACTGCTGCTGTTGTCTTTTTACATTTACTGTCTTCGAGTTTATTTTTTTTTTTTCGAATCTAACACTGAGGTTCACGACGGAGAGGAAGTGACTGTTCCAACCGAGAATCAACAATTCCAGGGAGTATGACTGCTATTTCTATAGACAGCCGACAAAAGGGCAAAGCTGCCCAAAACAAGTTTTTGAAAAAAAAGAAAGAAAATTAGAAGGAAAGGAACAGAAGCGACATTGGTTTTTAGCCTGAAGCGCTCATAAATCACTACCACGTGTCGCGAAGACTAGTAGGGCTAGAGGTTCAGAGAGCTCTCAATTTCTTCAAAAAAATCTATCCATATACTATATACAGCATAGTTGCCAAACTTTCTGAAGAATATATTGCAATTCATCTAACGCATGTAACGTAAATTGGAGACCGTGGTTGGATTTATATGGGTCTTGTGTATTTGTATTAAAAATTTCAAGTCATTAACTGTAATACTTTGTTAGAAATTACCATATTAAAATTTACGTGTTACCAAATGGAGAGTTAGAAACCTAAGCGAAGAGGTATAACATCACCTTAAGTCATTCATATTTTACAGTAATGGGATAGAAAATGTTTAAAAAAAAAAAATTTAAGTCCAGTTACTAACAAACTTTTGAGTCGTGTGCATTCAGAAACACGTCTCCATCGACTAAGTGCTTCTGGTATTCACTCTACCCCTTCTTCCTCCTCAACTTGCCTAAAGCAGACTATAACGTGATATACTTTCCATACATACGAAAAAAAAAAAAACAGGAATTAGGTTTACAAGTTTTATAACTCTAAAACACTCTTTCATTCGTTTGTTCTGAAATGCCTTTGTAGAGCCTGAATAAAAAGGTATCACAAAATGTTCCCGTAGCTTCATGGATGGTTTTATTTTCCTTCTCTTATTCAAAGACCACATATCACATCAAGTTAGGCGTAGGGAAATCTATGGAAATTTCCAATTACGGCATTAGTAGTACTACGAAATTAGTAGTATAAAATACAAATGGGAAGGTAGTCAGCGAGAGAAGTGGATTCTTAGGAAGAATTAAAGAATATGTTGAGGACATGAGAGTAGGGATAGACCATGTGGCCTAGATGTTGAAGTAGAAAATGATGTAGATGAGGATGATAAAGGGTTTAGTATTCTTCGCGATGAGTTCGAAAAAGATATATCCGAGATTAAGAATGGAAAGGCAACTGGAATAGATAATGTACCAATCGAATTCATTAAGAATGTGGGAAGCAAATGGAAGAAATAATTGTTCCGATTGTGCAATGAAATACACGAAACAGGAGAGTGACCAAAAGACTTCCTGACGATGATCATGGTACCGATGGCTAAGAAATCGAACCCAAAAGAGATGAGGATTATAGAGCTATTAGTTGGATATCTCATGCAACAAAAATTTTACTTCGAATTCTGAACGAGAGGTTGTATGGAAGAGCAAAGGAAAAAGTTTAGGGTAGGAACAATTGCGGTTGAAGAGAGGTAAGGGTACAAGAGATGCAATTGGATTATTAAACGTGATCTGAGAAAGGTTTATAGAGAAAGGGAAAGAGGTGTATGTAGTATTTATTGATCCAGAAAAAGCTTTTGACCGCGCGAACTGGAGTGGAAAGATAGACTCAAGTAAGTGTTAGGAGAGGAAGAGTGCAGTTGGAAGGGGAGTTCGACAGGGATGCTCTCTTTCCAGCGGATTGTGAAAAAGAGCCTACAAAATGAAGACGGCATTTCAGTAGAGAGTAGAATGATTGTGTATACGGATTGCAGATGATTTGGCGCTTGTTGCTGAATCTGAAAAGAAAATCAGTAAGATATTCGAAAAGTTAAGGGGGTGCTGTGAAGATGGGATGAAAACAAATGTTAGACAAAATGCATGTTGATAGGAACCGTCGGTGTCAAATACAAAAGTAGGTGGGGAGAAAATAGAATAGGTAACTAGTTTTCGATACATGGGTAGTAATATTAATGATATGAAGTGTGAAGGTAAAATAAAAGTAGAGATAGGAATGGCGAAAGAAGCATTTAGAAGGAAGAAAATGCTATGGTGTTGAACCTATAATAGAGTTGAAAGATTTATAAAATGCTTCGTGTTGGATATTGTACTGGAAGCTTTTGAAATGTGGGTATGGAGAAGAATGAAGAGAATTATCTGGCTCGAGCGAAAACATACGAGGGTCTTGGAAATGGTGAGGGAGAAAAGAACAATTTTAGATCATATTAAAAGGAAGAGAAATTGGTCGGGACATTGGTTAAGAAGAAACTGTATCATGAGGGGTAGAGGATATATTAGCAGGAAACACGGGGAGGGCGAAGGAAACTACAGTTGATGGTATGAGTGTATGTAGTTCGTGTCCTGCAGTTCCCTAGGAGGGCTTATACATTTAGAACAGTCCGGGATTCAATCCTCTATATTTTTGGACGTCTCCTTTAGACTAATAATAGTTTGGACCTTTTGCCAAAGCCGGCCATATAGCCACTGGACAACACGGTTCAGAGTTCGGGTCAAAACATTCTGGGAAATCGACAAACTGCTGATTCTAATCGTATTCGCAATGCCGATACAGTGTAATAATGCGAAAATTAGATTCTCTTAAACTAAAAAATATAAATTTATACCATGATAATTATTTTGATAAAGGATATGCAAGATTTCACTTTTAATACAAAACACTGAAACTACACACACATGTTACATTACATTTTGGCAATTCAAATCATTGAATATGATAAAATTTAACACTTCATCCAATTATTATTACAATCGCGGAAGGCGCGATAGTCGCGGGTCACCGGTTGAACTTCACTACATCGTTAGTTTCCGCAATTATCGGACTGTTACTTTTCACTCACTTTGATACTGGAGGAAAATTATTTTTGGTGGTTCCAAGGGGGGGAGAGGGGTGTCTTGAAGGTTGGCGGTGAATTCCCTTGCTATCATTCTATCTTCTTTCGGGTGGTCTTGAAATTTCTCCATTGTACTTTTGTAAGTATACACAATTGTTACATACTACGAGGTTACAAGCTGCTATCGCACCAGAAACAATCGTTAGACTGATTTTTTTCTCCCCGTCTCCTCGCGTTTCTACGCAGGCACACAATGCAGCCTGGTGATGTCAAAGCTAAAAATAACTATAACAACCCATAGGCAGGAATTTTTGGAGACGAAGTTTGCTCCTTGTGCTGAATTGGGCACCTTATTTGGAGAGACGATAGCATCACCAAGATTTCTGTCGCAGACGCGACGCACACACACTTATATGCGTATTCGTCTGTCTGTCTGTCTGTGTCTAAAATCGAGTGCTTTTATACGAGGTTTTCTTAAAAATTAAAATTTTCTTCATTAATATTCGATTACCTGGACCATATGGTTACATAGGCGCTTGACAAGACGTTTGTTTTGAGGGAACTGAAAATCAAACAGAACCCTGCAACCCTGATCACTCCATGTGATGATATGCCAAAAATTTTTTTAAAGTCCATTTGGAACTACGGTAACGAACACGTGGGCCATACAAGACGAATTTCGAATTACGGTTGGGCCATAATTTTAATAAAGTTCATTAATGCCTTTATTATATTAATATTTGTTGTTTTAAAATACTTAAGTGCCACAGTTTCAAACACATCAAAGTATAAACAGTTATTATTTTCTTTCAAAATAGTGTAATTGAGGATTTGAGTAATTAATTACTGGCATTGTTTACCATTAAACACAAAATATTATGTTTATAAGTATTCTAACATGAAATATTTACTAGTGTAGTGCTTTGTACTCTTGAGTTTCACATGAATTAATTGTATTACTGCTATAAGAAAGCATTCATATTCAATATTTACTTTCATTAAAAACAACTTCGAACGCGTTGGAAAACAACACAATAAATGTATACTGGTTTTCATCATTTTCTTATTAGTAGTAGTATTATTTTAATTATTACTACTACTATAAAACAAATATAATATACAAATTAAATTCAAGTAAGAATATACGTAAATATTTTCAAAATATTAGTTGCAATATCGAAAGTTTTACTTAAATCTACAATAACGTTAATTAGTCATGACACTCTACATTTATTACATTCCGGTTAAAAATTAACCAAGAATGGACTGAGCAGTGGATGGTTTGTCGGACCATTATAGTTTTAAAGTGTCTGCCCTCCTAAATTTAGAAGATACCACGCACATTAAAGTTATGATTATCTGTTTCCCAACTCCGAGATGAGTGTTAAAGATAGAGTAAAAAGGTTAAAATTTAAAAAAATCAAGAGGGGAATAATACGAAAATTTCCTACGCCGGGTTTTAAACAAATGTAATGTTACCCTAAAGTGGGAGGGAACCTCATTTCATGCCTTATTAAGCCACTTGGCATATTTTTCCTTCTTCAATGAAAAAGCTTCGGCCGTCCGGAGGTCGCATAGTGGATCACGGACGCTTACTAACGCCGATACATACTATGCAAGTACTACAATTCGTTACAGGTTAATTATATTGTTACACAACATTTTTTTTTTCTTTAATTACCAAAATCATTGCAGGTGTCAGTTTCATAAAATACAAGCAGTCCGGCTCAACTAAGTTTTTGTTTACCCTACACCTACTCTAGGCTTTTTCAACACAAACAATTTCGAAAGGTTTCATTTGCCAACAAACAGCTAATGTGAATGTATAAACTACGATGTGGTTTTCACCAATTCTAATTACTTTAGAAAGCAGTAGCTTAAAATTGGTTTCTCAACATTTATGATCACTCCATTACACAAGAAATTGGCTAACTTAATACTGCTTGACTTGCAATTACTTTTCTTTCGTGATGTTTCTCTATGCACACCAATTTCACTATATTCAGATTCAACACTAGATTGCCTTTTTTGTTTCACTAGGTTTCCCGTTTACCTTGATATTTAATTTTATTATTACATTCATTTTCAAATCGCTTAGACGTAAGGGGTTTGTTCACCTCATTACCACATTCTTCCTGAAAAGGTTTGTAATTTATGTTAATTACCTGTGGTGGGTGGTCAGCACCTAGCACGTTTACTACATTGTGAACTTCCAAATGACTAATGTGATTTGATTTGAGATTTTGAACACCTCTTTCAAAAATACGTGGAGAATATTGGTTATCATGGTGCGACAAGACAACTTTTCTGACTACTTGTTAGTGCATTGTATTGACTGACATTTATTTCTCAAAGAAAATTTACGAACAAATTGTCAAAAATATACGAAAACAATACAACATACGTTTGACTCTCTTTAATTTTCGTCTGACTTTATGTAATTTGTTTTAATGCTGCCGGTGCCTTTTGCTATAAGGAACTTGCAAATTGTATTTCCTTACAATTTGATGAACAACATTCCGTAACCTACTAAAACTTTCTTGACAGGTTTTTGATTTCTTTCCCACGTTACTGAGTTACTGATACTATCATAAGGCATAAAGCCATTTTTACTATCTTCTAAATCCACAATTTGTGTGCAAATGACTACGCAGAAAGTAACATCTCCCATTTGTTTTACCTGTATTTCTTTGACTTTCAACTTGCAGCTTAAAAGACCATTCTGCTCATGACGTACCTCGACAATCATAACAGATACAAAAAAATAAACAAGTTTTATGAGAGGGAACACATTCTAATTTATCGGCTAGCAAGGTGCCGTAGAAGCAGTTTTGCTTTACTACACATAATACACTACAAGCATGCGTGAATTGCCTACTCTTGCTTTCTTTTTCAACGCAATTTATTACTACTTTCGTAAACCTTTCGTAGTATGGCACGCGTTGCACCCAAGAATGCTTTTCGTTCCTTTACAAAACAATCAGCTAGACGCTGACTCACATGTACATCTGCGGTAGGCATGACCAACTCAATAATTGAGGATTGCGGTCAAGAAACCTTTTCAACAGCTGGGTTGCAACGTTTTTTTTTCTTTTTCTGCTTTGCTTCTTTCTACAACACTTTGAAAGAGAGAGAACAAATTCCTTGTCCTTGATTAACTCAACTTTGTGACTAACAGGAATTATTTCTTTTCCTACATTTGTTACAATCAGATATTTCTTCAACCTGTTCAAATTTATTGTCAAGAAATTTAATTCAGGCCTGACTTAAAACAACAGCTAATGGTTGAGAACTAACACATGGTAAAATAATACAACTCTCAATACACTAATTTTCCACTGTTTGTGCGTATATTTGTTGGGCTACGGGGGCAATGTCCCACACAATACCTTCAAACTCAGGCCTAAGCCATTCTAAGTTATTTTTAGCAAATTTTATTTCCAATGGTACTGTTTTGCTTTTACAATTGTCGTAATTTTGAATACTTTCTAAATTACTAACTTTTACAGAAGGATGCGCAAATGTTACAATTTGAGGAAACTCAGCAAACCTAACCCGTTTTGGTGGTACAGTTTTACAATTTGCCTTCCGGTCATCACTGGAACCCTTATTACCACTAACATTGTGATACTTTAAATGCCTTTTGTATCAGGGTTGGCTGGTTTAAACCAAGGTGGTTTAAACCAAAAAACAAAAAAATGTTCGTAAAAGTGTAAGTGTTTGTAAAATCTTGATGAACACACATTTGTGGGTTATCACGTTTCACTCCCGTATATTATTCGTATTATATTCAGACCTAAATTCCCCATTCATTACTCAAAAAGATTATACTACAAAAGCAACTTTTTTTAATACAAGTTTATAAATGTTTATTTTGTGATTTTTTTGTAGTTATTGTTATGTAATTGCAATCGAAGAAAAATTCTAAATATTGTTTCGTTTCAATGTTTACTATTGATAAAATACATCGAAAATGCCGTACTTTTTGTGTGTGTGTGGGGGGGAGGGGGTCATACAGACCCCACGAGAGGCATTTAGTGAAATACGTATCTTTGGTATCTATTTATGTATAAATGAGTCTGAGCCAAAGTGGACTCAAATAATTCGTATCTTTATTCCCTTTTCTTATTGATATGCAGATTAAGTCGGTGTATTTCTTTAATTTGGACCAGTAAAAGTCGTTGTTAACTAACTTTAACTAGATTAGTTCTTCTGTACTCCGTCGTACTTTGAAATTGTTCATATGTAATTAATTCTGTGTAATGGTTTCACTTGTGCAACTGTTTATCTTTTTGTCCTTCTGAAATGACTCTTGACAGTTATATTAAGAAGCATGTGAAGATCAGTACAACGTGTATTTTTTTTTTTTTTTTTTTTTTTTATCAGGATTCCTTCGTGAGTGAGTCGGCAGATGTATCGCATTTGTTCCAATTAGTCCTGGTTCCGAGTTCAAATGGAGGACAATTTCTCTCGGATGTAACTCGAGAAGCGGTTTTTATTCCGCTTTAAGCTTATGTGACCCCTTCCAGCATAACCCGGTTGTTGCATAACAACATCAAGGCGAAACAAACTGTCCATATATGATATGAATATATAGAGAAAATCATTTAAACCATAAAAACCTGGTTTAAACCAAAAGAAAACCGGTTTAAACCAAAAAAACCGTTTTTTTGGTTTTTTAAATAAAAACCATGGTTTTTGCCAACCCTGTTTTGTATATCCTTTCAGTTTTTTTTTTTTTTTTTTTTTTTTTTTTTTTTTTTTTTTTTCAATGCATACAATGTCTGAATTTTAGTAATGGACTTTCAACTTATATTTAATGTCTGACAAAGAAACAAATTCTAGTTCAAAAACACATTCATTGACTTTTCGATAGAGATCAGATTTACGTAATTCATGCATTTTAGCAACAATTTTATCTTCAATTTCAGCCCTATATTCTATGTTCCTTTCCAAAAGAGATCTTGCAATTTCTTGCTTAGCTCTTACGAATTTCACGCACTTCCTGGTCTACTTTTAAAGCATTCTCGACTTCTAACAATGTAAATGGTTCTTGTCTATATCTGAACTGACTTTCTACTATTAAATACTGTCTTTCCATATTTTCCGCATTTCATGCAAAACAGGTATTATTTCTCTATTTACGGACATGATGATTAAAAAAATTTGCTAATGTCAAAATAAATTAAATAACACTAGAAAGGCACTACAATTTATCTTAATAAAAAAATACAATTAGCGTCGCTCTTGCGCAATTCTACCAAATGTTCCCGTCCCTGTCCGGGAGCCATTTTATGAGTATCTGTGGTTCGTGTCCTGCAGTTCCCTAGGAGGGCTTATACATTTACAACAGTCCGGGATTCAATCCTCTATATTTTAGACGTCTCCTTTAGACTTTAATAATAGTTTGGATCTTTTGCCAAAGCCGACCATATAGCCACTGGACAACACGGTTCAGTTCGGGTCAGAACATTCTGGGAAATCGACATAAAAGCTGATTCTGATCGTATTCGCAATGCCGATACAATGTAATCATGCGAAAATTATGTTGTATAGGCATTAGTTATTTATGTTGGAAAGAAAAGTAAATTATATTATCTCTTTTAACAAGACACTGACCAAAGCTTAAAACCCACTTTATTTTAAATTATAATTTGTAACTGTTTCGGATATCTAGCATATCCTTCTTCAGACACTATCGAAAATAAATGAAAATACAGACACATGTAAATATTGTTACGACAAAGTTTAAATTCTTTAACCGTCATATATATAGTCAGTGTTATGAAAAAGTTTAAATTCTTTTAACACACACACACACATATATATATATATATATATATATATATATATATATATATATATATATATATATATATATATATATATAGTCATTGTTGTACTTTATTTTTTTATTTTATTTTTTCCTATTTATTAAATTTTATATTAATACACTGAAATGCAAAATATAATTTTTAAAAATTTTTCCGCCCAATTGCCCCTTCTTCTGTATGTTTTTGTAGCGCATCTAATAAATAATTATATTATTTTATTTAATGTGTTTTCCTCTCATGTATTAATATTGTTTCTGTGTCGCGGTCTGAGCGATTCTCCAGATGTCCACGAGGATTTTGAGACGAGACATCCGAACCTCTAGATGCTTTGTGTTCATTTCATTGTCGAGACAAGGCAAGTTCTAATTCCTTTTCCGAGACGTTCTTCGATGTCTTAACCAAGTAAAGTAACTGCAGTATCAAATAGTTGGTCGACAGGAGCAGATCTGGAAAGCGGTACAACATGCTTAAGAAACTATAATCAGCAGTCTCACGAAACGTCGCTCTCTGATAAGAAAATGTCGCTAATACTGAATATTTACTTAAAGTAGGGTGACCAGACATACTCTTTTTAAGAGTATTATACTCTTTTCGAGGTTCATATACTCTATACTCTTTTTTTCTTCCCAAAAATATCGAATTATACTCTTTTGTGGTATTTTCAATTTCATTTAACGTTTAATGCATTTTCCCATTGAAAATCGCATTTGTTTTCCTGTAAAAACTTGGACGTTGACAGCACTTGAATGTAAAAGCATGTCTTCTAAAAATTCATAGCATATCAAATGAAATCTCGGAAACTGTGTCGAACGTATTAATGGGTACATTACGTCAGTTTTGTTTGGAAAATAAGGTCATCGGTCTTCTAGCTGATAATGCACCAGTAAATTTTGGAAGCATAAAAAATAAAACAGGAAATGTGCATAGCGAACTAGAGTGCAGGTTGAAGAAAAATGTTTTGCCTATCGGATGTGGGGCTCACATTCTTCACAATGGAATTTCTGTGGCGTGTTCGAGACTAATACCGATCGATATTGAGAATTTGGTTTTTAAAATATAGTACCATTTCAGTATTTTTACTGTAAGGACAAAAATTTGAAAAACTTTTGTGAGTCATTGGCTGTCATTATGAGGGTCTTTTGTATCGCTCAAAGACGAGATTCTTATTTCTGCTGCCGTGTGCAGAAAAAAAAATATACGTCAGTATGAATCACTTACAGGGTACTTTTTGAGCGATTAAAATGTTCCAATAGTCAATTTCTTTCGAGACGAAACAAGTGAGTTGTGATTGTATTTCCTGCATACTCAGCTGATCTTGTTCACTGAAACAATTACAAAAATTGAGAGGGAGGATATAACAGCGACTGAAGTTCCTGATGAATATTTTGAACTTCTGAGGAAATACAAAGATAGAATTGAACAAAACTTTTATCCGTTTTCTGCTAGAAATTTACTTACGAAACTTGTAAAAGAAGGGAATATAAAAGAGGAATATGCCTACTCAGTGTCAAGAAGGTTTAAGTTTGAAGTGATAACATACTTAGAGACGTGGTCACAACGTTTCTTCGGAGAAGTAAAGATGAAACATTTACTACTTGACACATCAGTTACCTATGAAGAATTTCAGGAGTCGTTTGCATGTTTCTATGAGCAGGCAAAACATGTAGACAGTTCGTTGGAATTCAATGATGATATTTTTGACAGTTACTGTGCAATATCCAGATGTGTTAAAGAACACTTTGAACAATGGGGAGAGAAAAGAGACAATGATGGGCAAATGGAAA
The DNA here is from genome assembly GCF_964235325.1 of Thermobia domestica. Taxonomy (NCBI): domain Eukaryota; kingdom Metazoa; phylum Arthropoda; class Insecta; order Zygentoma; family Lepismatidae; genus Thermobia; species Thermobia domestica. The sequence continues at coordinate 80,341,747 of NC_137465.1, read as the reverse complement.
ATAGTGTACAAAGATTTAGTGCGGGCTGGGTCAAATTTAAAAGTGATTGTGCCACTCGTGCAATTCTTTACTTTACCGGGCACTAATGTTGATTGTGAGAAGCTCTTCAGTGTTATTAACACTTACTGGAGCGAGGAGAAAAGTCAACTCACAGTGTCGACACTGGAACAAGTGATGAAAGTGAAGTTCAATGTAAGCATGACCTGTGAAGAGTTCAGACTGGCAATAAAGTATGACATTAACTTACTTAAGAAAGCAAGATCGTCGCAGAAGTATGAATGATGGCGAGTAAAACTGTTTTAAGTATTTGACTCATTTGCATGCGCATTGGATAAAACACTGTAATTCACCTTGTCTTCATACTTAGTCAATTTTTTTTTTTGATATACTCTTTTGGATTTAAAAAAATCTGGTCACCCTACTTAAAGCATGGTTTATATATGCTGTATGTTTCATTCGATCACTTTGAAGATTTAAATTAGATGCCGTCAACCTTTCGGGAATTTCCCGGTTGGAAGAACAATGCATCAGCACCCCTGAGAAACCACTTAACTTTCAGTGCATGTATATAGTTTATGGAATAAATACATATTTAGGCACTTAAATATTAATCTTATGATTCCACCATTACAGTATCCAGTTTGAGCAATCATTGTGTATTAGTTACCAGCAAAGTGGATATGAGTAGCGTTTCTTATTATTATTATTATTTTTTTTTTTTTTAAAAAAAAAGCCGAATTTTATCATCAGGGTGTTGGATGCTGATAGATTACTTCGAAATCTAAAAGTACACTGAAGAAATAAGATATTTTCCATTTCCAAATACGTTTGGCAACATTGCACGCACCTAAGGATAAGAGCTTCAAAGAAGTTACTACGAGAGAGGTAATATATTGTTTGTAGATTTATATTTATTTGCTTTCTAGTTAGGTTATATGCAATGAACTGTGTGTGCGTGGGTTTTCTCGGGGTTCTCCCGTTTCCTCCCACTTTCTTCATTCCACCATTTCATTCATGTCTCATCATCACCGTCTCCTTTAGCCTAACCGGCATAACCGTGGGACGTAAAACTGAAACATTTCATTTTTCACACACACACACACACACACACACACACACACATATATATATGCATCCACATACATGCATACATACATGCATACATACAAGTTGAGTAATGACATATTTGAAACCGAGTTTTTAGGTTTTAGTCACAATAAATCACTCATCTATTAATATTGTGAGCCAGATTTTTACTGCTACTTAAAAACAACATAAGGATGGTGCCGTGAAGAGCAACCATTTTAAATCCTCAGTGTGAGGCAGTTAAAATTGTGAAATTTGTACCTCACAACGGGGTAATTGAGCGCAAGATGTGGGGCTAAATGGATGGAATGCCTCAAGTGAACATATTTGCTTAGAATTCATTTGTATGCTGTACTGTCTTTGTCTTTTGTGGTGTACACTTTCGTTTCACAGTGCATTCTGCTTAAGCTGTTTTTAGGATTTAGATTCCTGGGCTTTCGGCATCTAAATCCATTTAGCCCGTCACGTATGAGGGATGACGTCCCTCGGCAAGCGCAGTATCTGGGAAAGGGAAGAAAGCTGCTTGGGACCTGTAAGTTAGGTACCACTCCGGCATTTGCCGGGTGTGAATGACGAAAACTTGAAGAAAAAAAAAACTCATTCAGAATGGCTGGCATGAAAAGCTTTTTACACTTTTTCGACCGAGCGCCTCCACCGGAAATCGAACCCGGGACCGCTCGCACCGAAGGAGAAAGTTAACCCTTAAAAGTATTTCCCTTTTTACAACCTATTTTGCACTTTGGGGGCCTGACAGGCCCTTGTTCATTTTCAGTATTATAAAGGGATTGAGTCTGATTAGAATATAATACAAACACTTAAAGCATGGGTACATGTGTTTAGTATGAGTAAACTGAGCATTACATATACCTACGCACCCCCACCTCCACCCCTCAAATAAACATATATATATAATATAATGTGCGCAAGTTTACTGGCTTCCTTTTAGTGCATAATTTACACATAGGAACATATGTAAGCAGAGGCATATGTTTGATATCTACACACAATTCTGACAACCAACCAACTTGTACTCGGAAAACACATTATTTTGACAATTGTAACCCATTACTTCTCTCTCTCTCTCTCGAGTGCGCACATAGGTGGCATCGCTTCCTCTTCCGTAATTCCAGAGGTGTTGGCCGGTTAGTTGGGACTACTATTCCGCATCGTCCTAAGTTCTCTTAGGTTTCCGCAAACTAGAGGATAATGCTCTCCTCAACATTAAGGGTAGTATCAATTCGTATGCAAGTTCCTTGATGAGCATCCTTCTGCGATGTGGCACTTTCGCATGGAAACAATAAACGAATTTAGTTCAGCAACTTCCAACATATTCACAAAACACCAGCGGCCACCTTGTTTGCCTCTTGCAGGAATATTCTAGAACCAACTGGTCCACCAAGTCTATACCTCCTTTGTAATTGAATAGTTCATAATTTCCAGTTTATTTGTATTACCGTCGCCAATTTTTGCGTGGTTACGCATGGTGCTAATGAGGACAACACTCTTATTCTTTTTGGGCACGTAGCTAATCGCAAGCTTGCAACCTTGCTTATCGTTGGTATATTTGTAAGAAAAAGAAAATTGGGATGAATAAATTGCTCGTTATTTGGACGGTGCATTATTGCTGTTATTATTTTTCATAGTTCCAAGTAATAAGTCCTTCGTAAGGAGATACTCGGCTAAGGCAACACTTGTAAAATAATTATATGTGGTCATATTGGGTTCTTGATATTGACTGAAACATGACACAAGAAGTTTCACAACTTCATATGCAAGACCCTTTTCCACTGGCTCTCCAAGCTTCCTGCTCATCAACAGCATAATCAGGGTGAGCATCACATAGAAAAAACACTTATAGTTCATACTTTAAGGGTTTCTTTGGCATATATTGAAAAATGGACACCTACTTTTGAACGGGATCAGTTGTTCATCGATTGTAAGTGATGCATCAGACATAACAGATTTGCAATTCCGAAGCAAACAGTTCCAGATATAGATATATATGTGCATATTTCTCAGTTTTCTTCCGGGAGTCCCGTGTTCGTTTACCATCGAAGCGTAAACAGCTTAGAATACTCTTCAGTCTATTCACTGGTATTGTTCCATTATAATGAGGATTGAAGCCCGTATTTAAAAAAAATCCGCAACAGAAGCGCCCCAATTCTTTTTCACACCTGCTAAAAGTAGGAGTCAAAGCAAAGCCAGCATCTTTTCTTTCTCCACTTCTTTCGAATTTCGGTTGTTGCTCGTCTGCCTTGTAAATTTAAGCACATCACAATTTCTTCCAAAATGTCTGGTGTAAGAAATAAATCAATGACTGACCGTGGTGAACCACAGAACGTTCCCCTACGTGGTCCGGCAGTCGGTCATACAATATTGTGAGACTTACTTTGACAACTTTGGGTGGAGTAAGTGGCCAAACACGGTAATCTTTGGGATATACACATGCATCTTCAGTGTCGGAGAGTTGTCCATTGTCTGAATTTGAAGGCTCTTCAATTTCATTGTCACTTGTGTCAGAGTAACTAAGTTACACGGGACTATTCAAATTTTCTAAAGCATTAGAGGTACTGGGGGAATCACAGGATATCCAATATCTTACATTGAGGCAAAGTAAACTTTAAATATCAAATAATAATAATACTAATTTAAGAGTATACTACTGCTAAAAGTATAGAATTACCTCAATGTTTATAAAATAAATAGTAATGTCATCTAGTGTTCTAACGCAGAACTTGTTTGAACAGCATTGTGTAGCTTCAAAACCAATTAATTTGAATAGGGGCCTCCGAGGCCCCCAAAATGCAAATATGGGTAAAGTTAAATTAATAAATATATTTTGAAATAGAAATTAGGTATTGAAAAAGTAGTGCGTTCACAATGCAACTCAAGACCTATTCTAAGATGTCACAATTTCAGCTCTATAGAAAAATATTTAAAATAAAATTAAATATGAAATATAATTAGGGAGCCTCTCAGGCTCCGATTGTGCTTTCGAGGGTTAAGCTATTACGTTCAACTTAAACCTCCAGTGGCCGTTGCGTATGCCAATAGTGCTAATGCTGTAAGTAGGACCTGTCTATCAATCCAGACACATGTTCTGTTGTAATAGTTTATAATTATTTAGCGTTAATTTTATTACCTTTCCCTATGTTTGATTTGAATATTATACCTTGTTTTGTTGCTTTTTTACGTTTACTGCCAAAGTTTTGGCCGCTTTTAATTTTTTTTCTTTTTTCGGATGAAATATACTTTGGATTAAGTTCACAGGACAGTATACTGTGCTATAAACAATAACTGGAAGGTTTGAAAGGGCATTCAAATACCTTTTGAAATTTAGAAATAAATTACTCCTAGGAGAAATAAATTACTCCTAGTTCTTAAAAACTAGAAAACTATCTATAACCTGTGTGTGTGTGTGGGGGGGGGGGATGTTGACAAAAACATACCTGCCAATTTTCTCCTTTCTACCCTAATTAAGCAGAAAAAAATAAAACACACTTGTATGGATGTAGATAATTCACTGCTTTGATAAACGCTAAAAAAATACACACCACTTCTCAACAACACAGAATAGCCCTTGTAAATCTTTCAGATAATGAACGAATAAAATTTTATATTTCGAAGATCACTGTGTGGATTTACACTGGGGTCAACACTGAAGTAGCATTGGGAGTAGTCTCACAAAGTAAATTACAAACTGCTGCGATGATAATGCAACAAAATTCACAGTGGCACATTAGTGGAATAAGCGTTTGCAGTCACATTGTAAAATTCAAATGGTTGATAGGAACCGATAATTACTTATACGAAGTTGGTCAGAGGACCGGGAACTAAATAGGGCTAGTCGCTAATAAAGTCCTTGGTTGACTATTATAACGTACGCCCCTTCACATAACTACATGACGAACAGAAAAAGTACAGTTTCTACGTAGACATGTGGAGAACGTCTCCTCGAGTTGAGATACTCGGGGAAGAAATTGGACTGACCAACTGTTCAAGATGGGTAGTTCATTTTAAAATAGTCTTTCTTAAACAAAACGTATGAATATGCACATTAAACGTTAAAGAAATTAGCATTAATTCACAGTTCACTGGCCACAATATAAAAGAGATTAGTTCAAGCCTGAGAACTTTGAGATAAGTTGTTCCCCAATATTGATCGACGTCAGACAGTCGCTCAATGCACCGGAGCCGTTAGTATTTCCATAAGTAATCGAAGAAAACACTTAATTTAGTCCCAAATAATTATATAATACAGTGTATGCATAGTAATGAGTAAGAAAGCAACACTGAATTGTCCAGCTATTCGAAATACGATTCTCCCACATACGTATAGTTCAGAAAATGAATATTGCCTTTGTTAGTCACTTCAAATCTCTTCACTGTGAAACAACGTTTCACATATATTATTGGTGAACGATGAAAGGTCCTTTTGTTCTTATACGTGAGAAAAAGTAGTTATCTGTTCCCATCGAAGAAATAAAATGAATTTGTTGCAAGAGTAAAATATAAATCGAACAAAAATGGTTCCTGTTCTTCAAAAATATAGTCCAAAAATACTTATATAACCCGGTAAAATGTTGCTAACTTAAATGTCGAAAAAAAAAAATATTCATGAACAACGTGCATATAAGAACGTTTTAGTTCAGATAAATTATTATTAGCTATATTGTCGAGTGGTTCATGGTTCTGTTGGCTATGATACTAAGGGGAATTGGCTTCTCATCAGTGTCCACCAACATACAGTTTGGTTAATGTTAACTAATTTCGGTTAATATTATTCTGTTGGCTATGAGGGCTAAAGGGAATTGGTGGACATAGATGACAAACCGATATTGTTTGGTTAATATTGACTTTGGTTAATATTAGCTATATTGTCGAATGGTGCCTGCTCGTCTTGAGTACACCTGGTGCAATGAAAAGATACATTGTTGTGTTGGCTATGAGGACTAAAGGGAATTGGTTTCTCATCATTGTCCACCAACATAGTTATTTCCTTTTTTTTTTTTTAAGCGTAAAAAGTATATTGCAATGGATTTTTCTGTAATTTGCTTTGTATAATCGTGGAGAAAAGAATATACAGAACCTGGGAGCTGTTACAAATTATATAAATAAGCCGAAGGATATATACTTGCAATCGCTATAGAACAGAATGAAAAATTTTCAGTTTGCAAAGTGGTAGCATAAACTCAGTTTCAAAGATTAAATTTAACGGATTAAAAATTAAGACTATGAAAAAATAAATGAATTAGAAATCAATGTCAGAAAAAGCAACTTTAAAACTAAAAAACGTTTTAAAGTTGATTAAAAACGATAATTTTCACTACTTTGTCATGTGAATAGCATTAATCTATGAACATTAATGTATAATTTTGTGAATAACTAAGAGAGTTGAGATCGATTATTGAATACAAAATTGAATAGTGATATTTAATAAATGAAAATTACATAAAATAGAAAAACAAATTAACGATTAACAGTAGAATTGGATCGACCCATTACCAATTTTCTAGTGCTATTATAATTTCTCTTGCAAATTCCTTTTTTCAGTAAAAACAGAGGTTTACCTCTTCACCACAGTAAACTAAATTAGGTTCGCAGACTATATTAACATGTGAATGAACCCAACAAATATAATAGCTTTCATAGGATATGACCAACACTGCTCCCAGTACGTTGATTGATGTGACATTTAGCGGTCCGTTGAGCACCGAGGCTATATGAGATAAGGACCTGTAATGTAACGTGGGCTATGAGCTACCGGGAATCGAACAAAGTTTCCCGGACCAAAGGCGTGTACGCTAACTACGCGGCCACGAGAAAGTTGCTAGCGTGTGAAGTTGTCACTGGAATGGCTGTTATAAAAACGGCTAAGGGCTTCATTTCAAGCTATATATTTTAATTACACACCATCCAAGGCCGCACGAAACGATTGAAACCCTCAGAAGTCAAAATGAAACGAACTCTCTTTCTTTGCTTGGTTGTGGGCGTTTTGCGATCGCAGATATCGTAAAACGACCCGAATAAAAAAAAAAGGTTTCAGCAAACTTTTATCTTTCCATCGGTATCTTTGTAGTGCATGTACGATTAATAGTTACGGAGCTACGTGCGTTTAAGTGACACGCGCTGCACTATTGCCCACCATTCATGCGGCCGTTATGTGATCACCTGTAGGCCAGATACTTTACGTAATAATAGTACAAATAATTGTGTGAAGCTGAAAATTGGTACGTTTGCTCTATTCGAAGTCCTGAACAACATATCAAAAGTCCCCTAATCTTCCGTTGTCGCTTCATGGAATTCCAGGCGGTTGAATTGCTGGAACGCTGGAGGAACGCAAGGAATCGCTCTTAAACAGGGTGTCTATCGGTCACGAAAGTCACGAAATCAGAAAACGGTCACGAAAAAGTCACGAAATTTAGCTTTTGGGTCACGATTTTTTTAAGCTGTACAAATGTAAGTACAGATTGGAAAATTTTGTTTTATAAAAGGTCAAAATTCACCACCAAAAATGTCTATCGCATGGATGAAAATTCAGTCTAATTTGCACCCAAATTCACTCTTGAGAATGTTAGGAAATTGTGTGATTTGGTAAAGAAAAAGTCACGAAGAAGTCACGAAATTTCATTTTGGAATTTTAGTAGACACCCTGTTAAATCCAAACGAATAGGCTTGGGGAGTTCAAATAGAGCTCGAATGAAAGATAAAAGAATTGACTTTATTGTAAGGTGTTCAGTTTTCATCACGTACTGTTGCACATAGAAATAAATTTTGTAAAACAACTAAAATAACTCCTTTGTTTTCCTATTTTTACTTTGGAAGCCTTAATATCGATATAAGTCCAATGACATACATTTTTTACGTGTAGGATCAGTAGTTGAGTGTATATAAACATTTAAACAGAGGCACACCTAGAAGGTAAAAGGTGGGGGGGGGGGGGACCAGAACCCAGACTATGATAGGTATATCATAAGTTTATAGTAAACTTTGAAAATATGTAAATAATATGTAATATATGTAAATGTAAATTATTTTTGTTACTCAAAAAACTGGGGGCCTAGGCCCTCCGTGCCGGGCTCGATCGACCATTTAATTTAAACAAAACATGTCTCGCTTTCACGTAATTTGCGTGACCACTGAGCTCTCGATTTTATCTGACGGTAGGTTGCGTCATCTCCAATTTCTCGTTTCTGCATTTTATAACTAAAGGTTATATTTAGTCATTATTAGGTAGTTATATTCATTGCTAAGTATTGGCTTACGTGCTGCAGCTGACGTTGGAGGCAGAGTAGCTAAATTAATTGAGGTAGTTATTGTGGTCTTGGTCAAAGTCTGTTGTAAACCCTTAGTTGATCTAATGATTTAAAATCATGGCCGTTATAAAGTTCAGTGAGGAAGTTCTCTCCAGCTTCTGATACCCTGTCACAACCCTGTCTCAGTCTGCGTCAGTCGTATTAAATATATCCACCGTTTCCTGCAGTTGTGGATTGTTTTCGAGTATACTCCAAGCCATTTTTTCCCTTTCATGTAAATAGCATAAATAGTATCACTTTTACTCATGCCGTGCACAAAAAATGTATGCTTTTTCATATCACCAACCTTGTTTTGGATATCTTAAATATTGTATAATCGGGCCGTATGTGACCCAACACTGGACACGAGGAGATTGATGGTTGCTCCATTAAGGATCGTAGCTACAAACATTACCAGAAAGTCACTGTCTGAAGCTAATACAGCTACTATGCGATTTCATTCGACTTTTTCCAAAGCAGTAGCAACTATTAAGGCATCAGCATCTCCCTTGGCTTCCTTCACGTGGATCCTTCCCTTCTCAAGACGAATTTTCCATTGTTTCATTAGTTGTATTTTGTTTGAGCTATTTGACTACATGTAACAATTTTTGCATCTTTCAACTAAACTATTTGAACAGCTACGTTTTCTTGCCCTTTGGATTTGTTCTTGCTCTTTTGTGGTAGCATTATCATAACCATCGAAAACTACAGTTGATAATTCGAAACCATCGAAACATACAGTTGCTTTTTCAGTTATTCATCGTAAATACTTGCAATTTGTTGCCTCTGTACTTCAAAATGTACAATCCCAACCACAATCGATTTGGCAAGACACAACATGTACCGCTCAGTGCCATGTTGATGCAACGCCTACTTCCATTGCGGTTGTGGATTCTTCAGGGGATGTTGTGATGCAATGGACCAATATTCCTGAACTCCCCATCTTTGTTACCGAATTTCTGGCCGCAGCTTTTGCTGCGCTTTTGTATTATCCTCAACGTGTGCTTATACTCTCTGACAATATGGCAGTGGTTTATTGCCTACAACGAAAAATTTGTTGTAGACAATAGGGAATTCTCACGTAGCTCAGATAGGATTCAAAATCTTGTTCGTACGTAGCTGAATTTGGCGAAACAACTTTTCGAAGCAGCATATCTCTATCCACTATGATTTCATATTCATGAGACATTTCTTTGATATCATCACTAGAAATGCTCGACTGGAAATCCTAGATTGAATACTTGTTTGTTTTTCTTAATTCCGTATTTCGGAATAGCGCCGGTGGATAAGCGGCTAACTCGTACTTTAGATAATTTGTTCTTCCTATGCTTTTATCACACATGGTATCCGCAGAAACAATTGATTTGTATCTACCGGGACAACATTTTCATATACCTTAATACATATATCTGTGTACGAAATCGGTTTTACTCGGTCAGATCTCTTCAGTTTTAAATTTCTAAAATCCTTCCAAACCATTCTCTCTTTACACAGGCTTTCCCCAAAGTTTCCGCGGAATAACAGTTAACTGAAACATCAGAAATAACTCCAGTCGCGATAGAGATTAAATTGTTTGTGTCCACGTCAAATGGACTGTGGTCATTGAGCCAGAGAACAAACTTCTCAAGATCCTAGTAGTCGCGTTGCTGCAGGGATTCTCGGAGATCAAAATGTTCGGACGACTTCTGAAGTTTTCGAAGGCTTCACACATCCGCAAATTTTCCGGTAGGGAAAGTACCCACTGAGCCAGGTGCTACCTCAGCCTCTAGTAACTCTTCCTGGGGTTATTAATTTCTCGCATTTGTTGTTCCACAACCATATCACTCCATACTCCACTCCAGAATTTGTCACTTCTTATCGTGAAATAACCTGAAAAGGAGAACTTCTCATATTCTTCTGTAGGGATTTTGAACTCTAGATTTTACATTTCCTGAACGTACAAATGCGCACATTTAGCATAATCTAGGTGAGCTGCAGCATATAGATGAGACAACATATCTTTTATGCTGTGAAGGTGCAGTTCCCAATCTCTAGTTCTTTCAGCTCGAATAAACTGACGAATCAAATTCACCTGCCTGACATACTACATCCAAAGTGCTGAAGTGCAGCTGTCAGATGATAGGTCATTGCATGCGTTTTCCAAGATAGATGAAAGTATCGCGAGAGCGTACGTCATCCTAAGAAACTTCATTTTTCATTAATTCTGCGTGAATAGTTTGTACCTCTTGCATATCGGCTGGGCAAACAGAAGCACTACCACGTGAGGCTGGACAAAGGTCAGTCCAGGTGCAGTGAATCGCTCAAATGTTTGTAGTTCTGCAACTTGTGGTCCTATATAAACAATATGGATGTCATTGGAAAGCTAAAAGTTTGCTTCAAAATATTTATATCGAGGTTTTGCAAATAACTGCGGTGACTTCGAGAGAGAGAGAGAGAGAGAGAGAGAGAGAGAGGTTATTTTAGTTGTTTTTATAAATTTTATTTCTTTGTGCGACAGTACATGATGTAAAATGAACACCTCACAATAAAGACAATTCTTTTGTCTTTCATTCGAGCCCTATTTAAACTCCGTAGGCCTATTCGTTTGGATTTAAGAGCGATTCCTAGCATTTCTCCAGCGTTCCAGCAATTAAACTGCCTGGAATTCCATGAAGCGACAGCGGGAGATTAGGGGACTTTTGATATGTTGTTCAAGACATCCAATACAACAAATCTGCCAATTTTCAGCTTTACACTATTTTTCGCATGGTTTGACCAAAATTTTATCTAAAATGACTGGGCTACACCTGAAGCTTGTAGGACAGCAGAGGTACGGTTTGATGAGGAGGCAATGAGGCCTTAGTAGGTGGCGCAAGGCGTACATCTCTCTCTCTCTCATGAATGAAGGTTTCTCACATAATAGAGCCACTAATGGCTTATGCTCATCCGGTTGTGCACATCTCGAACAGCTATTTGCCTGGAAGACGGCCGATTCTAACTTGCCCATCCGTGTGATGAAAGCAGTGTTGATTCGCCATAGCATACAATGTGCCATTGCTCGGGGACCCAAAGACGTACCGATTCCAGTCATAATCGAGGATGCTGTGTGGTTAACGTTGGTGCCTGTGTGGAACGTCGGTTGTGGGAACACTTATCTAACTGTGTACGACGAACTGTGTAGTCACACATACTTGTGCCTTGTCTACTGTTAGTCGGCTGTTGATTGTGCCACGGTATGCGCCCAAAATCTTGACGTTGGTATGTTCGCACTCTCGCCTTGTCGTATGGTGCTGGTTTGACCATCTCACCTTTAGAAGACAATCGCAGCTCGTGAACGCCTACAAATAACACTGCTTCCGAAATGCTTGTTCCCAATTACTGCGTTACAAACTAGATGTCAAACACGGATATATTGCTACCGGCCTTCTCCATTCTATACGAGGGCCTTGCCGAAAGTTTTTAGCAGCGCAATAATCTAACATCGCGACATCATTTTGTTTATTGCATCCGACACTGTGATATTTTGTGACTTTCAGCCATCAATGGCAACAATGAATCTGTGATAGCATACTCAGAGATAAATCGAAAAGCGCGCGTGACCCATTGTCTAGTTAGCCATGGAGCTGTCAAGACGTGACTTTCGCGCTATGACTTTCTACGATTACAAGAAGGGCTTAACCGCGGAGCAATGCCTTGAAACTTTGGTGAATACTTTTGGGGAATCTGCTCCTTCGCGAGCCAGTGTTGGAAATTGGTTTCAGGTATTTAGAAGGGGACTACGTCACTTGAAGATAAACCTCGTTCCGGACGGCCAAACATTGCAGTGACTGCCGAAAACATTGAAGCTGTGAGGCAAATGGTGAAAGATGATCCCCATGTATCTTTCCTGGAGATCGAAGCGACTCTCATCATTGGTCAACAGCAGCGCAGACACTTATGCATGAACACTTGGGTCTCAGGAGGTGTTCTTGTTGGGTCCCCCATTTACTCACGGAAAGGGAAAACGAGGGTAGGGTGGAATGGTGTGAATTTGTTGAATAATAAATTCAACCAAGGAACAAGTCGTGATGTTTACATCGTCACGGGTGACAAAACGTGGATTTATCATTATGATCTGCTTACCAAGCAGCAGTTGCAAGTGTGGTGCTCCGAGAATTAAGATCCCCCAACGAAAGTGAAGAGACCTTGGAATGTTGGAAAGAAAATTGTTGCGTCTTTTTTTTCTCACGGAAGGGACATGTTGCGACTGTTATACTTGACAATCGTCGTACGGTGAATGCTGAGTGGTACTCAACAGTTTGTCTTCCCACTTTGTTTAAGAAATGGAAGGCCTAACATCCAAGATCAAAACTTGGCCATCTTCTGTTGCAACATGACAATGCAATTGCCCACAGTGCTCCAAGAACTAACTTTTTGAAGGAGTCAGTGCTGCCACACCCACCCTATTCGCTGGACTTGGCCTTGTGCGATTTTCTTTACCAAAGTGAAGGAACACTTGCGTGGACGTCGCTTTTCATCGGACGATGATGCGATTGGTGCTTATTTGCAGTTTGTGGATAATATAGACGAAAGTGTGTGGAATGAACAGTCTAAGTGGTTCGAAAGGATGCAAAAGTGTATTCGTGACCGTGCAGAGTACTTTAAAAAACTGAATGTTTTGTTTCAGTTCGATGCTTCTTGTAGTCAGAGCTAAAAACTTTCGGCATGACCCTCGTACACAGGAACCACTCCGACTGATCGCGTAAAATTCCCGTCAACATCTGGCGAGCGGCTGTTGTGCCCCGTACATCATTTCAACGACTTCGTTCAAAAAGTAGCATGTGGTCAAGAGAGAATATTCCAGGACGTGTATCCTAAACATCAGTAAATTCGACGCATGTTTCTTCATATTTCATCTTTTCCGTCCTTTTTACCAGATAACAGTTGTATTCACATTTTACTATCCACTGAGATTGCTAGCAATGTTTAAAAATGTACATTGCATAGAAATAAATTAAAAAAAAAAAAATGGAAAAATCTGAAACAGCCCCAAATATCTGTTAAAGCACATTTTGGTTGTCAAATGGGAGAGGAAATTAGTAAAAGAACTTAACCGTAGTTACGTTCGTCTCGGGGTGAGACGACCAAAGGTGTCCAAACTCATGAGGTCGGCGCTCACGAGTCCAGAACTCACGGTCACTCGACCTCATCCTCACGAAGTGAGCGTGAGGTTGAGTGAGCCTAAGGTCAGACTGGTAAAGTGAATGTGAGGTTGAGTGAGCGTGAGGTCGAAATGAGTTTGTGAGCGTGAGGTTAGGTCAGACATGTGAACGTGAGGTCGAGTGAATGTGAGGTCGAAATGAGTTTGTAAGCGTGAGGTTAGGTCAGACATGTGAGCGTGAGGTCGAAATGAGTTTGTAAGCGTGAGGTTGAGTGAGGTGGATCAAAGTTGACACCTGGTTCTTCCAATAGCAGAGAAAAGTATATTGTAATTCGAAAACACTGTAAATTTTTTGTTCTCTACACAAAAGTGTCTTTTTCTGTATCTGAAGATGATACCTGCTGTGAAACGACCATAGGTAAGCAGGGAGTATCTTTGATCCGCTATCTTTTTTTTTTTTCACTGGCCAACTTGGTTTTAACAAGTTATTTCGATCGTGTCTGAAGAAGGATATGCTAGATATCCGAAACAGTTACAAATTATAATTTAAAATAAAGTAAAGTTTTAAGCTTTGGTCAGTGTCTCTTTTGTTAAAACAATTAATCCAAAGCCATGAATAGTCTTACTATGGCCAACTTGGGATAGAAGTTTTCGTGCCTTTGTGATTAGATATTTCTTAGAAGCTAGTAGAAAATAATCATGGAATGTCTTATGTTTTGTGAGGCATACTGGAGTATTTGGCCTCGAAATTAGGTCAAGAATATTCATAATTTAGTATTATAAAATAACCGATTAAATTAAATCTCTGTGTATTTTCCTACATTTTTAAGATATATTACCGCGAAAACTGGTTTGAATATTTTCCTCTGTCCTTTTAACTATATCTCTTGTGATTTCGGTTGCCATTGTGTAATAGGGATTTTGTAGGCTGTCAGTGTTTTATCTACGAATTTTCTAAATGGGAGGGGAATCTTGAATCTTGGGCTAGCAGTTAACCACAGAAGAATTGCAGCCCGCCCTCGGCCCAGGGGAGCCCATCTCCAATTACTTGCGCGCAATTTCCCCCCGAATATACTATTTGCCTCCAAAACCGAGTGGTTAAATTCTTAGCGAGATTCCCCCTCCCCAATGAGTTTCCACACTGGTTTTCATGTCGAATACATTGCAGGCTAAATCACTTAGTAGCCCTTGTCTATTCTTTCTAAACAGGATCAGTCTATACAATATTTTCTTCGACCTTCTGTCATAATTTTATCCTTACAAGCCACAGAGAACCATAGATGTCCATTTTCCACTGGGCTCGCGCTCACTTGTCTCAACTGGGCTCGCGCTCACTTGTCTCAACTGGGCTCGCGCTCACTTGTCTCAACTGGGCTCGCGCTCACTTGTCTCAACTGGGCTCGCGCTCACTTGTCTCAACTGGGCTCGCGCTCACTTGTCTCAACTGGGCTCGCGCTCACTTGTCTCAACTGGGCTCGCGCTCACTTGTCTCAACTGGGCTCGCGCTCACTTGTCTCAACTGGGCTCGCGCTCACTTGTCTCAACTGGGCTCGCGCTCACTTGTCTCAACTGGGCTCGCGCTCACTTCTCCCAACTAGGCTCGCGCTCGCACTCACTAATCTTATCTGGGCTCGGACTCACCTGTCTTCACTAGGCTTGCATCACCCGGGCTCGCGCTCACTCGTGCTCGCGCTTAGTTCTCTCAACTGAGCTCGCACTCGCTCGGGCTCACGGTCCCTTCTCTCGACTGCGCACGCGCTCATTTCTCTCAATTGGGTTCGCGCTCATTCGTGCTTGGGCTCACTTCTTTGAGTTGGGCTCGCACTGACTTGTTTCATTGAGGCTTGGGCTCAATTATTGAGCCCGTGCCCAATTGAGCGCAAGAGCCATGCTCGCGAGCTTGTACACCTTAATGGGCTGATTAATGCCGTATTCAACCCCTGATGGAATTGTTACAATTAATCGGAGTTTTCTAATTTTTTCTATTTTTGCGGCAGCCCAAACTATTATCTAAATAGATTTTTGTTAAAATGATGTGAGTCACTTTTATATCGATTTTCATTGTTTCTGTTTGTAGAATCTACGTGGATAGAGCTCATGTAGTTACAACATTTTTTTTTTTCTTATCTCATAGAAGTATGACACGTTAATACTAAACTTCGTTAAAACAGCTGCTTTAACAAAATGAACTAGTACTACAAGTCATAGGTTGTTTATGCAGCTGAAATTTGAAGTACTGTTGATTGATTGATTATCTTTCACCGTCCCCTTTCATCAGCGAGGCTGACATGGACTTATAGTTTTAACGTGGAATCTGAACCACTGTCGTTCAATTCTTTCCCACAGGGAATTGATCACCAAAGTTGCGCGTGCTAGCCACTAGACCAGTGGAAGGGCTTACAATACTGTTATCCAATGATTTTTATTAGGAATAACTTATAGGTGATTTTTTTTAAATCGTTTATTTAGCGTAACGATGATGTCCAAATTACAGTATGATATACTGATTGTGAATGTGATAGTCCAAGTATTGAACCATTGTGTGGTCCACAATCCAGTATACACCTTCTGAACCTCTGTCACCAAGGCATTCAAAGTGAAAGTATTAGTGCTCTGAAGAATGTTAACCCTCCCGCCGTCCCAACCCCATTGTTAAGAAACCAACTATCCAACCCCGATTCAGTGAAGCGGAAATCGTTCTTGGCCGATGATAATTTTGCTCAGGAACTGCATAAATTAGCAAGTACAAGAAAATTAGTAAAAGCAGACCTTTACCTTCAAGTTTTATTGTATTGCCAAGCCTCGAGGCTCATTCATTGTCGTGCTCTGTAGATGATAGCTGTGTGCCCGGGACCATGCTTCAAAACCATATACTGAGAAAAAAGTGTACGTGGCGTACGTAAAATCGTATGTTACATTTGTAAATCCTGTAGTTTTTTTGGACTAAACGTGCTGCAAACGTATAGCTGAAAACGCATGTTCTATAATACTTTCTATAAGTGTTCCATGTGTACGTACTTTCCGTATGAAACAATATAGGCGGTCAGGATCTCATACAAATGGACGTATAGAACATACATATATGTACAGGGTGCAACCAACGCAACGCCCTAAAACCAGCCTGTGGGCACTCCTGCCTGCTCCAAATAGAAAATAGAACTTACATATTTTCTGGGCGAGTATTTGAGAGACATTATTATATTTTGATAAGTATATAGAATTTCATATATACCGACTATTTACTTGGAAATAAAATTTATATAGTTAGCAAGTAATTTTTTTTTGTATTACTAGGGTAAATGTACCAGTCCTCGACCACTCAACTCGTTTTCGTATAATCCTTTAATCGTTGTTCAGAGAGTGGAACAACTTAGGACGCTGCTAGCCCACGTGTGTTCCTAAAGCTATATTTTATCCAAAACTGAGAACTTATACCATTTATGTAATATTAGTCGGACAAACAACTATGATTGATTTATTTTGATTTATTTTTACTGTTCGACCAGGGCTGGGTTTAATGTTTTGCCGCCCCTAAGCCAAAAGCGTTTGGCGTTCCCCTCCCCCGTCGACCAACAAAATTTTAACAATACAAAATAATCATATGGAAAAAAACTTATAATTTTATAAATATCTTCGCTTTTGTACAAATTTTAATACATTGTCACTTTGTATCCTGTAAAGAAAGATTTGAATTGTTACAAATTCATTTTTTTAAAAGTAAATTTACAGAGAATGATTAATTTGAGTTTTACAATACGAGCTAGTTTAATAATATAAGAAATTCATCTCGAATTTTCGACTGTACGTAATAGTTTTAATATTGAAACTACCGAGAATGTCTCTAAAATGACCAAAATAACTGAACTGTTGAAATTTATCTAGATAAAGGTTGGTAAGGATGCAGATGTTGAGGGTCACACACGAAAAAGAACTTAGGGAAGGCAATTGGCGAAGCGCATGTTAAAATTTCACTTAAATTCGACCAACGATTCAAGCCATTGATTTGCAAAATCAGTTATTTATTGGAGAGCTTAATTTTTACTTGTATTATTATTATTATTATTATTATTATTATTATTATTATTATTATTATTGAACTTTGACTTTTTTTGGGGGGGCGCGGTGGCTCAGTGGTAAAGCGTTCACCTCCGGTGCGTAGGGACCCGGGTTCGATCCCAGCCCCCGCCAAGTTGACTTTGCGGTGGACAAACATCGTGTTCGTGGGTTTTCTTGGGGTTCTCCCGTTTCCTCTCACTATTTTATCCATTATTTCATCATCAGTCTCCTCTGGCCCAACCGGCGTAAACGTGGGATGTTAAACTAGTGACAACTATTCTTAGGTGCCCTAAACAGATGCCAAAACCTACTTTTCCCTAGTTCTTACCTTTTTTGCAATATGTATTGAATCCGCAAATTATAATGTACTTCTATCATTTCTGATTTCGGTGGAAAGATAGATGAACGCAAGAGTCTTGCATGCAAGACCAAGACCAAGACCAGGAGCAGGAATCCCCATGCAAGACCAAGACCAAGACCAAAACCAAGGGGTGCAAGACCAAGACTCTTGCGCAAGAGCCTTGCAGAAGTACTGGTACTACTTAATTTTTTTTATAGAATGTGAAAAGAAAGGGGAAAAATCACTATATCTTTCACTTGAGTTTCTTGGCTTCAGTAAAAATGTCGCTGGAGTGAATATGTTCCCAGTAGTTTATGCAATCCGTGAGTCGATCTGCCTCTGTAGCATACTTAGTTACATCATAAATACTATCACAAGTTTGAATGTGAATAACACAGAGAGTACTAACACCACGGCAATTTATTTTGGTCATGTTTTATATTGATATGTTGTACACCTGACGCACGAATCATTTTTCGAAATGTCCCCCCTTGGCTTTGATGCAGGCACGATGTCTGTTCGGCCACTGGTCAATGGAATGACGCACCACATCCATGGGAAAATTGTTTACTGCTCGGGTCAAAGATTGTTTCAGACTGTTGACAGAGGATGCCATTTATGGCAGACCTTTGCCTGAAGGATTGCCCAAAGTTTGTAGTCCATCGGTTAAGGTCCGGGCTGCTAGAAGGCCAATCAGCGGTAAAAATGAAGTCGGAGACGTTGCGTGCCACTCCTGGGTTGTTTTCACTTTGTGGCCCGGAGCGGAATCCTGCTGGAAGGTCCACCTTTCTCCAGGGAACGTCGTAGCAGACAGTGGTTTCACTATAGGTGTTAGCACTGTGTCCTAGTACACCTTGGCAGATGTTTTAACACCTTGCTCGCAAAAATGCAGCTTGGTTGTGCCTGAGTAGCTCACTCCTCAGCAAACCATCACTGAGGCAGGATGATGTGTCCTCTGAACCCTTGGAGCTGCCTGAGCAGCATCAGTAGATGACGTGGCATACACACGGTCATTTTGGGCGTTGTAGACATGCTCAATTGTAAACACCTTTTCGTCAATGAACATAATCTTTTTGTGCAGATTGTTTGCGTAACGCCGCAACAGTTTCTTTGATTTAAGGACCCTCTGCGACACTGTTTAGGACAGAAATTGACCAGCCCGCCTCTTATACGCCCGTAGATGTAGGTCACTCTGAGCACACGAGACATGGAAT
The DNA here is from genome assembly GCF_964235325.1 of Thermobia domestica. Taxonomy (NCBI): domain Eukaryota; kingdom Metazoa; phylum Arthropoda; class Insecta; order Zygentoma; family Lepismatidae; genus Thermobia; species Thermobia domestica. The sequence goes on along the minus strand of NC_137465.1, from coordinate 80,322,637 downwards.
ATCTGCTGATGTTCATTTCAGCAGTCATCACACTTTGTGTTCGAACAGGATTTCTTCGAATTCTTGCAGCGAATGCTTTCTGGCGGGGTTCGTACTGTTCGTGGTCTGCCACTCCTTGCGCGGTCGACTGCCGTTCCAGTCTCGGTGTATCGCTGTATGTCGCGATACACGAATCTCTTGCTGATTTTTAGGATTTTCAGAAGGTTGAAAATCTCACCTGCTGTCTTCCCGACTTTCTGTAGTGCAATTACTGCTACACAATTTTCGTAATCGCCGATCTCCATAAGAACTCAGTACAATATCAACGTATGTCATGCACAGTCACACACATACATGCATCTTCCGCTTTATACACAGATGGCAGCACTGTGCCACTCCGGATGCCTACAGCGCCACTCCAAACTTTGTTACAGTATTTATGATATAACTAGGTATAGCTGCATATAGCTACAGTATGTCGTTTTTTGAATCTCTTGTTCGCGTTGTCTGTAGTTATTACTCGTTTTCAAGCCACACAGGTGTCATCTGCGCAATGTGAACAATTTTGGTGGACAAACACTGCATGAGTATTTTTTTTTTCTTTTCCTCCTACTTTCTTCATTCCACCATTTCAGTAATTTCTCATTATCGTCTCTCTTAGCATTTATGCATAACCATGGGATGTTAAACTAGATATTTCATTTCATTTTAAAGCATTTAGTTTTGGTCTTCCAAAACTAAAGAGAAATGTAGTATTGAACATCGGTAATTCTGTACACCATAGATGCTGACAGCATGGGTATGGCCTTGGCTCCGAGGCTGAAGCGTCCGTTGGAAATTTTTAATGTGTACTTATAAAATGAAACTCGAAGTAACATTTTCATGACTTTGACAAAAACTTAGTGCATGTGACCTCAAGTTTGATTTCATGGCGGATGCTTATACGTTGAATAATGGTTTATCAATATAACTTTTAACCTCCTTAGGCACACGGCACATCGAGGATTGAGCGATATAACATACAACAATAAAGAATCCATATTCACAAGTGAGTGTGATTGTATAGTTATTTCAAATAACATGGGGTTTGACACTGTTATTCTGTATTTCTACTATAGATAAGAAGTATTTATATAAATTGAGTTCACACAAAAAACATAGACAGTTGAGTTGTTTTCAGTTTTTCACTCAAATTATTCTAAAATCTTACGAGGTTTGATTATAATAATTATTTTAATTTCTCTCTCTCTCTGGTCAATATTGCTAAACCTATAATCATCATCATAGCTATTCTGCCATTATTGGCAGATCACTTGCTGCAACTGAGAAGCTTTGATGTACGGTAGTCCTTAGCTAGTCTTAGTCTTGACGTGGCAATTTTCAGTTTTAATACCTTCCTTACACTAGTCTCCTTCTTTCCCTCCCTCTTTCCTTCCACCATACCCTCTAGCACGTTTCTCATAATACAGTTACTCCTTAGCCAACATGTTAACCAGTTCCTCTTTTTGTTCTTAATATCTAAAATTCTTTTTCTCCCTACTGCTACTATTTGTAATACCTTCTAATTCGTTTTCTGTTCAACCCAAAGAAGTTTGTTCAATACAAAGATTAGCTAATCGTGGTAGAAAAGGAAAAAGCAACCTGACGCCTTTAGGATGTAAAAATAATTTTACAATTTATGGTATTTCAATCTGTGCCGTCTGGATTTCCTTTCATGCGTCTCAGGGGTAATCTCCCCAGTTTGGGAATAAGTGGAGTGTTGGATCTGTTAAAAAATATATGATGATTACGAAACGTTGTGATTTATCTTACAAGCAAGGGGCGCGATATCGACACTGGAATTGCGCAATGAGAGTTACATATACTGAAAGAGCATCAGTTAGTTAGTATGTTACCAAATTATTAGCTGCAGTCCGCCAGTAGGGAAAAAGTTATGGGACTGTAAATTGAACATGAGACTATGACAAACAGAAGGAATAACCTGTTTGTGTGTGCAATAGCAAATTGTATTTGTTTGGAAAGGGGAGATAGCTGTGTAAATGAGTGTTAAGCCACACAATGGATATGAAGAGCAGAAAGTATCGAGTGATCCAAACAAAAACAGTTAGTACAATATGCACATCGGACGATAGCCAGCGAGGCGCACTGGTAACACATTTCTGTGGTAAGGGAGTCAAAACAGTACTGAATTGGTGTCTGGAATGCTTCCGGTGCGATGTCCAAGTATCCCGCTTTATAGAAAGCCATGGTAGAAATAAGACAAGGTAAGTCCATCAGCGAACGCGTTTGCGTCCTACTCGCGCAATGACGTCATCTTCGACACACGCTCGTGAAAGTAGTCGCGCTGTCGTCTGCTTGGTTTCGTATATTCTCTTTGGAACCTCAATGTGAAATTACTGTTTTCTTCTGATTTCAAGATATCTATTTGCTATTTCTGATTTAGATGCCTATTATATTACTGGAATTTTATTCCGGCATAGGAATACAAAAATGCACATAAAAACAAAATTAGGGTAAATCAAGTATTTCAATATACTCTTATTAAATCCAAAACAATCAAACTTTCATCTATATGTACGGTATAGACAAGTTTCCCACAACCTTAGAAGTATTGTCCGTCGTTTTTTTTCCTAAATGATATCCCCAGTAGGCCTAATCCACTTGCATTTACCAATCAGATTTTTTTTTTAAACTGAACTCAATTCTGTCACTTCACCACTTTCTTCATTTTCTTGTAAAATATTCTTTTGCGGAAAGAGTATTTCAGTTGCTTGTTTAGTTCATTTATTCTTATGCATGTTCTAAGTCGGATAAAATATGTTAAAACTTTCGGTTCACACTTATTGTCAAATTCATTTTTCATGATACTTGTTAATTTTCTAATGATGCCCCATTTCTTTCCAGATAAATTCTCGTTCTTCTTGGAGATATGCAAGAAAATATTTGTTAGCTACTTTGATTGTGCCCAGACGTTCCTTTGATAAAAATGTCAGTCATCCTTTTGAGATTAATTTTGTCCAGTTGTATTGCAGCAGGTTCTTCGACAGAGAGCTGTGAATATTTGATTTTAAATTTGAAACCTACCCGCCCAGCTATAAATTCAAGACTGTTCTTCAAGATCATGCATATTTAATGAACATATCTGATCTTCATTTTCATTTTCATTTTCTGGTAAAATATAAATACATTAACAATTGCACTGTTGTACATAATTCATCATACAGTACGGAGTTTTTCAAGTATACATCTTCAATTAATGTGGATCTTACTGTTTCCCGCTGCGTAGAAGATTCTTCGATAGTTTTGACATTTTTACCGTGAGTAAATAAAGCAGCAGAATGATTTTCTATTATATATCCTCTTAGTTTGTAATTAAATCCTAGATAATCCGGATGGTCGCTGCTTGAATCCATGCCTCTGATATAAGAAAAAAAAACATTCTAAACTATCTTGACTTAATTTCCTTGTCAAGAGCAATTTTTTCTGCATATTGTTGTACTTTGATTCTTCATCAAAATGAAAGGAACAATACTTCTTTCTTTTTCCCTGCTTCATCTAAACAAATAATTTTAGAAATAATAGGATTATTAGAAAAGATGAAACATGTAACATGTTAAAGGGAGTTGCTTAAGATTGCAATTATTGCATAAAAGCTATGAAAATATTCGAATAAATTATCTTCTATTATCCTGATAAAGAAAATAAAGTTAACATACTGTAAATGATGAAAAAAAACATGTGAATTTAAATATAAATTTTCATTCCAAAATACTCTCTTATAAATCACTGCTGAATATTAGAAAATAAGCGCATATGGATTAAAGTTACGTGATTAACTTGGAGCTTCAAAAACAAATACCCAGAAACCGGCATGTAAAATCTAGCTCGTGCAATTTTTTTTTTTTTTTTTTTTTTTTTTAAATAACTGCCTTCGGTTAGCCGAGGACTTCGCCCCCAGATCTTGCATTTGCTTTTCCCACGGCCTCTCATATCCCTAAGAACTATAATCTTCAGGTTTTTTTTTTTTTTTTAAGATATAGTATCTTATTATAACAATTGAAGCGCTTAGGATGAAAGTGTTATGTTACATTTTTCGAAACGTAATTTTTTGGCGGTTCATGCACGTGGAAAGTCATGTTACATAACACATCATTTAGTGAGTCCTCGTCCCAGTGAAGAGATTTGAAAACAATGAGGGATGTATGTTAACGAATATAGTGTACAATTTCCCGAAATGTACAATTTGTTACATACCATCTTTATCCTCTAACCGCTTCAATTGCAGCTCGCAACTATTTTCTTCCCGTCTTTTTTCCTTTTAACGATGATATCAAAATCGCTAAAATACATAATTAATTAAGATATTTATACTCTTAAGGGATTTCGGGAAATGGTCATTTTATTTTACCAATTACAACCCCAACCCCTTTTTCTATTTTCTAAGGAAACAGTAAAAAAACGCAGAAACATGTCTTTAATTGTTTTAAAGTTAATTATTTTAAATTAAAAACCTAAACACCAATTTAATGTTAATAACGTTAAGGGATTTCATGATATGGCTGTTCAATTATGACCGCCCTGGTTTCTTTCCTTCTAGAGCATATATATATATATATATATATATATATATATATATATATATATATATATATATATATATTTAAAAAAAACGCTTATATACATATCTAATTATTTAAAATGAGAAGTCCGAATACCGAATTTCATGTCTCTAAGCTTAAGAGATTCCGAGATATGGACATATTATATTAATTGTAATTCCCATCCCTTTCTCATTCTCACTTTCTTTTTCTTCTCGTCTAGGTCAAATATCACAAAACGCTAAAAGATGTGTATAAGTTCATATACCAAACTTCGTGTCTTTAACATTCAAAGATTCCAAAATATGTACATTTTAAGATAATAATTTCTACTCCTCTTTCTCTCCTTCCCCTTTGGATTAATATATATATATATATATATATATATATATATATATATATATATATATATATATATATATATATATATATGCCCTGTTAGGCGTTGATCAATCAGTCAGTCAGGACTTGTTATTTTATATAGAGATATACATAATAAGCAAATTAATGCCAAAAGCAGTATTTAAAATGGTAGTGGCAAAGAACACATATGTTGTGTTACTGTATAGCTACAGTATATTCATTCATTTGGTAAAATTCTTATAATTGCTTAAATCCTCCTGTTTTGGAAATTAATGGGACTTGGCATTCCCTTCACCAACTTTTCTATTATGTTCATTTTACAGCCATACACAGCGCATTGTTAAAGCTTTCAGAGTCAATGTAACAAATAGAGATGACTTGCACAGTACAAAATACAATATTTATACATGCAAAATGTCATACACAACAGCGTATAACAAATTAACCAAATGTTAAAATCAAAGAAAACGTAGAAAATCTTCAATAGAAATACAGCTAGCCACCTGTCAACTGAGAGGGCGCGACAATAGTATCATCTTGTTCGGAGAGTCAGTGATTTGGTGTCGAAGGTGACGTCACGCGAACAGGCAGGCTGCGCGTGAGTTTACCTTATCTTATTTCTACCATGATAGAAAGCAAAGCGATGTCCAAGTATCCCGCTTTATAGAAAGCGAAGCGAATCATGTTGCGGAACAGAGGAGCGCAGAATTGTTACAGCGCGAACGACTGGAGACGCAGGAAATTGTCACGGTGCCAGATGTTAGTTCCCTGCGACAAGACAATTGTGCCAGTGACGAACTTGACAAAGTTCTTGTAAGGACGGAAAAAGAACATGTCCAAGGGTTGCACCAGTCCTGTACATCCAGCCGGGATCAATTGCTTCCTGAATGACATTTGCAGGAACAAAGTTATCGGAAAGCTCGTTGTGTTTGTTTGGGGTCCACGAGTCCAGCAAGATAGATGTTGTTCTTGTGGTTGGGAATGCTATCCCAGAACACTTTGTTATAAAACTGACAGCTGCGCTTTCGACATATTCGCTGTCCTCCCGGCAAAGGATCTGATGTTTGGCGGATCCGGGGGCTTATTGTGGGGGAATTTGCCGTTTCCTTCGGACACCAGGACATACATTGGCGTCAGAATTTCTCCGGCAGCGGTGACAACGGGCATGATCATATACGGATGGCTGGTGTATGCAACAGATCCCACAGCCGCTCAAACAGGACGGGCTCCTTTTGAACGCAAGGTGCGGTGACTCTGCAACTCCTTATCGAACAGACTGGTCTGCGTTCATAAGATTTTCAGGCAATATTTGCAACTGTCCGAACATTGGTGACGAACGCATCAGCTGTGGCTTTTAGCTGCTCCTCATGGTCACTGTTCCGACTTGCGCCACTGACCTTGTGTTGTTGCACGACTGACAATTCTGTTTCTCCGCTTAAAAGTTTTGAATCAGGTCTGCAAAGCCCTGAAGTTCAGCTTGTCAGGATCAATCATTCGTTTGGCTTCCATTGCCCAAATTCGAAGAGTCCTGTCATGAATAATGGCACAACGGTCCGCCATCTCCTGAAATTTGGCAAGCAGTGCTTTGCTTATGTCAAACTGTCTTGGCAGAGCCGTCTTTTGAATGAAGTTGTACAATGATGCTTTGGAAAGGCGTCAGAACTGATTCAAAACAGTGCGTATTTTCGCCGGCTTTGCTCGGTTTTGGGATTGCGCATCATGAACTCGTACGCATGCCTCTTGTAATCGTCGCCGACTCTCATATCTGCTATCTTTGCCCTCTTAATCGGGGGGAGACTCTTCGTATGAGGATCCACTGCCCGCTGCTGGTTTCGTCTGCACCGTCTGCACTTGCATGGCGTCTGCACAGTCATCGACATCCGAATCATCATGACAGGTACTGTACGGATATGTGGCGTCAAATCCTAGAGTACTAACAGTTTCCACTACGTCCATATCGCCAGCAAGGATTTTCTCAATTTCCCTGAAAACAGCCTGTTCTGTTGCATTCAACGGGCGATCAGCTGTTTCGAATCTCTTAACAAGAGCGCTAACAACTGTTGCTGGATCCATCTCCAACAGAATGACAGCAAAACCCCGCTACAGTACGGTTGTACGGCACATCATGCAGTGGAAAATATAGTTCCGCTAGTTGCTACCTGTGGCACCCTCGGCTTGTGTTTGTCACAAACTCTCGCATCCATAATAGCTCAAGGACACACACTGTTTTCTGGTGACATGGCTGTAAACAGTTTATTGCAAGAACAAACCTTGAACAAACTGAAAGTATTCACGTCGTTTTGTTGCAATAAATTGATTACAGCCTTGGTGTTTTTCGTGAACACACACTCTTGTTCGTACGATCCAACTACATATGCTTTCGTGATTATTTTTTTTCTGTTTCCGTAATTAAAACATATGTTCTAGTATCTATAATTGCAAGTAAACATGTACTACTATGAGCAAAATAAATGGCGCGTCTCTTTATTTTGAAGTTTTTTGAAAATATCTCCGTTTCCTTTATATGTTCGAAATTTCGGAAGGTTTCCCCAGTAGGAAACGTTAATAACAAGCCCGTTTTAAATATTTGTGTTAGATATTAGCTTAAAATAAATAAATTAGAAGCAAAAAACATTAAATCGACCGAAATTACGAGAATTACCAACTCTGCTAAAGTGGGAAATTTTCAAGAACGCGAGGGAATTCCGCAGTTCAACACGAAGCAGCGACATTTATGTCATTGAGAGAAATGCGGATTAGATCTACAAACGAAACTTTTAACGAAACATTTCTAATATGTCCTATTACATGCATTATCTGCAAACTTCAAATCTATGCCAAGTATTAGCGTTTAGATAGAACAAATAGTTGAAATTACCTATGGAAAAGAACGAATTGGTAGCACGATCGTAATGAAAAATCATCTTTACCGTAGAACATGATCAGTTTGCGTAAGAAAGCAAATAGCTCAGTTAGTTAAAGCAGCGAGTCTGTATGCCGGAGGTAGCTGGTTCGAATCCCATAGAAGTGCAATTGTGAATTTTGTTATTTTGGTTATTTGATTTATTTTTTTATGTGGGAAAGAATCAAATTGTAACATATGTGTAAAACTCATGACAATACCAAAAAAAGAAAAAAATGTTGTCGCACTTGCATTAGTGTCCCTATTTTTTGTTTGCAAACAGTTTCGTAATTATTTTCCCTGTGCTCACTGCTCACAATATGCTCGCTGGTGTATAAGGAATGCTTTCCAGTAAACGCTAATTCTAATTTGGAGATTTTTATAAAGTTTTACAATGTTTATCATTAAATAATCTTCTATCTACTTGTTTGGACATTTTGATAACAGATTTCTCTATTAAATGTTTAATTTTCCCTAGATGTTTAATTACGGAAAAGTTTTACAATGTATTTGTTTTAAATTGAAATTGTTTTGAATTTAGCACGTGAGGTAAGTAGCCCGAAGGAGGAGAACTGAAGTAGCTGATATTCTACGTAAAAGCAACCTATTGTAGAATGATGATGCTTCTTACCTTCAGCACATAATCTTTACATTAGAGAGTCAGATGGAGAAAAATCCTGTTTTTTCCTCCCCTATGACCACCCATCTTAAACCATCTCTATATACCATGGTTCGTCTTACACAATTTCGGTGCTCCAAAGACATTCATATAATAATAATAATAATAATAATAATCATCATCATCATGAATATGCCATACAGTGGCGGCGATCGGACGTTAAAAGTGGGGGGCAAGACATGATCTGAATATTTGTATATCACTGTTAGTTTCCCTGGTTGTTTCCAACACTTTGTTTGACGAAAGGTGGTATAACAAATAGGATACTATATTTTTCGGTTAAAATACCGTAAATCGTATTTTTATATTTTATTAAATAAATTGACAAGAGCAACAGAAGTAGGCACTAGCCCTTTGTACTCTTAAACAACGAAGGTGTAAGAAGAGATTTGGTTACTTGCTCATGAATATCTTAAAATTCTGGGGGTCGCGGTGGCTCAGTGGTAGATCGTTCACCTCTGGTGCATGGGGTTCCTGGTCCAAACCCTGCTCCCGCCAAGTGGACTTTGTGGCGGACAAACACCATGTGCGTGGGTTTTCTCGGGTTCTCCCGTTTCCTCCCACTTTCTTCATTCCACCATTTCATTTACAGTATTTCTCATCTTCACCGTCTCCTTTAGCCTAGCCGGCATAAGCGTGGGACATAAAACTCAAAACTTTCATTTCATTTCTTTCTCTTAACATTCTGTCTGGAAAATTGTGTAATCAGATTATTTAATAACAATTTACAAAACAAATAAATAGAAAGGATAATATTAATCATAGTAATGAATAATGAGGTATGCTATGTAGAAGTAATATTGAAACTGGGGATTAATGAACAACTTAATTTTTAATTCCACATATGCTATTAAACGAATGTTATTACTCTTGGAAAATGAAAGCCAGTAAATACAACAAACATTTGCTACGACTTTTAAAGTAATACATATATTTGCTTGTGCAGCTTCTCGAAACATGTTCGTTGCCATTAGGTGCAGTTTTAACTCACTTGGAACACATCAAAACACAACCACACTTAGAATCATTTCACACTCCAGTTATACAAAATAATTCTAAAACCTAGAATTATGTTGAATTTACTAAATCTAATTGTGTATACACTCGTACACCCCTAAACACACCACTTCACTCGTATATTACACTACAAAACAATGGAAAAAGTAGAAGTTGTTTCTTATTACGCTCTTTTTAATCAATATTCCTTACTTTAGAAAGAAGAAAAGACATTTTAGGAACTGTCAATTTTTGTGCAATTAAAGAATTCCTTGTGAAATACTTTTTTTGGCAAATGTTCTCTCAATTAGTTTCAAAGCGGCTGACTAACATATCGAGCCGTTGTAAGAAGGTTGTATAAAAGCAAAACCTTCTAAATTCGTTTTTGAATTTTGTCTGGGAACGAAGAAAAAGTTACGCCCTAATGTTTTCAGAATTTCTGAACAACTTTTTTGTTTAGTTGTTGATTTCACTCATTTGTATTATTGATCACTAAACAAAAAATTGTTCAATTCTGAAGCATAAGGGCGTTACTTCTTCGTTTCCTGACAAAATTGAATAATGGATTTATCAGGTTTTGCTTCTATACCCCTGAATTGAAAGTATGCTGGAATTGTTGTGCTTCAATAGGTTAGTTTTGGGGTTGTTTTCCGTGGCAATTAAAACGCAATTCCTGTTGCTTTCTTAACTGCACGGGAAAACAACCAATATATACTCACGCAATGACAAATATTATATGGCACCATTTTTTCTATGAGACAGTAATACATACAAAAACTTTACATTTCCAAATGAAACTATATACATTAATGGGTTACTTCAAAAAAGTGGGGGGGGGGGGCAAATGCCCCCCTTCCCCCCCTAATCGCCGCCCATGATGCCATACTTACCTAATGTAGTAACCTTAGACATCTTAGTTTAAAATGCTTTTGTTTTGTAATAATTTGAGCAACCATGTGGGAGGCGGCACGACGGTTTTTTGCCCCTCTCATTTCAGTACCCTCCCAACAGACAAGGACTACGTTACTGACAAACAGGGACAACGTTACGTAATTTCTGATAAGCAGGGCAGACAAAATGAATAAGAAAATATATTTATATCACCCTCTCCCCGTTCATGATTGGAATATCACGTAGCATTTTTAATTCTACTGAAGATAACCCTGTGCGGTTAGGGGTAAGTAACTAAAGAGATACCTAATACATAGCTCCCCTTGATTGTAATATTACCGCTTCTTTATTTGTTCGAGGGAGCTCCTACACAATCAAGGGTGACAAAAAGAATAGGAAAAGTGTCTATTGATTCTAGTGGCTGATCCAGCACGGATTCCTGAGGGGGTGGGGTGGGAAGCGGTGAAGTGAAGGATTCTTTTGATGATGTGAAGCTGTCACAAATTACCACTTAACTAAACTAAACATAATAGTGTGGTTAACCGGAAACCTGTCAGTTCAAATTGATGTAAAAGTTTAATTTTTTACTTCACATTAAAGTTTTGGTTCCAAATGAGAATTTCAGTCCGAGTGGTCAACGATCAAATCTTGGGGGGCTTTTCGCTGTAGAGGCTATGACCCCCTTATGGGAAAAGGCAAAAATATTAAAATTCTTAAAACTTTCGAAGTTTTCGTCTATTTTAAAGGAACTTTTGGCTTCATATTCAAGTGTTTGTTCCAAATGACAATTTCAGTCCGAGTAGACAATGATCAATTCTCGGGGGACTCTGCAATGTAGGAAAAATAATGACGTCTATATCGTGATCCTGTTGGTGACATCACGAGTCATGACGTGAATATAGCACGAAGTAAACGCTAAATGCTGTCGGCTCTCGTAGCTGAGTGAGCTAGCGCAGCATGTTAGTAAAGAAGATTGATTTTGGCGTGGGTTCAAATCCTTCCTAAGGGCAATTATTTTTATTATTTTTAAAAAAGTTTATAACACTTCTTTCGTTAAAAATAAAGATTTAAAATAATATTCAAAAAGTGATTGAACAATTATTTTTTTTAAATTTTCATTAAAATAAGTTTGCCCTTGTTCTATACAGATCCATAGCGAAGTTAGTAATAAAAATAGTAGTAGTAGGAACGGGTTACAATGCAATTCAGCATTCATTTGTTTCCGTGCGATGTTGCCAAACGTAACTCGCTTACAATGCTTTCTGGCTAGGCCTTGGTGTGTTTCGAAAATATGCTTGGGTTCGGGATGAAGTTCCAAGTTTCAGCATTGACTAGGAGTTTTTGCTATTAATATCCCTTCTAACAATATTGGCAGTGGACAAAAGTTGGACCGTGTTGAAGTTTTTTGCTCCTAATTTAGTTATTTTACTTTATTATTTAACGAATATATTGAAAATATATTTGTCAGCAGGCACGTATGCAGGAATTTATTTTGGGAGGGGTCCAAAGTTATCTGGGGGGTCCGACTTCAATATTAGGATAAATTATAATATTTTTTTAAAAAATAACCCCCAAAATTAGGTTGAATTTCAGAAATTCTACCATCAGCGTGGAAACGGGAATATATATTTTTCTAATAGTCCCATAGAACTTTCACCCAGAACACCAGATGCAATATTTCAGAATGGGCTCTGGCTACGTATAAGGAGGATCTGATATTTCCTAAGTAAGTTCCTTTCAAAAAGTTGATATTTCTTTAACGGTGTTGTAAATAAACATACTCATCGTTATTTGCCCGACACCAAACATTCTGGACAAATCCCTCTAGAGCAACAATCGGCAAGTTTATTCTGGCTAATTTTATAAGCGACTCAAGGGTGAAACACTTGTTAACGAAAGCAATGCTGTGCATACACTGCCATGCTTCTGACAAAATATAAAGTGTTTTATAATCTTTAGACACTTTTCCTATTCTTTTTGTCACCCTTGGTTGTGTAGGGCGCCCTCGAACAAATAAAGAAGCGGTGATATTACAGCCAAAGGGCGCTATAAATATATTACGTATTTCTTTTGTTAACTAATCATAACCGCCTAGAGTCATCTTCGGTAGAATAAAAAAAAATGCTACGTGATATTCCACTCACGGAGGAAAGGATGCTCTAAATATATTTCTTATTCATTTTGTCTGCCCTGCTTGTCAGAAATTAAATACTTTCTTTTGGGAGGGTGCTGAAAATAGAGGAGCCAAATAAAACGTCGTGCCCCTCCTACAGTTTAAATTTTGTTACGTGGTTGCTAAAATTATTACTAAAGAAAGCACTTTAAACTAAGATGTCTAAGGTTAAAACATTATGTAAGGGTGGCATATTCAGGAATAATAATAATTAATAATAATAATAATAATAATAATAATAATAATAATTTCGTCTCTCCAAAGATATTCATATTATTATGTGACACGAATCATTACATGTAGAGCTTTAAGATGAGTGGTCAAAGGGGAGGGAAAAAAAAGGATTTTTCTCTCTGACTCTCTAACGTAAAGATTATGTGCTGAAGGTAAGAAGCGTCATCAATCTAAAATTGGTTGCTTTTACGTAGAATATCAGCTACTTCAGTTCTCCTCCTTCGGGCTCATGGGGTAAATTCAAAATAATTTCAATTAAAGACAAATACATTGTAAAACTTTTCCATAATGAAACAACTACGGAAAATTAAACATTTAATAGGGAAATCTGGTATCAAAGTGTCCAAGAAAAAGTAGATAGAAGACTATTTAATGATAAACATTGTGAAACTTTATAAAAATCTCCAAATTAGAATTAGCGTTTACTGGGAAACATTCATTATGCACCAGCGAGCATATTGTGAGCAGTGAGCACAGGGAAAATAATTACGAAACTGTTTACAAACAAAATTAGGGACACTAATGCAAGTGCGACATTTTTTTCTTTTTTTGGTATCGTCATGAGTTTTACACATATGTTACAATTTGATTCTTTCCCACATAACAAATAAAAAAATAACCACAGTAATAAAATTGACAGTTGCATCTCTGTGGGGGTTCGAACCAGCTACCTTCGGCATACAGACTCGTTGCTTTAACTAATTGAGCTATTTGCTTTCTTACGCAAACTGATCATGTTCTACGGTAAAGATGATTTTTCATTACGATCGTGCTACCAATTCGTCCTTTTCGATAGGCAATTTCCACTATATGCTCTATCTATACGTTAATACTTAGTATAGATTCATATATTTGGAGTTTGCAAATAATGCACGTAATAAGACATATTAGAAATGTTTCGTTAAAAGTTTCGTTTGTAGATTTAATCCGCATTTCTCTCAACGACATAGATGTCGCTGCTTCGTGTTGAACTGCAGAATTCCCTCGTGTTCTTGAAAATTTCCTATTTTAGCAGAGTTGGTAATTCCCGTAATTTCAGTCGATTTAATGTTTTTCGCTTCTAATTTATTTATTTTAAGCTAATATCTAACACAAATATTAAAAACGAGTTTATTAACGTTTCCTGCTGGGGAAACCTTCCAAAATTTCGAACATATAAAGAAAACGGAGATATTTTGAGAACTTCAAAATAAAGAGACGCGTCATTTATTTTGCTCATAGTAGTACATAATATTACATACCCCTTTTTTGCGTGTTTGTTGTTTGTGGAAATATAAAATATAACTTACCACATTCACAAATAATGTCCTTTAGGACCACGAAGGCGCTCCGGAAGACTTGCCATTGGTGTCATCTATAGACATTACATTGTTGCTAGAATATCCTACTCTTCGTTAAGGCACGGACTATAAGAATGAATTCAACGGCGTTGGATGATATATCGCTGACAACACGAACCGAGTTTTACAAATCGCGATGCTCGGCATTTGTGTTGTCTGCCTGTCGGTATGCCCCACGATAAATGCCCAACGAACAAACTGATTCGAACCCGAATGACATTTACACAGGTTTATCGTGAGGTCAACTTTGCGAAGCACCTTCATACTAGTGTTCTCTTGGTAGCTTTTGCACTTCTGTTTAAATAATGTTCTGTAATGTTAATAAACTAAATAACGTATTATGTAAAACGTAGTCCCGTGCGAACCACGAAAACATGTCACAAAACACCGTTGTTCACTCTTTCATTCGCTGCAAACCAAGCTTTTCGCGGTATTCTTATTCTGGCAACACTGACAATTCTTCTCATACAGATTCAAACATCATGTTCTGTGATGGGAATACGTTAAAGTTCATCATCTCTTGTCAATACAAAGAGGAACAAGCCAGATGCTAAGTTTTGTGTGGTTTTCGTACGCCAGGCTTAATTTTACAGTCCCATAACTTTTTCCCTACTGGCGGACTGCAGCTAATAATTTGGTAACTTACTTACTACCTGATGCTCTTACAGTATATGTAACTCTTATTGCGCAAATGGAGTGTCGATATCGCGCCCCTTGCTTGTTAGAAGTAGTAATGCGTGGACACCAATTTTTTAAAAAATAAAGGTCACCGCCTATGTTGTACACTATCATCATACTTACACGAATGTAAATTGTATTACATATAGAAACATACATTGTATTTCCATTACTATTGGGGCATTGTAGAATTTATTATCCCGTATATCCAGAGTAAAATTTACCTATGAAAAGCATAAGATTTCTTGAAAGCAAGACTTGCAAGACCAAGACCGGGTGTGCAAGACTAAGACCAAGACCAAGGATTCCAGTGCAAGACCAACACCAAGACTGAAGGTGCAAGACCAAGACCACCTGGGTCTTGCATTTGCTCATCACTAAAGATAAGAATGGTTAACTAAAGGTATTCTTGGGATGTTTAATTAATTGAAGAAAGAAAAAAAAAAACGCTTATCAGAGTTTTTACTTTATAGTGATCAACGTTAGAACCAGACGTGGTTGATTTCTGCCATTTTCAGTTTGAATACAAGGTTAAGAGTGAATGCGAGAACTTTTCTTAGAAAACTAAATCGATTTTTTTAAACTATTTTTTAAATCTAGTTTTTGATCTATGCAGATCGATACTGAGACTGAAAGTTGTAGTAAATTTATATCACTTCCGATTTTAGTACATTGTTAAAGATGGAGATGAAAAGTCTTCTTGGGACGCTGGATCAATTGCAAGAAACAATGTCTCGCTGTATGTTACTGTCTTTGCTCTATAGTAATCAATGTTAAACCGAAAATGACTAATTTCTACCTCTTTCCATGGGTAAATAATCTTCATTAACGAACTCTTCCAAATAATTATTTTAGCTATCGATCCCAGGAGACGGAATTCAATAATTCACTTGCATTTAGTAGTTCGCGTGTGAAGCAAAAGTCGTATAGGCGTACGAACTAATATTACAATATTGTAAATCCCACTTGGGTGATCCTGATTAATTGACGTGTGTTTGTCATATTTGGTTGTATTAGGTAGTAATCCTGTGGAACAGAGTACGTTGAAGTATTGAAGGTCTAGGTCGTGTTATATGAATAGTTCTCTGTATGTTGAGAAAGTGGTATCGGTATACCTTGATACTGAAAACAAGAAAACATCGAAAATTATCCAAATACTGAAAACTATCGAAAAATTGACATCGAAATATCGCAAGTCCTACCCAAGACCCTGTGCACCAATGGTGCGCGTGCTACCGAATAGGCTAGCGGGAAGACTTGTGCCCAAACTCACGAAATCGGCGCTCACGAGTTCGGAACTCACGCTCACTCGACCTCAACCTCACAGTGAACGTGAGGTTAGACTAGTGATGTGAGCGTGAGGTCAGACTAATGATGTGAGCGTGAGGTCGAAATGAGTTTTAGCGTGAGGTTGAGTGAGGTAAGGTCAAAGTGGTCACCTGGAGACGACACGTTGACTACCCAGACAGAAAATGCAGAGGGTTTACAGGTGCATGTGAAACATGCATAAACAGGCATCTTACTTTTACAGGCACCTGTACATGCGCCTGAAAATGGAACATTTTTAAATGCATGAGACAGGTATCGATTTTTTCAAGATCATTAAGTGTTCATTTTACGGAAACAGGTATTTTTCATGTTGATAGGGTTGCAACCTTGCAACGTGAGAAATGCGTGTAAACATGTAGAGTGGAAAGACATATACGTTACCTCATGAGGATCTGACGACAGCTGCTTTTCATTTGATAAAAATGTAATTGACACGTTAAATACATGTGTTAGCCTGCTAGAATGTAGGCTGCATACTTTAAGGGGTAATACTACTATTTGATCCATCTAATCCAAGGGTCTGCACACGCCTCTGTATATGTGTCAGTACCTTGCATATGTGCATGTCAAAGTGGAGACTTCCCTACGTCTGTAACGTGAATGTTTCACTCTAATCAACCTTGTCCATCGCATTTACCTGTTAAGCTATTTACTCACTGCACTATCTGTTTAATCCATTTATTGGCAGTCATGATCATTGCATGTTCCCATTCATCTGTATATTGCCTGTACACTGCATGTAGGTAAGTTCACACTTTGCATGTTACAGGCAGTGTGTCCAATTCTATTCCAATATACTATACATGTGTGAGGACTTTGCATATGTGCATGACAAACTGGAGACTTGGTGCCTGAATATTACATATTTCCTACATCTGTAACATTAATGATTCACTCAAATCAACCTTATTCATTGCATGCACCCGTTTAACCCATTTATTGGCAATCATGATTGCATTTTCCGTTTACCTACACATTGCCTGTACATTGCATATAGGTAGGTTCACACTTCGCATGTACACGGAGATAATACGGGCAATGTATTAAGTTGTAATCCCATGTATTATACATGTGCCAGGACCTTGCATAGCGAATATGGAATTGGAGACTTGTGCCTGAATATTGCATGTCTCTTATGCCTATAACATTAATGTTTAGCTCCAATCCACCTTGTTTATCACACGTATCTGTTTAATCCATTTATTGGCAATCATGATCATTGCATGTTCCCGTTCATCTGTACATTGCCTGTACACTGCACGTAGGGGAGTCACACACTTCGCATGTACACGAAAATTAAAAATGTAAAATATTCTAAATCATGCGTTTTCCATGCTATACGCTAATACAGGTATTTACATGTAATGCGAATGTCACACATGTATATTACATGTTGATAAACAGGCACCTTCCTTGTACTTTTCATTCTTACTGTATTGCGAATGTTATCAACAATCCATTCAAAATACTTCATATGCACGTATTCCCTCATATTACTTGCATGTGAGTGACTACGTGTACATTGCATGTTTTTATTTTAATGTACAGGCTCTGTACAACGCGTGTTTCCGTGCAAAATTTCACGGGCTCATTCACTATCGGGCCTAACCGAGAAGTTAGCCGAGCAGATGGCTCATCCCAACCTAGCCGGCTCGAGCTGATGGTTCACCCCAAGCGAGTTGAGTCGAGCCGAACTAAGCTCATTATAAAAATCTCTTGTGGTCTCGTTACCGAGACGAGACGAGATGCGAGTAGTGTCCCCTCTCGTTAGCAACACTTTAGTATTTCATATTACTGCTTATATTTATCATGAATTTCGTTTTCCAGTGTAATCAGGCTATGATTTCAAATGAGTTAAAACTAGCTGAACGAGCGAACCATTTATCAAACTCGTCTCGACTCTAAACTCGACGTCGAAAACAGTGAATCGGCTCGGAACTCCAATCGAGAAAATTTCTTTGACTCTAGTCGAAACTCGACTTGAATGGCTGCTTATTATTCTGCTAAACTAATTATATAATAATAACAATGTTATGTAAAATAAAAAATACAAAATGTACAGAAGCATTACACTACATCTAATAAAATAAGAACACATGAACTGGGAGTGAATCAAAACTTACCAGTAACTCTAAAATCGATACATGCTTTTTAAAGCTAGTTGTTCCAAACTCTATAATCAACGGGACTCTAGGATACGCAAACTGATCCAATATTACATACCATCAACAAACTATTTTCTAGTAATGAAGTAGCCTGCTCATCAGAACACAGTTCATTCATATTAACCCCTTACTGTATATAGTTAATTATGGCACCCTAGTTGTTGATAAATACTTCCCGCCGCGGCACTTCAGGCACTTTATTTTAAATTTTGTCCACCATCATCCTCAGCTTTTAAGAAAAAGGATTGAAAAAATATATGACAAAATCTTCCAGGTGCTTGCAATCAGTACACGTGATTTTCCTGAAGCTGTCCTCATCTTCCAAAACCTGCTAGTGGCACTAAGACTTTATCGGTTTCTCTGTGTGTCGGTGACTCTCGGTCGCTGACATACGTAGTTCATGCTCTATTGTTCCATTCTGGAAACTTCACTTTCAGGAAGGAAACATTCGTATGAGAAAAAATATACGTAGGGCCTATATTGTAGTTACTCATCCGAAAGAAACGCGAAAAAAGTAACTCAAACTCGGTACGTTACTTAAAAATTTTTAACGCGTTACCGTTACAGTTACTTTGGAAAAATGTAACGCGTTACTAGAAAACGTTACTTAAAAAGTAACGCGTTACTTGCGTTACGTTACTTCCCAAGACTGAGTATAAATTGTTCAGTAATTCCCAGTTTCAATATAACTTCTGCAAAACAAGCGTCATTATTCATTACTATGATTAATATTATCCCTTCTATTTATTTGTTTTGCAAATTTATTAAATAATCTGATCACACAACTCTCCACACATAATTTTAAGATGTTCATGAGCAAGAACTCAAATCTCTTTATACTTTCGTTGTTTAAGAGTATAAAGGGCTAGCACCTACCTGTATTGCTCTTATGAATTTACTTAATAAAATAAAAATACGATATACGGTATTTTAAGTGAAAAAAGATACTATCCTATTAGTTACGCAACCCTTGGTCAGTGTTAAAAACAACCAGGAAATCTAACATTGATATACAATTGTTCAGATCATGTCTTGCTTCCCCTCCCCCCCCCCACACACACTTTTAACGTCCAACCGCCGCCACTGCATTGCATGTTTCCACCACTATTATGAAAATATGAGATTTTTCTTCTGTTAAAGGAGGAGGATTGAAACAAAGAAGGAACGAAGTACTTTTCATCTATCCTAACCACCACGAATTGCGTTTGATTCGTTCATACAATGCTCCCTTGCGATAATAGTTGCTTTGAGTATAATACATTGTAAAAAAAAATGACAAACCAACTTGACGTTATGACTTATTGTAACATAATGAAGTCGGGCTTCTTTTTGTAGCCAGATTTCTTTAAATGGTTTATATACTTACGTACGCTGCGATTTAAACATTAACTGCATCTCATGGGCAAACGAATCAGTTCTTTTAAAGGATAGCTTATATGCACATATACAGGCTGGGCCATTTATCTTGAAATGCCAATATAACTGTTAAACTCATAAAATGAAGACGTGAAAATTATCAAGATGCAAATATCTAGGGGACATTATTTTGGCATACTCTACAGTAACACCAGATAGTGTCAACACAACAATTACGTTTTTCTAATGGCAGTACGTCAGATTATTACTTATTTGATAATTTACAAGTAAAACGAAAACGAAATGTAGCAACAGTACATTTCTTCAACGTTACAAACTAAGGGCACTACAGTATCCTTACGTTCATAAAGATCCGAATTTTTGAGGGCTTTACAGTTGTAAAGGCGCAAGTGAGGTGGACGGGGAAATGGAAATCAAAAGTACTCAGCGTATTGTTTAAATACTGTGTCCGTAATATGACGAATTCTAATAAATAGAAAATAAAGCCGATAAGGAAAGTGACGTTTTTCAAAGGTTTTATTTCGAAAAATGCTTAATCATATAAAATCACATTAATAGTTTTCAGTAAACTTAAAGATAATAATGCCTTTACAGCATTTTGTTATATGAAACTGTTCCTGAAATATGGTTAAGATAAAAGTTTGCAACTATGTTTAGAATTATGTAATTGCGATAACTACTTAGTTAAAATTTTAAAATACAAACGAAAACAGCCATTTCTAAAAGTTGTACAAATACGCCAGTTGAAGAATTATATCAATCTCTGCACTTATATATATATATATATATATATATATATATATATATATATATATATATATATATATATATATATATATATATATATATATATATAAAAATCTCCGGAACGATTCAAATTGCTGTAAGCAGTTACAATTTCTACCTCCATTGAAAGGTATTTATATAGTTAAATGTACTACTTATTATTTTTTTTAAAAAATAAAACAGTTTGAAAATGCCCCGTAACATTTTCTATTTATTTAAAATATATAGTATCGTGACTATTACTATTCGACACTAAGGTATTATGCATGTTCATTACCTCGCCCATCTCTTTCGTTACTGCTGTTGTAGAAACCTCCAGAGATTGCATTTTGTGATAACTCTATTGCTCTTAGTTTGTAACACTAACTTATATGGTATTATGTTTTCTTTTCACACAAATTTGAAATGCTTAGTACCTTGACATAGTGTCTTTAAAAAATATAACTTCGCTCGGTTGGCAGCACTATTAACATGGTTACATTGAATCTAAAACAGGGCGTTAGAAGATAAACCAGTGATGAAAAATTACCGATATTAGTGTCAAATCCATAATTTTCGGGGTCCATGAACTGATTGGTGACACGAAACACTTTAAGGTCAAGTTCATCCCCCAGCGGGTACCACCCTAGCACACCTAGGAGGGGGGAATATAAGAACGATCGAAATATACAAATAAGCAATATTAGTGTCGAGTCCATAGTTTTCGGGGCCGCTTCGGGGTACAACTGATGCCGTTTTAGTTCAACCTCTTGGGGGGGGGGGTAATATTGAAATATAAAAATATAGAAAACTAAAGTTAGTCTAATCATTAGTTTTCAGCGTCGCTAAAGTAATTAGTGGCAGTCCTGATGCCGTTTAGATCCAAGTTCAGGCTGTATCGGAGGAAAGATTCCCTTAGCACTCCTGGAGAGTGGTAGGGACAAACAAAACAGCAACAACAAAAAAGACAGATGTTAGTGTCGAATCCGTTCTTTTCAGCAGCTCTTAGATAAAAACATTCCAGATGCCATTTAAGTTCAGGTTCATCCCCCTTGGATGGTAAGACCACCTTTTTAAGGGGGAGTAGTAAGGGTGACAAAAAAGATCGAAAATTGCTGATATTAAAGTTATTTGTAGTTTTCGAGGTCAGAGATGAACAGTGACACTTCCAATTCCATTTAAATCCAAATTTAGCCCACATTAGTATTCCAAGGGCTGGGGAATGGCGACATAAAAAATAATCGCAAATGAGCAATATTAGTGTCGAATCCATAGTTTCGGAGTTCCTAAGTTTATTGGTGATAGTTTTGGTGCCCTGTCAGTTGGGTTCAGGGTTGGCTCCCATTAGGGGAAGTCGTCCTAGGTCTCCAACAAACAAAAAGTTATTGTGCAATCATACGTTTTTATGCCGTGGTCACATCTATGAAAATTCACCGATCTCGGTACTCCTGCTTAACTTTGCCTTTTGTTGATGATTGGTAGCTATGAACTTACGAGAGATTATTCTCTACAGGAAGATTAGCTAGCCAGGCATGACTTAGAAGATGGGCTAGTTGCCAACCAAATTTCATGTCAGCAATAGTTATGGAGAAATAAAATACCACATACAAGGTGAGGCGAACCAAGCCGAGCCTGTTATTTGCGAAGCTTAGCCATCAAATTTAGCGATCTTTGTTCCGTACATGGTGGGCTACTTGCTTACCGAATTTTGTTCAGATCGAGCTGGCAGTTACCGAAAAATACAGTAATACAATGAGTTTTGTTTCACAGTGTGACACTACGATTGACTTCCAAACTATTCGAATTCAGTACTCTTCAACTTTAAGTAGTATAACTGCTGGTTGCAGTAGAGTATAAGACAAAAGATAAAACCTGTTCTTTGGTCACTGAATTCATATCCAAAAGCCATTCGTTTCAATCACTTCCGGTTTGAATAGAGGGTTAAGGGAAGAGGTGGAACTTATCCTTAGGACGCTGAATGGATCGCAAAAGGAAGGAAAAATGTCGATAATAATCTCTTACAGTTTTTGCTCTATAAAAATGAGTATTAAAACCAGAATTAGTAGCAAATTCAAGCATTTTAGTTTTCGATATAGTGTTGCGATTGTAATAATACATATTCTTGTGACTCTGTATCGGTTGTGAAAAACAGTTTTTCTCTATTACCGTTTCTGTTTTATGGCGATAAACGTTGAAATCAAAAATGCTGAATTTGAACTACCTCCTTTCTGAATAGTGTTCAAGGAAAAGGTGGAACCTACTCTAGGTAAGCTGAGTCGATTCATACCCTTAATTTTACCAGTATAGAGGTATTGAAAAAAAAAAAAAATGTAAAATATAAACAATCTTAGAACAGTTTGAGAAAATTGCAGATTTTCTGTGAAAACTCGAAAAGGGGTAGTTCACTTTTGGGAGAAGTTTCTTTCGGACGATTTTCTCAAATTACTCAAGCGATTTTGTTCAAATGTCGTAAATAAATACTCCATTACTGCCTGACAATATGGCATAACTCGTATGTCCTGAAGAAAATGTGCGAGTGGTAGTTTTTCACGGAGAAGAATATTTTTAGGACGACTTTCTCAAACTACAGGCGATTTTTGTTCCTATTTCAGAAATATTTCTGTAATAACCTGACAATATGGCATTACTGATATGTCCTGAAAGTTTTCTTCCTACAATTTTCTCAGACTACTCAGTCGAAAATGAAATGAGATCTTTTCAAGTTTTACGTCCTACGGTATGCCGGCTAGGCGGAAGGAGACTGTGATGAGAAATGAATGAAATGATGGAATGAAGGAAGTTGGAGGAAACGGAAGAAGCCCAAGGAAACCCGTTCACACGGCGACTCAGCCAATTTCGTTCATAAGTAAATAATTAATAACCTGACAATATGCCATGACTTATTCATTCTGACCAAATATATGAATAGTAGTTTATTCTTGAATGAGTTTTTTTTTTCTTTTTTGTACGATTTTCTCCCTACTCACATATTTATATTTGATAAATAAATATTTAATTATTAACTCTATAATGTTGCGTAAATTACTCTACGAAGAAGTATACAAGTAGTAGTTTACTTTTCGGGTAAGATTCTTTTCAGACTACTATCTCGAAAACGACTCAGGCGATTTTGATCGTATTTCATAAATAAGTATTTCATTAATATTCTTATAATGTCGCTTAAATAACTTCCTTGAAAATATCCAGAAGTAGTAGTTTACTGTTTGGGGTGAGTTGTTTGACAGTTCTGTGAAATACATAAGGTTGGTTCACATTTATGGGAACAGTTTTGTTTCCCCTCGCTAGGACGTAAAGCTGTATTTCCACCAGTGGTTGTGCTTGATACGACGACCCTGACTTTAAACTATAGAGCGACACCGAAGTTTCCGTTGGAGTAAGCTTCTCTTCAGAGAAATTTGATAAAGTTTGGACCACTCCTCCTCGCACACTTTCCATAAGCCAGTAAATGTGCGTGGGCGACGTAAGGAAATCGCTCGCTTCAAACACCCGAAAGCACAAAAGTCCATTGGTGCAGCATCAGGAGACTTGACAGGGATGTCTGAATATGGAATAGCATGGATTCCAGTTTCACGTGCTTTGCGGGCTATATATGCTAGTTGTTCGAGCCGTGTGGCTGGCTGCTTTGTCTTGATGAATGAAAACTTTCGACACCTCAGCACCATACGACAGAATATGCTGCCGGTATAATGGCTCCAGAAGGTGTTGTTGATAGTTTGCTGCGTTAATATTCACATTTCATGCAACTCTATGCAGGGGAAGTTTCCCTTTATGGCAAAAACCTGCAACCACCATGAAGTCAAGGGGAAAACTTTCGCGGCACGTACTGACACAATTAGCATGGTCCTTGGCATCCTTGGGATGATAGTAAATGGCTCGAACCCGCTTGAAGTTTGACAAATAGATCCAGGCCTCGTCGAACGTAATCACATATTTCCATTTGTCACCCACTAAATATCGTTCATAGAGCCGTTTGCAATGGACCCTGTATTCCCGGATGTGTTTGGCTGTGAGTGTGTGAACACGTGGCTTATGCTCCACTTACAGGCGTAAATCCTGGCTGATTATCCTCTGCACAGTTGATTTGGATCTTCTAACACTCTTGGCAATGTCTTTGTGGCGGCGGATTCTCCTGGATCACCAACTTCTGCACTTGTCGAACCTCATTCATTGTACGTTTGGGACGGGGGTGTTGTTTTCGTGCCACTGTGAGCACACCCGAGTCCTCTGGTTGTGCATTTTTGTTCCGTTTAAGTACATTGACAATACTCTTCTTGGAAGTGGTGAAACCCTTGAACGAACACTCACAATTGCACTGTAGCTGTATCCGATGTCGGAAAGAGCGGTGATGTACCCCTTCCAGAAAGGGGTTACTTTTGGAGGCATTTTACACTCGGAGCACTTAACTTGCTGCTACCGAACTCTTCACACAACTGGTGATTGCTCTGCTGTGCTTACTTTCTGCGATTCTAGTGCCCCTGGCAGACGATCCGCTTCGTTTCCATGAATGTGGACCGACCTTCTGTACAAGTTCCTCAGTTTTGTTATTTTTATTTATTTTATTTATTTAAAAATCACTAGAACAGCTTAGCGGCCATTTGATTATGGAAATTACAGAAGGCTATTTCAATCTTATGGTAGCAATTTGCAGTCGCCACCAGAGGCGCTAGTTTAGCGTC
Organism: Thermobia domestica; assembly: GCF_964235325.1. Classification (NCBI taxonomy): domain Eukaryota; kingdom Metazoa; phylum Arthropoda; class Insecta; order Zygentoma; family Lepismatidae; genus Thermobia; species Thermobia domestica. Next base: position 80,297,471 of record NC_137465.1, on the reverse strand, counting down.
AGCAACGTGACGCACGCGGTACGGAGTAGCCAGACACTTTTGTACAAACCGTGCAGAGGTGTGAGAAGAATGCCACCGAAAATCCATCTTTTTTGGGAGGGCTACATCGTAGCACTTTCTGATATAGGCTACAGCTATAGCAGAATAACACAGTGCAAGAAAAAATGTTTCACAGTGTCTGATAAGGGAATTAATGCAGCCTTCCATCGCAATGCAAACCCAGAGCAAAGCATTGTCATACGTCGTCAAAAGGGGCAAAAGAAGCAACTGGCTCCACAACGCAGTCAAGACGTCATTGCTAAGGTCCGCCGGTTTGTGATCCAGGAGAATCCACCCACCCAACGTGACATAGCGAGGCCTGTTGGACGGTCAACTGCAACTGTACACCGAATCATACGCAACAAGTTGGGACTCAGAAGTGCACACAAGCGGCGGGTCCATGTTCTGAAGCAAACGCACATCGCAGAACGGCGGGTGGCATGCAAAAGGCTGTATGAAGGTTACCTGGCAGGTAACAAATGGCGTTATGTTATCACCTTAGATGAAGCATGGGTCTATTTGACAGGATCCCAGCAGATGCGTGCAGTTTACTATCACCGCAGTGATGGAACCGATCATGCAAAGTGGGTTCGCTCCTGCAAGGAGAGTTTTCCAAAGGGATTTATGGTAGTGACTGGTTTCTGTACAAAAGGAAAGCTTCCGATACACCGGGTGTCATCAAATGTCAAGGTGAATGCAGCGTATTATATCGAGCATGTACTGGAACCCATCTATCGCCAACATGCCCCGGCTTTGTATGGCAATGACTGACAGTGTTCATCCACCAGGACAAGGCCAGCAGCCATACTGCCAAACGGACAGTGGCCTACATGGCACGTATGGAACAGGAGACATGTGTAAAGGCTATCCCATTTCGAGACATCCCCGTCAAGTCACCAGATGCATCCCCTATGGACTTCTGTGCTTTCGGCCTCCTCAAACGGAACATCAATAAGAGTCGTCCGACTACACTTGGTGGCCTTTGGAAAGTGTGCAAGGAGTGGGCGAAATTGGATCAGGCAGTCTCAATAGAGGTCTCCTTCAGTAGAAACTATGATGCCGTGCAATCGTTCACCAATGGGGCTCTCACATCGAACATGATCGCTGGTGGAAACGGAGTTTTACGCCCTAGGGCACGGGTCTGTACTTCACTACCATAAAGCTGAAAGAGCCTTCTGTATATATAGATATTTCATTAATAACACAAACGTATTGCATAGGTCATTTTCTTATGGAAAAAAATCTACAATGGGTAGTTTATATTTTGGGTTGTTTGTATTTCATAAGAGCATGTTTCGTTAATAACTGCAGCACAACATGATTTAGTTTGGAATTGGAGCTAGAAAGTTTAGTGCGATGGCTCGTACCTTTTATAAGTTTTTCTGTCAGTGCGTGACAACTAGTCACTAGATAAGTAATTTCATTTTTTTTTCAAATAGTTTATGCTGTGCTGTTTAAAAGCACACTTTATTATTCATATTTTAGTATCATAGAACTGTTATTTGTGCGTTTAGATTGTGTGTTTTACTTAGTATTTATAGACTTCATTATCTGATAATATATATTTGTCTAGAGTTTGAGACATATGTAGTTCATATTAAGAAAATGTTAATTTTAAAAGTTGATTATTTAAACTGCTGTTCTTATTTATGAGCAGTGTTTTCACGAGAGAAAAACTTAAGCATTAATTTTATTCAGGTTATATTCTAATCTGTATTATGGAATTAGTGAATTTTTCTGAAATTTCATTTATAAATTTAAGTGGAGTTGCTGCTCAAATTTCTTGTTGTACCCAGGGGAAACAATTTCGAATCTGCTTTTCTTTTATTCTTAATGTAGCGCTTAGTTCTAATAACCTGAATCTGTGCACTATCATGCAATAATTTCTACCATACATAATTTATATAGTAGTACTAGGTTCAGGTTCGTATGTTAGTGATGCATTAGGCTATATGTTCTTAATATATTTTATTCATTGCACATTGCTGAAAGACATTTTCCCCTGGAGTAGGTGCTGGGAGTGCGGCTTCGGGCACAACATATGATTATGGATACGGACGATCTGCACAGACAGCATATGATGGCTCAAAGACGTACTATCAGCAACCATCAGCAGCAGCAACTTACTCTGCAACTGAGACTCACTATCAAGGTAGCATCTAATTTTGCATTTTTTAAATTCATAGTTTAAGAGACTTGATATTAAGTATCTGAATTAGAAATAAATTATTCATTCTCACTTATAGCTCTTACATGCTTAGAGGAAAAAGTAGTTTTTCACAAGTATTTCATAATAGAATAATTACTTTCACTGAAAGCATAGGAAGGAGGTAATAGAAAATCACATCTGTTTAGCTGTTGTAATTTCAAGTTAACGTCTCAGATATTCTAATAACATGTTGAGTAACAGGATTTAACATCTTGTGATGTGACAAACTGTTTGCCGACCTGAGAGACCCAAACATGTAAGAGATAGGTAGTTACTTTGCTGAAGTTGTTTTGCATTGGACTTCGCAAGCGGAGGACACCATTGTCTTCTATATTACTCCTGGCGCAGCACTGGCAGATCAACTATTATGCAGAGTTGATGGCCAAAAGGTCTGTATAACAGGTTAAGCCATATATCAAACGTTTCACAATGTTGAATATAGGAATTTGTTTTTCAGTTTATTGGTAATATCTGAAGGTCAGTCAATATTCACCTTTTTGAAATTGATCTACTAGTTACAAAACGACAGGTCATGCATCTGCAGGTCGCGCACCCTACTGGGATCATGCACATGCATCCTTGAAACCAGGATGTTGTTCCATTGTGTTACAGTTTAAGAAAAAACTCATGTGGTAATAAGTGAAATACTGGTTAATTTGTATGAAATATACTTTTTTCATTTATTGACTGAGATAACTTATTCCAGAAAACATTATCTCCGTATATAGATACAACTTGAAACTTATTGGAGTGTACTTATTTTCTAATGTTATCAAGTTGTAAACTCAAGATATGTGAGAATCTAATTATATGCCGTATGGCGGATTTCTTGAGCAAGTTGGCACAGTAAAAGTGTACATGCAGGAAATATATATAGAGGAACTTTTTTTTATTATAAAGAAATACATAAAATTTATAGGTGTGAATTCAATGATATTTAGTGATGAAAATGCTGCTACTAGGCCAGGTATCAATCTGTGTTTCTGGATAGCCGTAACCAGTACATTGCTTATCCTTTTACAGACCAGCCACGTAGTTTCCAGTCTTGAGATCGGTATTTAGGTCCTATTTCCAATCTACTCTGTGTTACTTCTTGAATTTCAATGTAGCAAGTAGTTAATAAGCTGCAGTGTGTAATTTGTTCATACGTGCGATGCAGTTTTTAATTTTTGTTTCAGTAAATTTACTACTATGTATATTCGACTATGTTAACATTCTAAAATATGCTTCCAAGTCGCTGTTACTTTGAAATAGCTGTGAACACAGCTTCGTGCTGAGGTAGGACTGTTTTGTATTCTCTTTATGGAAGTTGTGAAACTGTCTAAATTTCGTAGCAGATGTCAGAAACTATGCTTTTATTACATGCAGCTTCCAAATTACTGATTTCCCTATCACCCTCCACTTCTAAGTTATAGCACTTCTACGGTAGTAGTACCTGAAAACAGTATATATAGTGTAGTGGATTATATGAATACATTCCGCGACAAAAGTCTTACGCTTTCGACATACATTAGACTCCGACATCCAGTCTAATGTAGTGGAATGTTAGATCTGGTAACGAAAAAGCCAGATAGAACGGAGATATATAATTCTTACTTCCTGCCCTACCCATAAAAATCATGATATAGGGTGTCCAGAAAATCGCACAACCTGAACTTCCAAGCATCAGAACTTTTGAGCCGAAAGTGCGTATAAAATGGAACTGTCACTCAGGGGAGCCCTTACGTGTAAATATTTTTGGAACATGAACCATGGCGAGTGGTTCTACATTCATTCTCATGAGTGTCAGGTACACTTATCTCCAAAATTGTAGCATGTCTATAAATGCGTTGTCCTAGAAATATAATTTGATAATTTGAATTCACGCGATATTTCTTATAACGTTAGTATGTGTATAATCAGTAAAGACATGTATGTGGCAAATTTCATGTCAAAAGAGCAGTTAAAAAAAAGAGAAAAACGAAAATAAAACTTTCTTGTCCATTTAGCAACATTTTGTTTTACTCATTCTAATTTTCGTATTTATAATTCTTTTCCTATGAAATTTACAACAAGTGTATATTTCTCGATTATACACACAGTATAAGTATTAAAAGTACTCTGCAAAACCATTATCAAATTATATTCTTAAGATTTTTTTATACGGTTTAATTAAAATTTATAATATTAACCATTTTCTCCAAGAGTAAGATTTAAATACAAATCAGTTAAGTTCTTAAAGAAGACAGTTATAGATATGCGACAATCATTTTGGACATGAGTGTACACACGAAGGTGGTGATTTTTAGTTATTATTATTATTATTATTATTATTATTATTATCATCATCGAAATGTGAAAATCACGTATAGAAGGCATGTATGAGATTGTTTGTCAACAAGCAGGAATTTTATTGATTAATTACGTTGGCTACAAAATCCGAATGAAATAACTACACAAAATTTCATAGATATCAAACGGGAAACTTCCAAAACTTTTAGAAGAAATGCGATTTTTTTTAAGCTAAAATTAAGGAACTGGAAGATTAATAGTAAAAATAAAAACCATTCTGAACATTTATAAGGGGATCAATGAATTTAAGAAAGGCTATCAACCTCGTGCTTATATATTGAAGAAAGCTGACGGAACAGTTCTAACGGATACAGATAGCATCTTAAGTAAATGGAAAGATTTCGTTGACGATTTAACCCACACCCAAAAACTAGTATGCGTGGAGAAAGGGAGATTCACAACGAAAACGCTATAAAGAAATTAAAGAAACACAAATCTCCGGGTGTAGACGAAATTCCTGCTGTTTTAATTTTAGCTGGGGGCGAAAAATTATGGAACAAGATACACACACTCATTGCCCTTATCTGGAACAAGGAAGAATTACCACAAGAGTGAAAAGAATCAATCATGGTTCCAATTCACAAAAAAGGCGACAAAACTGATATAATAATTATCCAGGCATTTCTCTTCCGTTAACATCTTATAAAATCCTGTCAAACATTCTATTAGCAACATTGACCCCATACGCAGATGAAATTATTGGAGATTATCAGTGTGGATTTAGACGAAATCGATCAGCCATAGACCAAATATTTACCATTCGCCAAATACTCAAAAAGAAGTGGGAATACAATACCCCGTACATCAACTATTTATTGATTTTAGAAAGGCATACGACTTGGTTAGGAGAGAAACATTGTAAACGTCCTTACAAAATTTGGAATACCGAAAAAGCTAATTAGATTAATCAAGGTATGTTTACATGAATCCTAAAGTGAAGTCCGGGTAGGAGAATTTTTGTCCACGAGCTTTCACGTCGAGAATGGCCTGAAACAAGGAGATACGTTGTCGCCATTATTATTCAACTTTGTCCTGGAATACGCTATAAGGAAAATCAAAGATAGCAACCAGGGCCTAGAGTTCAACGGTATTCACCTGGTTATGGCGTATGCTGATGATGTAAAATAGGGGATGACAGGAGAACAAAAGAAAGAAATGCAGAGGTCCTATTAAACGCTTGCATTGACTCGGGTTTAGAAGTAAATGCAGAGAAAACTAAACACATGCAAGTGCGTCGGGACCGTAATACAGCAAATTATGGATGCGTTAAAATATTAAATAATACTTTGATAAAGTGGATAGTTCCAAATATCTAGGATCAATATTAAAACAGACGAAAATCATATTCATGAAGAAATTAAATGTCGATTAAAAGCAGGGAATTCGTGTTGTTATTTTGTTCAAAATCTCTTGTCACATATTCTGTCGAGAAATTTGAAATTTAAATATATAAAACGATAATCATGCCTGTTTTGTATGGTTGCGAAACATGGTCGCTTACTCTGAGGGAAGTACATAGACTGAAAATATTTGAGAATAAGATCCTGATGCGAATATTTGCACCCAAGAGAAACGGGAATGGGGAAAGGTGGAAACTTCATAACGAGGAACTACAAAATAAATACGGTTTGTTAGGGTCATCGAGTCTAGGAGGCTCAGGTGGGCAGGACATGTAGGTAGGATGACAGAAAGTAGAAACTCTTTCAAAGTCTTGACTGGAAGACAAATCGGAAAACGACCATTAGGAAGACCTAGGCGCAGATGAGAGAATAATGTTAAGATGGATCTCGCAGAAATGGGAATACAAAGTAGAAACTGGATCCAGTTAGCCAGGATAGAAGTCAGTGGAGAGCTTTTGTGAACGCGGCATTGAACCTGCGGGTTCCATAGGCCATAGCATTAATTAACGTGGAAGAGAATGTATCATTCTAAAACAAGAACGACACATTGGAACCAACTAGACATCTAACGGCCGTAATAATGACGTGCCGTAAGAAACAATTATTTTAGTGCGCATTATGACGTTATATGGAACACTGACGATATCAAAGGATATCAACACATGTAGCTGGCCACCAAGTATGCTACAGATAGACTGCTGTGAGCAAGAAACGTGAAAATCCTTGAGGAAAAGATCTACCTAACCTTGCCACCCTGAAGACCTGACTTGGGAAAGGACATCCAAGGTGAGAATCCGCATTTAGTGTGTCGTTTGAGACCAGTGGTTGAGCATGCTGATATGTTCATGTTGTTTTCGGCAAAAAGTCATCTAAAAGAGTATCTAATGTAAAACATAATTCGTGTAGTATGCAGTTGTCCAGGAATAAATGAGGATAAGATTTCCTAATGGCAGGTCACCTAATAAAGTAACGATTGTCAACCTAATGAAGTAACAGCTTCGCAAAACTGTTAGTGCGGCAGTCGCTTGTCATACAGGAAGTTGTAGACAGTCGAATAGAGATGTTGCAGTTACGTTTAAAGAAAACAGCTCGTAAAGCTGTTCACGTCTTGTAACTTCATTAAAATCTGTAGGATGTACAGGAACTGAAAGATTTGAACAAACAAGCAGTAATGAACTATTGCCACTGGTTTAAAACGCTCATTAATGATAGAGTAGAAATATTGGATAATACAGTTTCAATGGATGAGGTTTGGTTTGATTTTAATGTATACACGAATAGCCAAAATACACGTCGTTGGTGTTGTGACAATCCGAATGTATTGCCCAAGCAGGAAGTTCACGCGCAAAATTTCCAGGTGCTGCATCATTGTACATTTTTTTATTATTATTATTATTATTATTATTATTATTATTATTTTTAATAATGCAGGATTGGATGACAATGTACCGTGATTTCATTACCTAATTTATTCCGTTACTGGATAGACTAGCGATATTGTTAGTAGTTTTAAGAGGACTGGCGATATGTCACATGTCGAATGAAACTTTTCTCAGTGTTTCCGAAATTCATCACTGACCATATTTCGAAAGATCTGTGGCTCCCTCGATCCCACGGAAATAACCAAGGTGTAAGAACTTTGGGCAATCTCTGTACGAACATACGAAGAAGGGGGGCAGCTGATGCTCATGATAGTATTGCGTAAGATATTCAAAAATATGGTGAAAGATGTAAATTTTTGTTTCGAACAAGACAGAATATTTTCAACAATTCTTGTAAGCCTTTGGAAAATGTTCATTGCAGAGAAGTCAGATTAGGGTTGCCAGAGGTGGGTATTTCATTACTTGTGCTCAATGATGGGCAAGGTTCTTGTTTGTAACAGTCTATCCGTAGCATAATTGGTTGAAAAGTACGTGTTAATACCATCTGCTACCATCAGTGTTTTGATATTACACCATATTACTGGATTTTTTTGGCATAGTTATTAAGGTCGCGGGATGTCTGCACTTGGTGCCAGTATCAGATTTCTAGCTTTAGAACATTCTAACCCAGCCCACCCATTAAAATTCTCATTTGTTCAGTTGTGATTATTTTTATTTATTTATTTATTGATTTATTGATTGAACGTTCCGTTGTGGCAATTTCATTTCATTCACACTTATGGCCTGAAAAGTTCTGAGGTTCAAGTTCTGGTTGTGAGACTCCCTGGACACCCTGTAGTTAAATTTAAATCCGCTAGTATTCATATTTTCTGCCCTTTAGGGTAACACTTCATAAATGTTTATGTAATGGTGTAGTATACGTTAAAGAAAATTAATAAAAAAGGAAGTTCAAAGATAAAAATATTGTACACATTTTAAAATACATTTATATTTAGTTTTGGCAGGTAGTACGCCTGTTTGCGAGTTTGGCATTCTTGCACCAACCAGTGTGAAGAATGAAAATTAATCAAAGCTATAGTTTTGTGGGAAGAGAAAATAAAAACCTGGAATACATTATGGAAGAAGGCAGGAGTTGTAAATTGAAATAATGCGTAGTGTAGATCAGTGGCAACATAAATAGAAATACGAAAGAATCTATAAAACAAAGGAAAAAATATAGAACAGTCGAAGTGGAGACAGATAATTCAGTTCTAACAGCATAAATGACAACGTATTCAAGGCAAAGTATCGTAGTTTAATGGTTAAGGCAGCAAACTACAAATCATAAGGACCATAGTTCGAACTAACTCGGCGTTTTTATTTATTTTTAACTTTTGTGTTCACGATTTTTCGTAAGTTTTTTTTTTTTAATATTTATTTATTTATTTATTTATTTTAAAGGGATAGAAATGCCATTGTCGTTGACTATGAAAATGGAGTTTGTATGATCATGGAAACAGAAGTGATTACTTAGTAGAAAAAGAAGGGGGGGATACACAGCCTATTGCCAAGAATCATGTGCAGTAACGTAATGCATAATATTTGCAGCTTACCGTCCAAAACCTTCATTCTGGTAAGCGATGCAACATAGGCCGCCTGGTGGAATTGTGGACAGTGCGTTACAAAATCAGAATTAATCTCATATCACTAGAGCAGTTTATTACGACCGACGAACTGTTCAGAATGGTTTAGATCGGCATAGGACGATGGAATTAATTTTTCCTCAGCTGATAGATCTATGGAAATAACTTAACGTCTCAGGATAAAGCTCTGATAGAGTTAGGAACAATCTAATATATTATAGATCCGTTTTTCGGAAATAAGGCTGATCCCACGAACATGCGGCAAAGACTGAAGGCAGCCTTCCTGATAAGAAATAATAAATAATATGATTGAATGATTGAGTTTGACTAAGATTGATTGAATGAGGGAGATTGGGAGAGAGAGGTAGTATAGATCTAGAAACTTATTTTCATAGGCATGATATAAAAAAACTAATTTGTTATATATAACAAAGTAAATATAAACATAACCATCACCAAAGTCCCTATAAAATGACTAATAGTATCATGATATCTTGAGAGGTTCACATTCTCGTTTACACGTTAGGACTGTCTTGTGTGGTTTTCACTAAAGTTACTAACAGAGTTTTTGAGAGCGTACTTAGAATGTTTTAACGTCCATTGTAATCAAAAGCTGCACAACACTTTTCCAAAGTCACTGATCCTGTCTCGAGGAAGCAATAGTGGTTACTAGGAGGCGTGTGGTTGATAGATCTTTGCACACTTTGACTAAATTGTCTAAGGTTTTTATAGTACTTTCATTTCTACCTTTCACGGAACTGAAAGTTGGAATTAGGATTGTTTTCGTTTTCACTTTTTTAAAATCATCCGTGTTACAAACAAAACATGTTGTCACTTCTATTTAAAACGTTTTCACTCTCCTATATTGTTCTTGAACTTGGAGATGATCCGTTAACTATATACTTCTATTTATTTATTTATTTATTTATTTATTTATTTATTTTTTTTTTTTTAAATCTCAAAATGAGGAATGTTTTACTGAGGAACTATTGTCCTGCAACAAAGAGTTCTCAGAGTCGCACAAGGCGAGGCAATTAAAACAGTCACAGCGGAAGTTTGAACTTCCACAGGCATACTGGGATCTCTATGGGATAATGAGAAGGTATTCCTGTCCGATCGATGAAATGAACTCATCCTCTATTGATCAGGAGGGGTGCATATATGAACATGTACCAGAGGTAGGGACATACTCGACGGTTTAAGACACACTTGCGGGACTACATAACAGCCACTGGTCTAGGAGAACTGCTTCCAATACTGGGGCGAGCCTAGAGTACATTTCCCACCATCCTTTCATGCAGATTTTCCAGACCACGAGTAGTTTTCATGCACTACAACAGTGGTATGCATACGTCCAGACATACCCAGGTGTGGCTACAAGAACATCCAATATCCATTCGCAAAGACTACTCAGCTGTTCCTGATCTCGACCCAGTTGAATACCAATGGAATTTCATGTATGAGGAATGGGAGAAAAGGTGAGTGGAGAGAAACCAGACTTCTAGAAGCCAGTAGGAAATACGGTGACCCGATCGCAAAGTTCTTTGGAACTGTAGTAACTAGTGGTTCTCCAGGTTGGGGGCTCATCATCCTTTGTTCCGGATGATCGCTGTGATGCCTTGGATGAAGCCCGCCCGATTTTGTTATGACTTGGCCGATTTATCGACTTAGATTTGGCTTATGGGCCGGGTTTCTATTATTTAATTATTTATAACTGGTAATGAGTCTTGGATCTGATTGTGTTTGTTGTGGTGTCTTGTGACAGCAAAGTGAAGCTGTTAGTCTTTAGCTGTAGTTGGAGTGATGCCCTAAAAGGGAGAGCTAGGAGTGCGGCTTGTTGGACCTCCAGAGGCTGGTCTCTACCATGAGCTGGTCTGACGGTCTCCTGAGAAGTACCTAGCAGTCGCGGATAGGATTAACGTTGGCTCCTCGCACATTGGGTCTGGAATCATGGCTCAGCTTCCTGAGGAGGATAGATAGTTCTTCCCACCTCGTTTGTCCTGCAGGACAATGACGGAAAAGAGGAAGATATTATGGATATTTTCACATGGTACATCATCAAACCCAATTGAAGGTACAAATCCTAATTTAAAGAAAAGATCGAGGAACATGTCCCGTGATATTTAGTTATTAAAAATGCAAAGGAAAAAAGACTTTAGTTTGAATAGTACCTAGATATTTGTAACATATTGCCACTAAAACTTTTTCACCGGGGCATATTCGTAAACTTAGAGATGGAATCATCTTATACAGACAGTAAGTGACAGATTCAAAGTTCCTGCTCAAATGCACCACGTTGGGCAGTCTCAATACAAGTTGAAGCACACCATGAAGTGAATGAATATATAAGTTGTTTGACCTTCAAACCCTGTTGGAAGCAGTGGTCAGGGATGAACTGCTGTAGCAGCATTTTGTAGACTTTAAACAAATCCACGCCCGCAAGTGTCAAGCTACAGTCGACAGATTCCAGTATCATTAAGTTTGGCATCCTACATATATCTGCCAATTTTACTGTAGCATATTAATGCTTTAAGATGAGACCATACATTTCTCTTCCTTTACGCTGTTTAAAATGACGAGACCATACATTGTAGCCATTCAGCTACATCATGTAGTGCCTCTCCCATCTGTGGGAATTGTTCCGACGCAGCACATGATCCAACACAATGTACGTCCCCGTCTGTATGTTCGAATTGTAAAGCAGCAGGCTGTCGTACATTCAAGGATGAAAAAGTAAGCCGTGCAGTTTTGATTACTGGAAAAAAAAAAAAAATCGCTGAGGCTAAGCGGCGTATACCCATTTTTTCATCTGCTGTGAAATCTCACACGTAGCACTGTTGTCAGCACTCGGAACATGTGATCTTCCTCTTGCACCAGCAATGAATACTGTACAGCAGCCACCGTGCTGGCTGGCTACAATTATCTGTTGGCACACAAATCACAACTACTTCTAGGGAAAAACTTTCGAAGTTCCTGTTCGGCGATTCTTGAGGGAATAATCGGTGGAGAGTACAAAATCTTCTAGATCGAAACAACCCAATAAGTACTTTTTTAATCAGCCACACATCGGACTGTCCAGTTGGGCGATCTGGTAACTATTAGCCTGGTGCTTGCACCACATCTACTCTGCAACAGCGACCTGCAAGTCCTCGTATAAGAAAACAACAAATGCTCATTACGTAGTCTCGCATAGTGATACATCAATGATGGAAGTATATTGGAGGACGGTCGTGATAATTTCCTTATTTCTAAGGTAAGAAGAAAAGAGGGAAATATAGTAAGTCTTCAGTTCTTGATTCGTACCCATAATGGTTCTTCTACAGAGAATATTAATAGCTGTTCCACTCACTTCGAAGAATTTACTTTCTCGTAACTACGAAGTGCACTCAACCAAGATTATTTCTTCAATAAGTAAAGTTACATTACATCCACACGACAGCTTGCTAGAAATTCAAATTCTCAGACTGCCCTCTTTCCTTATAAAAGTTATTTTCTTGAAAACAGAATGAAAAAAAAAAAAAAAGTTCTAACATAACTAAATGAATTGGGTGTCTCTCCGTGGCGTAAATGGTTGTCTTCAAATGTGTTGTGACAAACTGTTCATTTTTTAAAAAATATATAGAAACTCTAACTGTTTTGTTATTCATTCTCAGTTCTATGAAAACAACTCTCGTAAGGAGGAGAACCACTCTGAAACTTTTGTTTAGAATGATCAGTTATTTGGACAACTATCAGGTAGTCTAAAAAGTATTAAGGCTTGAGCGTAAGAGATCATCACTGGTTACGCATACTACCATTCCAGTTAACTGAAAAGAGTATTACACTTGTTTATTTGAAAACAAGTAGTCAAGATAGGTCCAACCAAAGATAAGAAAAAATGACAAAAATGATGGAATGAAGTCGAGGGGAAACTAAAGAACCTCGAGAAAACCCACTCTCACGGTACTTATCTACCATAGTCCTCTTGGGACGAGCTGGGATAGAAACAGGCATCCTACGCACCAGAGGTGAGCCCTATTCCTCTAAGCCCCCCTCCTTTTTAATTAAAGCTGATTATTGAACAGTTACAATTATAGTATTGAATTTCCTATTACGAATGGAAAAATCCTACCAAGGCTACTTTCAAAAGTCACGTAGAATAGAATAGAATATTTTTATTGTCGTTAAGTCTGTATACAGACAATAGACAACGTCAAATGCAGTTTTACAACTATTTTTTAATCCCTATTTCAATATACTCTTATCTTCTTCAAATTCGTTAATATTATAATATGGTACAGTAATTAACCAATCATACAGTTTGCTTTTAAAATGAATGAGCGGTAACTTTTGGATGTCTATTGGTACCCTATTCATAAATTTTGTACCCTGTATTGCATAGCTATTTTTAATTTTTGTTAGCCTGCTGTATGATACATCAACTTGTTTGGCATATCTTGTGTTGTATGAATGAATATCCTGTCTACGTTTCACATCTGACATAAACTAAAACTTTATATATATATACAAATTTACAACAGTCATAATTTTCAACTTACAAAATAATGGTTTATAGTGTTCCTTGTATGATGCCCCACTGATTATTCTGATGACCTTTTTTTTGTAGTAACAGAACCTCATTTATGTAGTTACTAGTCCCCCAAAACAACATTCCATATTCTAAGGTACTCTGAAAAAAGGCAAAATAGGCTGATCTTATATAGTTGTTCGGTACAATATCTCTTAAATTTCGTATTAAACTTCTTGTTCTTGAAAGTTTTACACATACATATTCTACATGTGCCTTCCATGTTAACTGCCTGTCGAGAATAATGCCAAGAAATTTCACATTATTTGATATTTCCGGACATTCATTTAATAAAAATACTTGCTGAGTAGTCTTATCTTCATTGAGAAGAAATCCGTTTGCCTTGAACCATTCCTTAGTTTCTATAAAAATTTTCTCATTCATTTGCATTAGATCTATAGTGTTATTGCTAGTGTTTAGAAAGGTTGTGTCATCAGCATAGAGAAAGGATTTAGCTGAGATATTTAGTGGTAGATCATTTATCATTAATATAAACAATAGCGGCCCCAGTACAGAACCTTGGGGAACCCTATGTTTTATTTGAATACTATCAGATTTCATTCCATTAACACTAACAATCTGAGTACGTCCTTCAAGGTATGTTTTTAAAAAGTTCAGACTCTTACCTTGAAAACCATAGCATTCCAATTTTCTTAACAATGTATAATGTTCCACACAGTCAAAAGCCTTACTTAGATCACAAAAGGTAGCCAATGCAAAACCCTTGTTCTCAAATACTTCATACCTTGAGTAAACGATAGAAGAAAGTTTCGAGACAAGTAAAACTCTCGAGAATCTAAACTAAACACCTTATTTCTTACCTCGTGGACAATAGTAATATATTACCTACATCTTACAGTGTCAGTCAATATACGGAAATATATATTTAGTTAGAATCTATTATATAAAAGAGAACGCACAAATCCTTTGTTAGCTCATCACGCTAATACGGCTGAACCAATTTCTTTCATTTTTGGGGGGTTATTAGGATTTGGACCCTAGATGGTTTTTATCATATCACTTTAATTTTTAATTACCAGTGTCTTGAGACAATTGACCATTCAAGTGTCCATAACGTACAAATCACTTTGTTAGTTCATCATAGGTATAAAAATAAACGTATTTATATGCAACCCGCATGACCGTGTCACTCGGCGGGTTAACATAAATGACAGGCGCTATAATAACATTTACTGCAATTTGAAAGCGAAAAAGTAAAAATTATCTAAGTAACAAAGTTTATTGCGTTCCGGGGTGACCGCAGCGAAGCGGGGTGAACGCTGCTAGTTGAATATATAAAAAAAATACCAAATGATCATCAAGAAATTGTTAATAAGTCATAAATGCCAATAATCAGCCAAAGAAAGTCTTATCCAAAGAAAGTTACTTGTTTCAAATTTGCCTTGCTAAAATTTCCATAAAATTGTCAACTACCAAGACTTTCGTATACACTTTCTTCCATCCTTTAAACACATCGATGATTAGAATAAGTAGGCACTTTTTCTATGTTATAAAGCTTGAATTATAGGTGGATCATGAAAAGAAAGAATATAATTTGACTATTGCGATTTATCATTCTCATTATAACTAGCTGAATTGCCCGTTCTTCGCACTGGTTTATGAAAAGTATTTGCACTACTTGTCCCTTCGAATATGCATTTCAATGAAGCTATTACCAAAAGTGTCATTATTCATTTCAGCAATACCGGAAACATTGATTGGACATAAATATCGGTCGCTTTCAATTATTTTTACATCACTCCCTATCTCCACCCAGCCTCCATGCCGATGGGAGACGCATTTGGCATCGGAGTTTCAGTATTCTCAGCGACCCAGAAAACTAGAATTATACGCAAATATCAGTTGTTTTTCGATTATTTTTACACGTTACATCCTCCCTCATGTCGATGGTGTGATATAGGCCATGGTCTACTCGTGTACTAAAAACTATCAAATTTAGTATAGCGGTCTAAGAGGAGTTGGCCACCAAACATCGTTCCATTATTTTTTTATTTGTATGGTTTATGCCCCCTGCCTCCTTTAAACGGAAATTTTCAGAAACGTTGAAACATGCATCTCTTATTTTTAAACCTTTTTGGGATTTTTAAGCTAAATTTTAGACTTTGTTAAGCAGCTACTGTGTCGTCACTGTTTATCCTAGGATTTTAGTTCGTACTTCATTCATTTCAGAAAAAAAGTAACTTTCAAAACTGTGTCATATGCCCGAAAAGGGGAATTCGAGGAAAATTAGGAATTTTTTTCTGAAAACATCCCTTTTTCAAAAGTTTAGGCTCCTTGACCGGCCCTGTATTAACCTGCAGATCTCAAAATATCTGAACAATTACAAGTGGTGTACGGAATGCGTGTGCAAAATATCGATATGATATCTTAAACTAAGAAGGCGATAAATATTTTCCTTAGGCATAACAAAAATAGAACATTAGATAATACAGAAAACTAAGGAGGGGGGAAAATTTCCCCTTATAAATAGAACATTAGATAAAGCTGGAACTTTGATAGTGTGCAGCTCCTGCCAGTAGACCCCGACATGTGACAAACATAGAGGCTTGCCGTCACTGCACATGTACTCCCATGCGCAAAAAAAATTGCGCGTATACTGTAACTCAAGATTTTTCGCATTTATTCCATTTTCCTTACGTTTATGGGTAAAATTCAGTTATTAGTATGTGGAGATAATAGAAAGCAATCCATCCAAGGAGATATTTCCAAAAAATATAATAAAATAATAAAAATATAAGCAAAAAACAATTATGCTCGGTCTTGTTTATACTGGCAACGATGATTTCTAGGGATTTTTTCAGTAGCAGATCACAATTGCGGAGGGAATTCAGTAGGGGAGTCGAGGATTGGACCAAGGAACTGGATAGTGGAATAAAATGTTGCATTTATTGGTTAAAACCTAGTGTGTAGATTGCCTGCCAAATATAAATTAGCTTCTGTAACTAAGATGTCGTACGAAAATATATAATTAAACAGAAAAAATCTTATCTTAAGGTTCGAAGCGATACGGACCATGGTTATGAAGATTATTTCTTTAAAAAAAAAAAAAAAAAAAAAAAAAAAGCCAACACAACGTAGCCTCCGTGGCTAGGTGGATAGAGTGGCGGAGTCGTAGTTATTTTATTATTTTGACACCACATCGAATCCCATCCCATCCTTTTTTTTTTTTTACAAAACATTATAATTTTCATGTTAATAAGAACCGAACCAATATAATAAGAACAACTTACTGATATTTTGCTGTAATGACGTATTTATCCAGGATTAAAGAACTATTGTTAATAGTTATTGTTTTCTGTTCATGCTGTTGTATAGTTTCTGTCATCCTCTTTTCTTGGGGAAAAAACAATTTTGTCTCCAACGAAGTGTGAAGGATATATACGGACAGAAAAAGACATCTTAGTACCAAACCTGATTTATCGTGATGAAGTGGACTAGTTTGCCATTATTAAAAAAAAAAAAAAAAAAAAAAAAAAAAAAGAAGTTGGCTTTTCTTTAGGTTTTAGCTAAAAAAAAAAAGATTTTTTCTTTATAAGACTATACTTTATGAGGCAAGGTGTGTGATCATAACCACAAATTTAGCTAGAGAGTGAAAGATAATTGTTTATACAAACATTTTACAGGTTTAGGTGCGTGAAACACCAATACACCATGGTCTCGCTTATCCGACCATCCTTTGTTCCACATACCGTATGATCCGATATATCATTGCAAATAGCACCAATCGGCAAGAAGATCTGCAAGTTGTGGTCTTAATCTATTTTGCATGCTGTGGAGTCGATCGCCTAGCGCGCCCGTCTACACCTTGACTCATACGTCTATCATTCAGTGCAGACACGTATCCAGGTTTTCTATTCGGAGGGGGCCCAACACGAATCCTCGTAAGCACGTAATTCTAATGTTTTTAAATAATAATAATAATAATAATAATAATAATATTATTTATTATTATTTATTATTATTATTATTATTAATAATAATAATAATGCAACAGTCCTGTACTTCTCTTAAACTTTTTCCTACTTTTTATTTATAAACCGGTTTATTTTGGAAACTGCATTATAGCACAAACAAAATGAAACATATTTTCGAGAGAAATGTAACTAAAGAAAACTGTCTGCTACGTACATCACATAACAACAATAGCAAGAAGACAAGGAGTGTATCGTTCTAATATATTAAAGTTAAAAACAGAACGGAAACGAAATGTTAATCCTATTTAAAACTGTTCTTTAATTCCACCTGGTCAGTGGCGTATTTACGATTTTATTTCGGGAGGGGCTTTCTCTGAGAAAATTCTGCAAGATATTTCATTTACTTTACTATACTAAGTAAGATTTTGTGGGGGGCTTAAGCCCAGAAGCCACCCCCTAAATACGCCACTGCACCTGGTATAATGGCATTATGGTATGTTCTTAGAATTATAACAAGACAGCAGCACATTGCCCAAAGTTTGGACACTGACTACTGGTTAACTGATATAAAAGAACCTCAAAAGGGTAAAGGCAAGTTTATTAAAAAGTGCTTGAGTTTCGGAGAGACAGCTCTCAGGCCCTCACGCTGGATACGTCCCTGATTCAGTGCAGTGCAGTTATTTGTTATAAAACATTATTATTAGATGCGTAATATGTAAAATTATATCATAAGTTTTACTTTTAATAGGTCTTTTCTTAACACATCCATATTATCCAGCGTTCTGCCTGCCTGTTTATGTCGGATAAGCGAAACTCTTCTGTATTTCCAAAGCTAGCATATACATGAACTAGAATTGTATCGTCCTAGAACAGACAATAGTCTGAAATGTTTATATTAAAAGGCTGGAATAAAAAAAAGCATAAGTACTGTTTTGGAAACGTGAGAACAAATTAAAAACAATATATTTCGTAGGTATCAGATTATCATCTTATTATGTCGATGTGTATTTTTTTTTAAACATTGTTTTAAAAGTTATACCATTCGCAATATTCCTAAGGAAATCGAAAGAAAAACTCCTTGTGCCTCTTATGGCAAAGCGGCTTAAGTGCATGGTCCGAAACCGATTCCCACGTTAAGGTATAGATAAAGTTCCCGTACTTCAAAAATGCAAATCCGGGAGGCTACTAAATTACGAGAATCTTTGAAATGCTTAAAACTGAAAGAAGTTTTGAATACTAATTTACTTTCCTCCATTAGATAGAGTTGTTCAAGTATTACGTTATCACATTTTTATTCATTTCACTAGATCTTCCAAGGACACCAATTTCCCTGTAAATTTGGGGGGGGGGGGGACATTAAAATGCAGAAGATATATATATGAGGATTTTAAGACAAATTACACTCAAATAATGCCAAATATTGTATATTCATAAATACAAAGGGGGCCTACATGAGCTTTGAGCGGGCCCGGCCCCCCAGGTTCGGCGCCCTTGCCTTCTTCCTAGTTAAGCAAACGTAAGCAGATGATTTACTCCCTCCCCCTGGTAAGCAAAATTTTTTTTCTTTTTTTTTTCTCAAGATCTGTTGTGTTTCGTGAAATAACAGCAGGAATTTCCTGATTACTTAACCATCTAAATGAATGTTTTCACTTAGAGCCATCCCGTCGATTCGCGTTGCCTAGGACTAAAATAAATTAAGGGTAAATAATGAAGATGAGACTTCCATATCAAACATGAAGAGACATTTGGATCGATCTTTCTTTGTTCCAACTTTAATTTTTTCAAATCCATGATGGGAAATTATGAGTACAATTTTCGAAATTAATAGTATACAATCGTAAAAATATCTTACAAAACGATGGTTTATTGCAAAATACTTTGACTCAAAGAATAAATTACAAGTAATAAACTTGTTACTTTTCCTGAAGAGTATGAGTCTTGAATGAGACGGAAGCTGTCGAGCGTAGTGCTTGGAACGATTGCCTCACTTGTTCTACCTTCCCGTGGCGCAGCCTTGATTCGACCTGATCCTAAACGGATTATTCAGAAGTCGAAGTCGGAAGATGTTCCCCATTTTTCCAAAACACTCTTGGTCGATTACAATCTGCCTCACTCGTGAAGGGACTATCCCATGCCGTAAGCGTCGGTGGGCCACCGATAGACAACTAGTGACATGTCCCCAAAAATTGGCGGCCCCGCAGCCAAAAATTGGCCCCACTTCCGTTTTGAAAATTATATCACCACCGGCAGAGAAGCGACGGAACGCCAACGAACCACAAAATTATTCCCCTAAAATACGTTAAATCGCCTATATACGTAATTTCTTTGCATCAAGATGAGTCCAAAACATTTTTTAAAAAATAAAACGAAAGTGCCCTGAGCTGGGCGTGAACCATCAACTTTAGGGTTACTAATTGCGTGTTCTTCCGAATTCGTCACGGAGGCGATTATGAAGACACAGCTTGTAGAGTGATAAATCGTTGAAGTCTTTTTAATATTTCTAATCAGAGTGCTTCTTTAACCCTGTATATTTGAAGACAACTGTTCGGAATCAAATCAAATGCACTCGTCATGTAATTTTATAACAAAATGGCAAGCGTCTATTTACTTTTTTCATAGTTCTCCCATATTCACTTGCTAGTGATCGGCGACAGTTGCCAACTAAATTCATACAATTATACGCACCCACCTCAAGATTTTTCACTTCATGATGAAAAGGCAAGAGTTACTCTTGACCCCCGGAGCTCAAGTATTGTCCTTATAATAACAATTCGTCAGGAAAAAATAATATACAATAATAACCGCATGCACATGACTGGCGATAGTTCATGTTGGTCCCTTTACGATTCTCCGTGACAAATCAAACGAGCGCGGACCAAAATGAAGTCCTCGTTCTTACGTTGTGGTAACTTCAATACCCCCGATTCTAGATATCTGCTTCGACTCGACGAATCCCTGTCACTAGTGGCACGCTAGCGGCAATCCTTCGACGTGTCGCTATATCGACGATCGCCATTTACCGGCAAGTGGGCCACTAGGAGTTGGCGACGTTTACGGCATGGGGAAGCTAATAAACAAACAAACAACAAAAAAAAATAAATAAATAAATCTAAAGCCTTATAAAAAATTTTTCCGAAAAGTTACATCTGGCAAAATCATTTGTTGGTATTCCAGAACTGTGAATTCACCTTTATTCATAATTTACTTCTATCGTAGTTTTGATATGAGAATGATATGTCTGAAACTGTAACACAGGTCATTAATACTTTTTTTTTTCTATACTCAGATTTAGCAGTTTTACTTAACAGTCAGTCAATTTGGATCTGTGATATCAGAGTTTTAGAGATTTCCTTAATTTTTTCATTTCTAAAAAAGTTTGCAACTAACACCATTAACGTATCTCTTTCGATATTTCCATATGTAATGGCTTGGTCACTCCCAGTATATTTCAAACAATAAAATATTTACGGTGTCTTACTCCATTTATCCGAACTACATTTATATCCAACAACTCTGCTGCATTTTCCCTTAAATCTGCAAACTTTCTACTAGGTTAAAACTGAGTATTTTCTATTTTCTTCCTTTCTTGCTAAAACGAAAGTGTTCTTTAGACAACCTGGAATGATGACTCTCTACTACATTATGTTGCATATGGCATTTTATGTAGCATATCATTTGACAGTTGGACACTTTCTTTTTATATTGAAAGCAACAGGGATTAAGTTCTTCTGCACTTATATGAGAAGTAAACACATTCTTTTTAATTCGTGGAATTGTGCCAATGCACAAGGTCCAGAGAGTTTTTAATTTAAGCTAATTAATAATAATAATAATAATAATAATAATAATAATAATAATAATAGTTATTATTACTATTATTATTATTATTGACTTAGGTTTTCCTGAATATTAAGCAATATTTCACAAAAAGCTGGTATTTTTAAACAAATGTGTTCGATATCAAGTTTTCATAGAAGTAGTCACTCTCTCCTATAAATAATTTCAGAGGGACCGCGGTGGCTCAGTGATAAAGCGTTCACCTTTTGTGCATGGGATCCTTGGTTCGACCCCAGCTCGCACCAAGTGAATTTTGTGGTGGAGAAACACCATGTGCATGGGTTTTCTCGGGGTTCTCCCGTTTCCCCCACATTTTTCATTCCACCATTGCATTCATTTCTCATCATCACCGTGTCCTTTAGCCTAGCCGGTATAACCGTGGGTCGTACAACTTAGATTTGATTTCAAATAATTCCAACCCAAACAGTTGCAGGAAGTATGTCATTTCGAATAAAACAAACTACTCTATAAAATTCTGAGTATTATTATTTTTTATATATACAATTCTATCGCACCTTATTTCTAAATCGAAGGGTAAGAAGACTAAATTCACTCTCTTATTATTATAAATTCATTTCAATTGAAGCAGTTAAAATAGTTGGGAAAAATTAGAAAGCCATACCCTATATTCCAGTGTGCCACAACCGGATAACGTGGCACACTGGCGTGCCCAGCAAAATGAACAGTGTGACGCAAACTTTTACCTATTATTTACAAGAATATTTGTCGAGTTTATTTTATTTATTATTATGAACGATTCTTCCACGGATCAGCTCTCTGTATACAGTTAAACAAACAAGTATCACATTGAGGGAATGAGTGTAATTATTTACTTTAATAGTAATAGAAATGTATATTTTCTTGTATTTTCTACCGGAAATACCTGCATCCGGTCTAGAAAGCTGGGACTAACAACAAAGGAACCCGATGTGCTAAACACACACTACCTACGCACTTCAATACACCAATGAAGGTGCAGACTATTCATGAATTAAAGTCCCTCACCCAATGTATTCTCCTAACATGTCTCCCAGCGATTACAACATTTTTTGGTATCTCAATCACTTCTAGTAGGATAGCTTTACCTAGAGACCACTGATTAACCTGGTATTGGATGTTTCACTTTCTTACCTTTGGAGTTGACAGTCATCGGTTGGACAATCTCACACGCAAATATCTAATATTAACAACGTTTCTTCTATAATTTCGTAATATTGTATTATTTCTTTGTATTATTTATTAGGTTGGTTAGGCTTGTTTCAACACTTTTCTCTTTGCACCTACTTACTACCTATACCTTAACGTTGGATAAAAATACACTAACTCTCACCGGGAATCAAATCCAGAACCAATGGACTCGAACCATTTGGCAACAACAAGGCACATTTAAATAGAAGTTTCGATTTTGTTAGGAAAATTGTGATTAGGTGTAACATTTAAAAATATATTTAAGAATGGGTACGGATGAAACACACTGAATTTTCTCGCTCGAATTTCTTAAACTGACTCGTGTTAGGCTGCAGCTATTACTGAAACATTTATTTGGGAAATGCGAATAAAATAATGTGTTTTTGGAAAATTTTGTTCGAAGCAACTTATGTCCAAAAGTAAAGTACCCATTGGTCAAATTTCTGTTAGAAATAACTTATGCCATATATTAAAATTATTAAGGAAATAATTGTATGTGTACTATGAGCAAAAGCGTCTGAGTACTTTCTGAGAAATCGTCAAAAAAGTCATCCCCAAGAATAAAATATCCCTTGTGTATCTTTTCAGGACAAACGAGTTATGCTATTTATGAAATACGAACAAAATTGCCAGAGTCATTCTCGACAAAATCGTAGGGTAAAAATTGCCCCGAAAAGTAATATACCACATCTAGCTTTTTAGGATGATGGAATTATACCATATCGTTAGGTTCTTTATGTGACATTCATTTATGAAATATGAACAAAATTGCGTCACGCGTTAATGGGAAAATCGTCGGAGAAGAGTAAACTACCTCTTCTGAATGTTTACAGGACGAACGAGTTGTCATATTGTTAGGTTATTAATGACACAATTATTTATGAAATGTGATTGAGAAAATTGCTCGAAAAAACTCATCCCATACAGTAAATTACACCTTACGTATTTTTTTCAGAGCAATGATTCAAACTATGTTTGTAAAAAAAAAAAAAAAAAAAAAAGTGCAAACAAGAAATTCCTATTTCTTCAAAAAACTATTCCTATGATTTTGTCTAATTCATAAATCAATTTTTCAGTAACAAGCCCGTTCTCTGATATGTCATTTGTTTGTATAAAATCGGGAAGCGGTTAGTTTAGGTGTTTTTTCTGGACGATTATCTGAAAATCGACTAAATTTGTTTATATTTGAAGTCTGTCCAGGCAACCTGATAAGAAACTCCCCTACCTCCCACCACGTACCATTGCAGAAGGGGGAAAGCAAGTCGTTGACCTTCACAGGGAGGGAAGCTTTTCTAATAAACAGAATCATGTAAACGCTAAATTCGTACGTCAATTCGCTCGCAGCTGATGTTGAGATAGCACTGCTGTTTCTTTTAGCTATCAACGCCGAGTAACAAACAATTACTGATTTAAAATTTTGTCTTGTAGAAAAGTATTGCATATTATTTACGTACTAATCTTTACCCTACTGTAAAACATTTTATTGTCTTGACTAATATCGAAAACATTAAAATCAATAAGAGCTCAATCTGCTCAATTTTGTATGAATGTGGAAGTTGATCACTAATACAAATATAAGAACGGGAACTGCGGGGTTTCGAGTATAAAATGTTGTTAAAAATATTTGGAGCAAGAGGCATACATTCAGGTGAATTAAAACGTTACACAAGCTTTTACTTAACAACAACTGCAGGTCACCGAGTATTATAGAAATAGTGAAGTTAATACGTATAAGCATGACACATTGCTT
Source organism: Thermobia domestica (assembly GCF_964235325.1). Lineage (NCBI taxonomy): Eukaryota > Metazoa > Arthropoda > Insecta > Zygentoma > Lepismatidae > Thermobia > Thermobia domestica. The sequence continues at coordinate 80,273,211 of NC_137465.1, read as the reverse complement.
GTATGGGAAATACGCACCGAGTCATTAAGTCCTATTCAAAGAGCCTAGGAGAAGGCGACTATTAGCTGGGCGAAAGAGAAGGCTTCTGGACAATGTAATGCAGGATCTTTGAAGGATGGTTGATAACAAACATGGTACATTGATTTTTTTGTAGGTTAAAATCTAATGAACTGCTACGGTGAGCCTTTGAGTTCTTTATGCCAAAGCGTTCGTTATTTTTTATAATTGAATGAACTCATATTTATTGTTACTCTTTCTTTCTTACACAATACTCAACGCTTGTTACAACATTAGACTATCCTGCACACCTGGTGCCGCGGTGGCTCGGTGGTAGATCTTTCACCTGTGGTGCATGGGATCCCTGGTTCGATCCTAGCTTGCGCTAAGTGAACTTCGTGGTGGACAAAGACCGCGTGCATGGGTTTCCTCGGGGATCTGCCGTTTCCTCCTACCTTCTTCATTCCACCATTTTTCATTTCTCGTGACACATATATACGTAAAACACACGCATCCATATTATCGCAGCCACTCTACTCTTTCCTGGCAACACTTGCTTCCTCCCCCAACACCATCCGGCAGTTTGCCACGTATATGTGAAAAGCTTCATTGCTTGTAATGTCCCGCTTGGCTATACACGGCAATCTGCCGCGCCGGATTGTAGTAGGTAGATCCTGCTGTTTTTGCTCGCCCGATAAATGTCCGGCGACCGCTGCACATATATGAAAAGCTCCATTGCTTGCAATGTTTCTACCCTGTCTGGCAAATCGCCGGATAATGTGAAAGGTCTCGTAGTGCTTACCAAGTTGGAGGTGCTGCCGAATGGTTTTTCGACTCTCACTGAATTGTAGTCTCAGAGTCTCACATGTCTGACAACTGTTCGCTTCAATTGCACACTGAAGATCTTAATTTTGTATGTGTGTTGGTCTTCCGGCAAGTAGTGCGTCTTTGAGTGTTTCGTCACCGTTCTTAAACTCGTTAAACAACCATTGCACTATCCGCATAGTCACGACACCCTCACCAAAGGCCCGGCATATCTTCCGCCCCCTGCAGCGGCATTTGATCCCAGTTTGAACCCATACAGCATACACGTTCTTATGATCCTCTGTGGAGATTCCATGTTCACTCTGTCCTTACGCAAGTTCTTGGTGTAACTGAAATGCCACAACCAGAATATACCCACGCCACCAACTGGCCTTCGCCTTATTTCCATTCGCACTCAACTCACGGTGGGAGGGCCAATTGAACACAGACCTCCACAAAAGACGACAGAACTTCATTGGTTACCTTTATATTGTAAAAAGGATAAACAAATTTGTGATGTCTTTAATGCATCATTCAGTCTTCAGCATTCTCTTCATTAACTGATTGAATTTTTGTACTCGCTCGGACCTCCACAAAACTGCACGTTGGAGTGCACAAGAAACCGCGATTCTCACACTTGCATTTCAAACTTACACACTCAAGTTTCTGACAGTTATGCATGGTAGTCTCTAAAAAAGCCTTGGGAATATCTTCGAGTGTTTTCTAAACTGGCTTCAGAATTTGGTTCTCCAAGTACCATCCGGAGTCTTCTGGCCTTGGTAGACCAATCTCACACTTATCAGCATTTCCCAAATAGCTGTTTGTTAATGGAATCTCTTTATATGTTGTTACAGAGCGTTACTAGTTGGAGATAACCTCTCCATGCTGTATTTTCCTAAAAGTAGGAGCCTAGCTTCATTGCAGATCTTCGCATTAACTTTGAGGAGCCAAATTTTCCGAAAAGCCCCTCAACTAATATTAAAAATGGATATTTTTAATTAGATTATAACACTTAATCATCAGGATTATATACTTGCAGGTAGACAAGATTATATTAATAATCATCAGCTGCTAATATCTGCGATTTGTGGGAAGTAACTCTTGGGCCGCGTTGTGATCAGTTTCGTACACGACAGAATAAAGTCTCTTATAACTCAGGCACTATCAGTCCTACACTAATATAATATAAGCATACATTTTTTGAAAGAGCATAAAATAACAAAAAACTTGTCGAGGAAACATTTTTCCGAATTTCATCTTGTAAAGAATCTGTGGCTAAAAAAACTGACGTCACGCGCAACCAAAACTGAGTAAAAATGAAAATAACAAGAAAACCATAGCTCAAAAACGCACTAGAATTAAATTGTAAAAGACAATTAGACAAACAAAATGAAAAAAAGTTCGGATGGTCTAGCTCCAATGGTTACGGAGTTATAGTGAATAATAGGAACGGCTAAAATGTCGGCTTTCTCCCTCCTCCCTCTTCTCTCCCGTGAGGTGTTTTTCCTGGCATCCGGCATTTTTGTGATCAGTGATGGGTATATATTCAAAAAATATCGGACGCCAAATTATTACATGATTTGCCCTTAAACTCGAAAAGGAGAGCACTTTTTTCTAGACAAAAGTTGATGCCTAGACTAAATGTTTCATTTGTCCTGAAAAACTGAGAGATTTATTTTTGGTGAGCTTTTTAAAATCAAAAGATCCAATATATTTCGACCAAAGATTTTCTTGTAGGTTTTATATCTGGAGAACTACATATAGTGTAGCCAAACCCAAACTGTCAGCTAAATCAGTATGATGTGCTTATTTCGTAGAAAATACGAAAACCCGATTTAGGGGCCGTTCAAGAAATTTTGTGGCCCCTGATCCAACAACTAATTATTTGTCAAGAACGCAATCTTTTGATCCATTTTTAGTTTTCGTAAACATCTTGTTCGAACAATTTTTTTCAAAAATAACGCGATTTCGTTCATATTTCATATACAGTTTACTTCACTTTCACCTTCATAGGGTCAAAACTGCGTGCTTTTTTTTACAACTGGAAACAAACTTTTGTGCTACTTTCCTCATATCCACTTTGTCTAACATTGTTTTGTGAACGTAGCAAACTGCTGCACGGTTCAGCCTTTTTGGGTCATATTTGACGTAAGATAATTGAAATATTAAGTGTGTGTGTGTGGGGGGGGGGGAATGTGTCATTACTCATTTGTACTTAAAATACGTGGTAGTAGTAGTTTATTTTGCGCGGTGAGTTTTGTTGGACGATTTTTTAAAAAATAACTTTCATTAACTACAACGTTGCGTAAATTATCTTAGGAGTAAATTCATAAGGGGTAGCTTAGTCTCGGGGACAGTTTCATTTCAGTACTTCCTGAAATGGCTCAGGAGATTTTGTTCATATTTCATAAATATTCTTATGTTGCATAAATAATTTCCATGAGTATCTACAAGGGGTAGTTTACTCATGGGGTGAGTTTTTGACAGGTAACAACTTGTGTGATTTTATGTACAGTCCGCAGCAAAAAACTTGCAACATGAGCATGTAAGTTTATTGTGAAACTACGAAGTCTTTTGCTCCAAAATAAGTGTGCATGGGAGGACGCCGAGATTTCTACTGCATGATTCGTGCTATTTAGACGTTATGTTGATTCCCTGGGTTGTTAGGCGTAGTTGCACAAACTTACATGCTCATGTTGCAGGTTTTTTGCTGCGGACTGTACAAATATTTCATTAATAATTCTAACGTATGAGAAATCATTTTCTTATGGAAAAATCTGTAAGGGGCAGTTTACTTTCGAAGTGAGCTCTCTTTGGATGTAATTTTTCGAGAACTCCGTGTAATATTGTTCGTGTTTCGCAAGAAAAATAGCAGTATATATTGCAGTATATATAATTTAGTTTAAGGAATTGAAGGAAGAAAATGTAGAGCCAATGGCCAGCAGTTTTGCTTTTCATTAGTATGTGTTCATAACATAGATGTTCATTTTACTTCGACCTCACTCGCCCTCGCAGTAGCAGTTGGCCCACGCCCTCGTTCATCCTCGCCCTCGCTGTCGAAACTTGTCCTCGCCCTCACACACCCTCGCCCTCGCCGTCGAAGCTTGTCCTCGCCCACCCTCACACTCGCCATCGAAGCTTGTCCTCGCCCTCGCGCACCCTCGCCCTCGCTGTCGAAACTTGTCCTCGCCCTCGCGCACCCTCGCCCTCGCTGTCGAAACTTGTCCTGGCCCTCGCCGTCGAAGCTTTTCCTCGCCCTCTCGCACCCTCACCCTCGCCATCGAGGCTTGTCCTCGTCCTCGCGCACCCTCGCCCTCGCTGTCGAAACTTGTCCTCGCCCTCGCTGTCGAAACTTGTCCTCGCCCTCGCCGTCGAAGCTTTTCCTCGCCCTCTCGCACCCTCACCCTCGCCATCGAAGCTTCTCCTCGCCCTCGCACACCCTCGCCCTTTTTGTCGAAGCTTTTCCTCGCCCTCGCGATAGGAGTTGTCCATTATCCTCGCTCGCCCTCGCCTTCGTGCTCAACTTTCCGCGTCCTTGCGCACCCTCGCCCTCATATCATTGAGGGCGAGGGTAATTGAGGGTAAGGAGACCTCGAGAGGGCCTCCTTCGTGAGGATCAGAGCATCAATTATTCAACCTATTTGTTGAATTATTTCCTTATCGTCAGTGGCGGAGGGGGGCGATAGGGGCGATCGCTCCCCCCCCCCAGAAGAGGAAACTTCATTTTATATATACAAATAAAACGCATCCCACAGTTTGGAGCTCTTAAAAGTAGCTCTAAGTAGCAGTATTACAACCCACCATCCCCACCAGAAGTCCGTCCTGGATCCGCCCTTGCTTAACATACGTCCTAAAGAAAGGAAACTAAACATATCATCGTATAACTTACTCTGGAACACCTAAAATGGAACAACTGTTACAATGGAGATCTCGGTCGATAGTGAAGTTTACATGATTTATCAACAGTATTCAATGCCTTTACTTCAAAATGTTCCTTGAACTACGATGCAAGCATAAGTATTCAGCCACACAAGGGCGGCTCTCACGAGGGTGAGGGTGAAATCAAGGTTTGATGAGTGGCGGTAGAGTGACTGCCGCGGACTATCTGTCAGAATTTGACAGTCAACATGTTGGCCATCCCTGATGTATGTAGCGTAACTGAGGAATTTGAACAAATTCAAAGGGAAAGATCTAAAGAGCTTAATTTTGAAACTCCGTCAGCAAATGAAATATTATCACTTAAAATATTTCCGAGTGATAATTCGAGTACTTGTTGAATTATCACTCGGAAATATATACCCACTCTAACCTATGACATGAATGACTTCATTGATTTGAATGTGAATCTAAGTTAATTGGTATTTTAAAATATAAACTGAAATGTGTCAATGTGCTTGTAAGGTTAATTTCGATGCTCAAATATTGTTAATATTCACCACTAATAGAGATACATTTGTCCTACCTTAACAATGTTAAAATTTTTAATTTTTTTTAATTGCCATAAATATGAAACTTTGTCTTAAGAAACCACCCTAGGGGCCAATTTGTGCACTTTATCACTTTGGTCTTGGTTCATTTTTGGCAGCTATCATTGTTGGAAGGTTTATTTTCAGTAATTCCCACAATTATGAAATGATATCTTTCAAACGTTGTCTCAAGGATTCCTTACACTACAAATACGTAAAGGCAAATGAAAAATGAAATCTTTAGTTTAAGATCCCACGATTATGCAAGCTAAATGCTAAAGGAGACAGAAGTGAATGATGAAAGAAATAGTTGAATGAGAATGTGGTAGGAAACTGGAGAATCCCCAGAAAACCTGCGAACACGATGTCCTCCACCACGAACTTACTTGGACGGGAATCGAACATGTGACCCTTCGAACAAAGGTAATTTCTCTATCGCTGAGCCACCGTTCCTCCCTAAATAGCACGCTCAGAGCTTAGCGCCTCCAGGAGGCACGTGAGAATGACGTGAGTGACTGTCTGTCTGTCTACCAACACTCTTTAAACATGACAGTGTAGTAGACACTTCTTATCTAAAACGTCTCCAGCACAGGGAGGGCAACAATGAGGCACACTTACTTCTTAATGTAGCGCTATTTCTACCCGGAAACTTTCATGGGAAAAAACAAATATTATTCTTATTTGCATTATTATTTTTAATAATTATGTACGTACACACGAGAAATTGTCTACTGCAATTAATTGAAAGGAAAAATACGATTAATGTATAACCTTGCTATGACACTAACCTTTCATCTACGGGACATGGCAGATGATATTTTAAATTTTGCCTCTCTCCAAAAGAGGTCAAACAGCAAACTCCAAAACAGTTGCTTTTAATGAAGCTTGTCCTCCTCCCTCGCGTGCCCTCGTTCTCCTGAAGGAAGTTGTCTCTAGCCATCGTGCACCCTCGCTCCCGCAGTAACACTTGGCCCTCACCCTCGTTCACCCTCGCCCTCTTCGTCGAAGCTTTTCCTCGCCTCGCGGCCAAAACTTGTCCTCGCCCTCGCGTCACTGTGGGCGAGGGAACTTGAGGGTGAGGATGCCCTCGAGAGGGCCACCCTCGCGAGGGTGAACATCTCTGGTTCATAATATACAAATATCAACTTCATTTTTCAGGTCCACAGAAAACATTGAAATGGATAATTTCCATTTTTATTGCTATCAAAAACGTTTTAAAAAATTACAAATGCGGTGCAAGTTTAAATTTCTTAAGCAAAATGCAAGATGAAAATGAGGAAACGCTGTTCGTATACCTAGATATTTGAATGGTACCTGCTTTTTATTCAAAATACAGTTCTCTTGAAGCGATATAGCAGATGGCACAATCGAGAAGCTGCTAGGATGACCTCTGCACATAGATTTACGTCATATCGTGAATACTTATAGTCGTTTTGATGTCCTGAACATCAGGAAAGAGTTGTTGTTTCAACGTGTTCTCAATTTTAGAAAAAGAAAATAGTTATAAGGGGATAAACAGGACGAATAGGGAGTGTAGTTGAGCACACACATTTGCTTTCGAATCAGAAGTCAGTGCAGCCTGCCTGGTAAACGGGCACATTGTCATAAAGCAAGAACAAACTTAGTGGTGTAGAGTATTGAGGCCATATTTTCCACATAAAACACTCACTTTGGAGTAACAGTCTGCCTCATGAAGAAATTCATTGTATGGTTCACTTTTATATAAACACAATATCATTGTCTTAATTCTCCAACTTTTGCAAACTAACTTTTTATCCACTGTATCACTTATATTCCACGTTCTCGGTCGTTCCTTTACCCAGTTTCAAACAATTTAACACGCAGCTCCATGGCGCTAATGATACCGACCTTTTACTGTTGGCTCAATTGATACCATATTTCGCGTAGCGCTTATCGTGCTGCGATGTAATATTGCCAGTTGGTAGACAGAGGCTACTTATTGCGTTGGCGTACAATTATTTGTTACTGGCGTTTTCCTACAAAAAATCAGTCTGATTATATGATTGACAGAGTTAATACGACATTTTGTCGAATACCAAGTTTTTAATCTAACGACATTATTATTATTATTATTATTATTATTATTATTTTATTATTTTTATTATTTTATTATTTTATTATTATTATTTTATTATTATTATTATTTTATTATTTTATTATTATTATTATTATTTTATTATTATTATTAAGTATTAAAATTTTCATTGGTATTGATTTTGTCATTTACAACTTTCCGTATATACGGTACTTTTTAGAAATGGATTATGCTATTATAAACTACAATTCAAGGATATGTGCTCAATAAACATTTACAAAACCTTTCTCACAATAGTTCAGTTGTTGAAAATTAGTAATATACTTTTAATCGTTGAAGCAGACTTATTTTTTCATTATTTTAGAACGATATTCACCTGCAGTGGCTTTGTAATTGAATTTGAATACAAATACTATGATACTGTAGCATTTGTATAAACCTGAAAATAGATTGTTTTACCAGTGAGTATTTCTATTATTGAAAGATTGTTTACTGGTAGATTATGGTTGTTTCTGTTTTCTATAATGTTAACTATACTTTCTCTGGATATTTATTGACAATTTATCAAGTTGTTGTATTAAGTGATCTTGAGAAATGCGGAGTAATAAACCCGATCTTCCGGCGAGCACTGGTGATGTTAACTTTATTTTCCAACCTTAGTTTGTTGATCCGTTTCAGCTTAAGACCATCTAATGATTGTGTATTTGACTCGTTCCGATACTCGCCTTGATGTACGTATAATTAATTCTTAAGGTATTGTTGATATCACTATTATAGTGACATGATATGTGCGTCATTTGGTTTTTGTTGGATATTTTGTTTAGATAACTCTTGACACTTAGATTCCAAGTGCTTGTACGATACGAAAAATTATTTTTAATTATTTTCCAGCTTCGAAACCAGCATTTAGTACTACGAGCACATATACAGCAACAACTAGGCCCGTGACGCAAGCTACTCCGAAGGCTGCATCATACACAGCGGCTTATACATCTCAAACTACAGCAAATTACACAACACAGTATCCCGCTGCCGCCCAAACTACAGCAACAAGTAAGGGTATGTTTAGTTTTTCGTTCTTATAAAAGCAAGTATAAAGATTTTGTGAGCAATGCAAGGATGATTTTTCCGTGATCGTTGTTGGCGAAAGAACAAGTCATGATATTTTGTTTAATTTGATGTTAAATATGTGTGTTCCAAACTTTTCCTAGTGATATTATCTTCCTGATCGTAATTATTTACTGTACAGTTCGCGGCATAGAAAATGTTAAAAGTTTCAGTCCAAATTATTAACACTCTTGCGCCGTGTCTGTATACATTCAGAAACAAACTTCTCGATCGACTACCTCCTTCTGATATTCAATCCAAGTCCTCCTCCTCTCCTTGTCTAAAGAAGTCTGTCACGTAATATACTGTTTCTATTCAGACAAAAAAGAAACAGAAAACATGTTTATAAACTTCATAGCTCTAAAATAGTCTTTCATTCGTTTGTTCTGAAATGCCTTTATAGTGTCAGAGTAAAAAAAAAAAAAAAAAGTCACAAAATGTTCAGATAGCTTCATACAGGGTGACAAAAAATAACCTTGACATATCCTGGCAGGAATGTGGTGTCCTGTAGCCAAATAAGTGTTTTGTTGAATTCTTATGTACCTGTACATGTTATTTTCGGCTTTCTCACAAGGATTTTTTTTTTTTTTTTGAAAAACACAACCAAACGCAGGGCAACGTTGGAACTGTTTCGTTAAGGCAAGCTTCAATAAGATTGTTCGTTTGCTTGTGTTCCAAAAACGACAGTCTTAGACAAAGTTCGCGATTTCAGGAGCTCGGCCATGAAGGCGACCTTCCCGGAAGAGGAAGCGCACCATCAACAAGTCCAAGAACCACAAGATCATAAGAAACAAGAATGCAACGAAATCGGAGGGACTCCATGAGAAAAATCGCTCGAGAGACAGGGATCAACCGCCAATCGGTGCGACACATAGCAAAAAGGGAGTTCAACCACAATACTAAAAGCTCTAAAAGGTTCAGTTGCTCACGGACGAAATCAGGAATGAAGCGTGTATGACTCAAGTGATGCCGCCTTCTCAAGCGCCAGGCCGCAGGTCAACGATGGGAACTCATTCTGTTTACGAAGAATAAGCTCTTCACCGTGGAGCAGGCGCACAACCGCTAAAAAGACAGAACCTGGTCCGCAGAGGTTCTTGGCATCTCAGCCATCGTCAAAATTCGTAGTCGGTCATGATCTGGGGCGCAATTTGCGCAAGTGGCAACATCAATCACGAGGTGTACAGACGCGACATTCTCGAGACCGTGGTACTTCATGTGCCAAGCGGCACCGGCGATACGGAATGGACTTTCCAACAGGACTCCACTTCGGCCTACAGGGCGAAACGGATGAAAGAATGATGCAGAACCCATTTTCCGGACATCTGGTCTGCGGAATGGCCGCCCTACTTACCGGATCTCAACTTCATGGACTACGGTGTATGGTCGGTTTTGGAGGCCAGGGCGTGCACTACACGCAAAAAAGATTGGAGTGACTGAGGCAATCCCTGCGCCGTGAATGGAACAGATTGTCGCCCTAGGATCTGTGGCCCATCGCCGAACATTTGAAAGCATCTTTGGACTTCTCTATCGCTGCCAAGGGCGGCAACTTCGAAACCGGCTGAACATGTTCCTAAATACCCATTCTCTTGGTATTACGTGCAGTTTTGTTAAATTCTTTCGGTTTAATAAATGTATGGTAACACATTCGTTCGAGTTATTTCTTGTTGCCCTGTACACGCCTTTGTTTTCTTCCCCTTCCTCAAATAGGGTATATCACATCAAGCTGGGAAGGATGCTTCTTGCGAAATCTGAGAGAATTGTAAATCACGTCAGCAGTATCGCACTTGTATATGGTACTACCAATGAAGAGTGCAACTTTACATGTATTGATAAATTAATCTAACCCTCAGTAATACACTAATGTTTCTGGTATGGTTGTAAAGTGTTTACTGGAAGTTATACAACCACTCATAGCAACCCCACAATTCTCCATACTGTATCTCTATTTTAAATTTTGTTCCCTAAATTTCACTGGCTTCAAGAAATGTTACATATAGTTACAATGAAGTTCGTTTACCTAGAAGTTTTAAACAATTTTGTTGCAGGAAATCTACACTTTCAGAGCAGTTGTTGCTAACAGTATTGGACTTTTTACTACAACGTTTTTGTCGTTAAACGTTAATGATAGCTCTATAAACAATTAACTCACTGCATCCGATTTCCACTCTATTTCTTTGAAAACGCACTACATTGATCGATTTACATTTCTTTTTACTATGAATGACCGATTTTCTTTGATACTTGATTAGTTTTATTCAGAATACAGTAATTAAATGTTTTCTGGTCTGATAATTGGAAAACAAAGGTGAAATTTCCTTTAATATTATAATTTTAACTGTAGATTGGAGTACAACACGACAAACAGAAGTGCGTGGTGGCAGTCTTTTAAACAAGGTTGTGCTTTTTTTTTAAAAATTTTTTTATAAAGAAAATATTCTCACTCATGACATGTGTTAGTGAGGGATAATCATGATAGTATTAGAGCTAGTTGTTCGATTAACCTCTTGCGTACTAGTGACATCCATGTGGGTTATAAAATACTGTTACAAAATATCAATGACATTCATGGGGATGTCATGAAAACCTATCCTTTATTAAGGGTCGAATTGATGTCGGAGATGTTTTGTTTTTTAATTTTATTTTTTTATTTAGTGGATGCAAGGTACGAGTTGGTTCTAGTATATCTCCGTAGGTGACAGCACCTTACTAACAAGAAAAAAAAAAAAATCCGTAGTTGGCAGGCGTAAGGGAGCATTCAATCACGACACACATGTTTATTTTGACGGTAAAAGATTAGCAAATTCGAGATCGTCTTTCCAGATCAGAAAAAAGAAAAACTACTAATATATCTATCTATCTATCTATCTATCTATATATATATATATATATATATATATATATATATATATATATATATATATATATATATATATATATATATATATATATATATATAATTATCAGTAATATAAATGCTCTCCTCGCGCGTGCACAATAACTATGCCCTATATAATGGTCTAGACAATCTTTTATTAGTAAATGAAAACCTGGTATTTCTGTTCCATGAGAAATAGTCCAATATGATCAGTAGTATTCGTAGACATCGCAGTTGTCTTAGAATCATTATTTTGTATTTCTTATTTGCAGCTGGTTATGATGCTGCGTTGTACAGTGCGGCTACAATGTATGTTCAACAACAGGCTCAAACAACCGGTGCTCCAGCAGCGACCAAGCCTGCTACTAGTACTTGGCAAGTGTACAAAAAAGGCCCAGTTGGCGTCAAGCTTCCGAAACCAAAGCAACCACCGAAACCACAACAGTTGCATTACTGTGATGTGTGTAAGATAAGCTGTGCGGGACCACAAGTAAGTGCTGTATGTTTGTAGTACTATTTTCATAAATAAACATTTTTATTTTAACTAACTGTTATCGCATGTGTGCAAAAAGATGATTTGGCATTATGAAGTACAGAAAATAAGGTCTATATGATGGTTTCAATTATTGCATGTTCAGTAATGTGAAAGAATGTGTCGAAGTGTAAAGGATGTTCGTAAAATACCCGAATTGCATCAGTCTGGAGGACATACAGGGGAGAGACTAAAATATGGAAACACCCGAAAAATTGCATATTACTTTTACCAATAGCGAGTAGGACCACCTTTGGCACGCAGAATGCTACAATCGATGGGGAATGAAGAAATACAGGTCGCGTATTGTTGTTAAAGGGATTCTTCCGCCACAGCAGCTGTAATTTGTGGGTAGCGGGCTCGCACCTTGTTCTCCAAAACTGACCACAAGGCTCAATGATATTCAGGTCTGGCGATTGTGAAGGACATGGCCGATGTGACAATATTCGACCTCATCAAACCAGTTCTGGTCAATGTAAGCTGTATGATCAGGGGCTCTGTCATCTTGAAACACGGCATTATTATCTGCGAACAAAGTTTGCACCACGTGATGCGGCTGGTCACCCAGAATGGTTGCGTAGTCCTTGGCAGTGGCATGTCCATGCAGTGATGATGGGTCTGGCAGAATACCAGGATATGGTTGTCCAAATAATCGCTGAACCACCGCCATGCTTGGTAAGAGAGTATGTATCGTACTGGCGTTCTCCACACGTAAACTCGGCCAGCTGTTGAAAACAATGTAAAGGAAGACTCATCCGATCAGATAAGTTTTCCACTACTCCATTATCCAATTTTTATGGACATTGCACTAGTATCTCCTTATAGTACCATGGTCAACAGTCATGAGTAGTTTGGGAATTACAGATCTGCCATAAATACCATGATTGTGGAGTTCTCTTCAGACTGTTTTGACGCTAATAGGGGTTGTAAGCACTATTCATTTCAGCTGTGACTTTTCTCGCCTTAGTGATCTTCTGCTTGGTCACAATGCTACCTAATGTGCATCTGTCTGTTACAGAACATACTTGCGTCCGCGCTGGTGCTTCGCTGATGCGGTTTTTCCGTAACATTCGTAGCCAGTCATGATCTTCATGATGTTCGAGACTGTGCCTCTTGATACACCAAACATTTCTGCTACTTTCGTCACGGAAGCTCTCATACGTGCACCCACAATTTGCCCCCTTTAAAACTGCCAACTCAGACATGATTGATGATAACCTGCATTAACCGATCTCTGAAGTGTAACTGGACCATCTTTTCGATTGGCCACGTTGTATACCTCACAGGCAGCGTTCGTACGTTTTCTTTAAAAAATTTCCCTCGATTGACACAAAACTTTCCCTTTTCTTATCATGTTTTCCCGAGTTCGGTGTGTGTCCAATTCCTATGCAACAAGTTGTGATAAGATTAATGTAGCTACATTAAAGGAAGCGCCATTTGTTTTTTTATTTATTTATTTGGGTTTTGCTTTTTCCTTCACTTATTTTTAACAAGGGGCCGCGGTGGTTGTGGTAGAGCGTTCACCTCTGGTGCGTGAGGTCCCTGGTTCCATCTCAACTCGCGCCAGATAGACTTTGTGGCGGACACACACAGTGTTCGTGGGTTTTCATGGAGTTCTTTCCCTTCCTCCCACTTTCTTCATTCCACCATTGCATTCATTTCGCATCATTACCGTCTCGTTTAGCTTACCCGGCATAAGCATGGAACGTAAAACTGAAAGATTTTTATTTTTAACAAAAAATACACACACACTCGGGTAACAATATGCACAAATTGTATTACTTTGAACACACACAAACTTCCACAAACTATTGCTATTGTGTTGTTTTATTTTTGAAGAACAAAGACAAATTTAAGCATTTATATTAGTCAATAATTCAGCACCGGAACTTCCCTGGATTTTTCACGTTTTATCGAAAAAATCCCTTTTTTGCCAAAGTTATCTACGAAATTTCCCTGTATTAGGGAAATTTCTCTCAAACTACGAACGCTGCTCACAGTATGTGCCGGTGATCACAGCTACACATACTATTCAGACGCAAATCGTGTTTGAAATGGCTGCCTCTTTTATGCAAGGTGTTTTTTTTTTCCTCCCCTGTACTTTTTCTTCACGTCACCATCACTCAAGGGTACACAGATTCGATTACGGATCATTTTTCGAATGTACTGTATGTAGTAGACACTTTGGGTGTGAATGAAATAGACCACTCAGAATCACATGTTCATCCCAGAAAAGCGTATCACTAAGCGTAGGCTTGAATTGGGGGAGAGGGAGAAGTCACTGGGTACCAGGTCGAGGGAATATTCCGAGTAATGCAGACATTAAGTACAAAATGTGGCAAATGTCATTCTCTTAAGTAGAATGGACGAATGCATTATCTACCAGGATACATTTTAGGACGCTTCTCTTCGATAATATCTGTAGCTTATTAACTCGGTTGCGGTATTTTCGGATGATTTTGACTTTCACGAGCATAATCAGTTAACATTGTGGTACTTTCAAAAACGCAGAGCGCTTTGTGACTTCCGCAATTTTACTGACTTTCGCAAGCATAATCAGTCATAATAACGTGATAATCTGAGAAAACAGTGTGCACTTTTCCAGATAATGACTGTAGTTTTACTTTCTATGTGAATAATTGCATAAAATCCAAGATGGTAGAAGTCATTGTGATATGTCGTCAAACATTGCTCCCTATCCATTCTCAGGGTGTCTGTCGGTCACGAAAAACATGAAAAAGTCACGAAATCAGAAAACGGTCATAACAGTCAAGAAAAAGTCACGAAATTTAGCTTTTGGGTCACGATTTTTTATCTGTACAAATATAAGTATAGACTAGAAAATTTTGTCCTATAAAACGTCAAAATTTACCACCGAAAATGAGTATGGTCTGCTTTAGACTCTATCATATCGCAAGCCAAGCGCACTTCTATCGCATGCATGAAAATTCGGCTCAATTCGTACCCGGATCGCTCTTGAGAATGTTATTAAATTTTGTGGCTTGGGAAAGAAAAAGTCACGAAATTTCATTTTGGAATTTTAGTAGACACTCTGCTACTCCTCATGTACTCCCATGCGCAATAAAAATTGCGCGTATACTGTAACATGATTGTTCGCATTTATTCCATTTTCCTTACGTTTATTGGTAAAATTCAGCTATTAGTATGTGGAGATAATAGAAAGCAATCCATGTAAGGAGATATTTCCAAAAAATATAATAAAATAATAAAAATATAAGCAAAAAACAAAATTATGCTCGGTTTTGTGTATACTGGCAATCATGATTTCTAGGGATTTTTTCAGTAGCAAAGCACGATTGCGGAGGGAAATTAACAATAGGCAGTGAACGAGCTGGCAGAAGGAACTGGAAAGTGGAGTAAAATATTGAATTTATTGCTTTAAACCTAGTGTCTAGATGGTTTGCCAAAGATGTCGTACGGAAATATAGAAACAAAGAGGAAATCTCCTGTCTTGAGGTTGGAAGTGACATGCGCTATGGATATTAGCATTTATTTGTTAAGAAAAAGAGAACAACCAGAAAGTAGTTTCCGTGGTTAGGTGGGTAGCATGTTGGATTCCGTGGTTAGGCAGGTAGTTCTTACACTGTTTTGACACTAGGTCGTATCCCATCCTTTTTGTTCTTTTTTTTTTTTTTTTTTTTTTTTAATACAAAACAATTTTCATGTTAATAAGAACCGAAGCAATATAATAAGAACATAACTTATTGATATTTTGCTGTAATGACTTATTTATTCAGAATTAGAGGACTATTGATAATAGCTATTGCTGTTCAGTTCATGCTGTTGTATAGCTTCTCTCATCCTGTTTTCTTCGGAAAAAAACAATTTTGCCTCCAACAAAGTGTGAAGGATATATACGGACAGAAAAAGACATCTTAGTACCAAACATGATTTATCGTGATGAAATGGACCAGTTTGCCATTATTATTTAAAGAAAGGAAAAAAAAAACCCTAAGTAAATTATTGAAGTTGGCTTCTCTTTAGCTTTCAGCTAAAAAAATATTTTTTCTTTATAAGACTATACTTTATAAGGGAAGGTGTGTCATCATACCCACAAATTTAGCTAGGGAGTGAAAGATAATTGTTTATAAACATTTTTTAACAGGTTTAGGTGCGTTAATACACCATGGTCTCGCTTATCCGACATACCATTGCACATAGCACCAATCGGCAACAACAACTGCAAGTTGTGGTCTTAATCTATTTTTCATGCTCTGGAGTCTATTTCCTAGCGCGCCCGTCTATCATTCAGTGCAGACAAGTATCCAGGTTTTCTATTCGGAAGGGGCCCAACACGAATCCTCGTAAGCACGTAATTCTAATGTTTTAAAAATGTCAATAATAATAATAATAATAATAATAATGCAACAGTTCTATTTCTCACAAACTTTTTCCTACTTTTCATTTATAAACCGGTTTACTTTGGAAACTGCATTATAGCACCAACAGAATGAAACATATTTTCGAGAGAAATGTAACTAAAGAAAACTGTCTGCTACGTATATCACATAACAAAAATAGCAAGAAGACATTGAGTGTATCGTTCTAATATAATAAAGTTAAAAACAGAACGGAAACTAAATGTTAATCCTATTTAAAACTGTTCTTTAATTCCACCTGGTATAATGGCATTATGGTATGTTCTTAGAATTATAACAAGACAACAGCACATTGCCCAAAGTTTGGACACTGACTTCAAGTAAACTGATATAAAAGAACCTCAAAGGGGTAAAAGCAAGTTTATTAAAAAGTGCTTGAGTTTCGGAAGGGACAGCCCTCAGGCCCTCATGCTGGATACATCCGTGATTCAGTGCAGTGCATTTATTTGTTATAAAACATGATTATTAGATGCGTAATATGTAAAATTATATCATAGTTTTACTTTTAATAGGTCTTTTCTTAACACATCCATATTATCCAGCGTTCTGCGTGCCTGTTTGTCTGATTTAAAAAAAAAAAAAAAAAAAAAAGCAAGCATAAGTACTGTTTTGGTAGTGTGACAACAAATTGAAAACAATTCAATATACTTCCTAGGTATCAGATTATCATCTTATTGTGTCTATGTGTGTTCTTTTTTAAACAGTTTTAAAAGTCCTACCATTCATAATATTCCTAAGGAAATCGAAAGAAAAACTCCTATGTGCCTCTTGCAGCAAAGCGGCTTAAGTGCATGGTCCGAAACCGATTCCCACGTTAAGGTATAGATAGAGTTCCCATATTTCAAAAATGCTACTAAATTACGAGAATCTTTGAAATGCTTAAAATTGAAAGAAGTGTTGAATACTAATTTACTTTATCATATTTTTATTCATTTCACTAGACCTTCTTCCAAGGGCGCCGATTTCTCTGTAAATTTGGGGGGCCCATTCAAATGCAGAAGATGAGGATTTTAAGACAAATTGCACTCAGCAGATGATTTACCCCCTCCCCCTGGTAAGCAAAAATATTATTTTCCCTCAAGTTCTGTTGTGTTTTGTGAAACAACAGCAGCAATTTCCTGATTACTGAACCATCTAAATAAATGTTTTTACTTAGAGCCATCCCGTCGATTCGCGTTGCCTAGGATTAAAATAAAGTAAGGGTCAATAATGAAGATGAGACTTCCATATGAAACATGAAGAGACATGTGGAGCGGAGATCTTTCTTTGTTCAAACTTTGAGTTTTTCAAATCCATGATGGGAAATTATGAGTACAATTTTTGAAATTAATAGTATACAATCGTAAAAATATCTTACAAAACGATGGTTTATTGCAAAATACTTTGACTCAAAGAATAAATTACAAGTAATAAACTTGTTACTTTTCCTGAAGAGTATGAGTCTTGAATGAGACGGAGGCTCTCGAGCGTAGTGCTTGGATCGATTGCCTCGCTTGTTTTACCTTCCCGTGGGGCAGCCTTGATTCGACTTGATCCTAAACGGATTATTCAGAAGTCGAAGTCGGAAGATGTTCCCCATTTTTCCAAAACACTCTTGGTCGATTACAATCTGCCTCACTTGTGAGGGAACAACCCTATGCCGTAACCGTCGGTGCACCACCGATGGGCAACTAGCAACATGTCCCCAAAAATTGGCGATCCCGCAGCGACGATCGGCGGTGGTCCCACTTCCGTTTTGAAAATTATACCACCAGCGGCAGAGAAGCGACGGAACGCCAACGAACCACAAAATTATTCCCGTAAAATACGTTAAATCTCCTATATGCGTTATTTGTTTGCATTAAGAGGAGTCTAAAAACATTATTAAAAAAGTGCCTTGAGCTGGGCGTGAACCACCGACCTTAGGATTACTAGTTGCATGTTCTTCCGAATTCGCCACGGAGGCGATTATGAAGACACAGCTAGTAGAGTGATATATCGTTGAAGTCTTCTTAATATTTCTAATCAGAGTGCTCCTTTAACTGTGTATATTTGACGATAACTGTTTGGAATTAGATCAAATGCACTCGCCATGTAATTTTATAACAAAATGGCAAGCGTCTGTTTACTTTTCTCATAGTTCTCCCATATTCACTTGCTAGTGATCGGCGACAGTTTCCATCTAAATTCATACAATTATACGCACCCATCTCAAGATTTTTCACTTCATGATGTAAAGGCAGGAGTTACTTTTGACCCCCGGAGCTCAAGTATTGTCCTTATAATAACAATTCGTCAGGGAAAAAATAATATAAAATAATAACCGCATGCACATGACTGGTGATAGTTCATGTTGGTCCCTTTGGGATTCTCCGTGACAAATCAAAGGAGCTCGGATAAATGAAGTCCTCGCTGTTACGCGGTGGTAACTTCAATACCCCCGATTCTAGATATCTGCTTCGACTCGAAGAATCCCTGCCACTACTGACACACTAAGGGCAATCCTTCGACGCGTCACTATATCGACGATCGTAATTTACCGGCAAGTGGGCCACTAGGTGTTGGCGACGTTTACGGCATGGGGAAGCTAATAAACAAACAAACCAATAAATAAATGTAAAGCCTTATAAAAAAAAGTTTTCCCAAAATTTACATCTAGCAAAATCATATGTTGGTGTTCCAGAACTGTAAAATCACCTTTATTCATAATTTACTTCTATCGTAGTTGCGATATGAGAATGATATGTCTGAAACTGTAACACAGGTCATTAATACCTTTTTGCTTTAGTCAGATTTAGCAGTTTTACTTAGCAGTCAGTCAATTTGGATCTGTGATTTCAGAGTTTTGGGGAGAGATTTCCTTAAATTTTTCATTTCTACAACAGTTTGCAACTAACACCATTAACGTATCTCTTTCGATATTTCCATAGGTAATGGCTTGGTCACTCCCAGTATATTTCAAACAATAAACTATTTACGGCGTCTTACTCCATTAAACCGAACTACATTTAATATCCAACAACTCTGTGCTTTTTCCCTTAAATCCAATTTCTACTAGGTTAAAACTGAGCATTTTCTATTTTCTTCCTTTCCTGCTAAAGCAAGTGTTCTTTAGACAACTTAGGAATGACGACGATACTACATTATGTTGAATAGGGCATTTTATGTAGTATGGTATATCATATGACAGTTGGACGTTTTCTTTGTATATTGAAAGCAACAGGGATTCAGTCTTTCTACACTTACATGAGAAGTAAACAAATTCTTTTTAATTCGTGAAATTGTGCCAGTGCACTAGGTCTAGAGTTTTTAATTTAAGATTATTATTATTATTATTATTATTATTATTATTATTATTATTATTATTATTATTTTATTGACTTAGGCTTTCCTGAATATTAAGCAATATTTCACAAAAGCTGGTATTTTTAAACAAATGTGTTCGATATCAAGTTTTCATAAAGTAGTCACTCTCTCCTATAATTTCAGAGGGGCCGCGGTGGCTCAATGATAAAGCGTTCACCTTTGGTGCATGGGATCCTTGGTTGTTCCCCAGCTCGCACCAAGTGAATTTTGTGGTGGACAAACACCATGTGCATGGGTTTTCTCGGGGTTCTCCAACTTCATTCCACCATTTCATTTTTCATCACCCTCTCCTTTAGCTAGCCGGTATAACCGTGGGTCGTAAAACTTAAAGATTTGATTTCAAATAATACCAACCCAAACAGTTGCAGGAAGTATGTCATTTGGAATAAAACAAACTACTCGATAAAATTCTGGGTATTATTATTTTTTATATATACAATTCTAGCGGACCTTATTTCTAACTCGAAGGGTAAGAAGACTAAATTCACTCTCTTATTATTATAGATTAATTTCAATTGAAGCA
Organism: Thermobia domestica; assembly: GCF_964235325.1. Classification (NCBI taxonomy): domain Eukaryota; kingdom Metazoa; phylum Arthropoda; class Insecta; order Zygentoma; family Lepismatidae; genus Thermobia; species Thermobia domestica. The sequence goes on along the minus strand of NC_137465.1, from coordinate 80,253,106 downwards.
GTTAAAATAGTTGGGAAAAATTAGAAAGCCACAACTGGATAATACAGCATACTGGCGTGCCCAGCAAAATGAACAGTGTGACGCACACTTTCACCTATTATTTACAAGAATATTTGTCGAGTTTATTTTATTTATTACTATCAACGATTCTTCCACGGATCAGTTGTCTGTATACAGTTAAACAAACAAGTATCACATTGAGGGAATGAGTTTAATTATTTATTTTAATAGTATTAGAAAGTTATATTTTCTTGTATTTTCTACCGGGAATAACTGCATCCGGTCTAGAAAGTTTGGACTAACAACAAAGGAACCCGATGTGCCAACCACACACCACCCTATAGTCGTGAGTGCCACAGTCCTTTTCTACGTCTTGACACCTTAAGGGTTGTTTTCTTCAAAGAGAGAGAGAGAGAGAGAGAGAGAGAAAGAGAAAGAGAAAACTTAATTCCATTGCACTTACATGCTTATATAAATAATGTAAATAACTGTTCCATTTTCTGTTTATTATTATTAATTTCTTATGAAGTTGACTGCCATATGTATGCACACGCCGTGCAGCGCCTTTTGTATGATTTTCCATACACAAGCTATATATTCCAAGTTTGTTGTGTTCGTTCTATAGGTGTGTTTTTAATTAGATGCATATGGCGTAGAAGTCAAAATTTAATGTCCACGCTACGTATATGCAAAACCATAGACAAAGAAATTTATGAACAAAGACATTTATGGCGCTAAAACATAACTGCTAGTCCGCCACTATCCAGCTAAGCACGGAGACTACGTTTTGTTTGCTCTCTTTTTCTTAACAAATAATGTTCATACCCATGGTGCGTATCTCTTCGAACCTTAAGATAAGAGTTTTTCTGTTTAATTCTATATTTTGGTACGACATCTTAGTTATAGAAGCTAATTTATATTTGGCAAACCATCTAGACACTAGGTTTAAACCAATAAATTCAATATTTTACTCCACTTCCCAGTTCCTTCCGCGAGCTCGTTCACTGCCTATTGTCAATTTCCCTTCGCAGTCGTGCTCTACTACTGAAAAATCCCTCCAAAGCATGATTGCCAGTATATACAAAACCGAGCATAATTTTGTTTTTTGCTTATATTTTTATTATTTTATTATATTTTTTGGAAATATCTCAGATGGATTGCTTTCTATTACCACCACATACTAATAATTGAATTTTACTCATAAACTCAAGGAAAATGGAATAAATGCGAAAAATCGTGAGTTACAGTATACGCGCAAACTTTTTGTTGCGCATGTGGGTACGTGTTACTTTGGTTATATTTTGCAGCGTTTATCATTTACTAGTGTGTTCCCCAGTTTTGGACCACCCGATATGTAATAATAATACCCTGAAAGGTATGCAACTTTTTATGATGGTGATGATAATGATGATGTCGTCGTCGTCGTCCAGTAGAATATTATTGCACTCTTGTATCTAAAAGTTTTTACGTACATAACTATAAAGATGCTTTAAAAATACCTGATTCTTAATTCTTACTTTTATAATAATAAGCGCAATGATAATCAATATTTCGTAATTCTTTTCTTTTTCTAAACAGGCGAAAATAAGCTGCAATTGTTTAGTTACAAAAGACATGAGTTCCACAAATACTGATACTGCGTACATTGTTCACATAGTATTCTTCGGAGTACTAGTCATCCTACGAAAATGTTCTACAGACCTCTACTAAATTAAAGGATAAACTTTACGAAAAAAAAATCTAGAGGATGTTTTCACTTAATTGGATATATTAAAATGGGAACTGAGTAAAGGCTTCTCTTCGGAAAAAGTACAGAGATGCAGTCCCAACAGAATTTTTTGTACTGATTTTTAGAAGGTGCTCGTACACCGTATCGTTGCGTATCGCCAGAAAATAGTCTCTCTCTCTCTCTCTCTCTCTCTCTCTCTCTTTCTCTCTCTTCTCTCTCTCTCTCTCTCTCTCTCTCTCTCTCTCTCTATATATATATATATATATATATATATAAAATATATAGATAATCATCATCATCATCATCATAGGTATTCTGCCTTTATTGGCAGGTCACTTGCCGCAGCTAAGCGTCCATGTTCCACGGTCCTCCGCTAACTACTTCGTCTTCGCGTATGATCTTTCTGTTTTTATATCATCCATTAATTGTAGTCTCCTTCGCCCCTTCCCTCTCTTTCCCGCCACCGTACCCTCTAGGACGTCCCTCATGATACAATCTCTTCTTAGGCAACCAGTTTCTCTTCCTAATATCTAAAAGTGTTCTTTTCTCACCCACCATTTCTAACACGCTCTCATTCGTTTTCCGCTCGACCCAACTAATTCTTTCCATTCTTCTCCACACCCACATTTCGAAGGCTTCCAGTGGATTTTCAATGTATGTATGTATGTATGTATGTATGTATATATATATGTATGGATGGATGGTCTGTTCAATACTGATATCATAACACTGTATTTTATAAAATTGGTGTACATTAATCATATCATCTTGAAAATATTCATTTGTAGCAACATACTTGTTCCACCTCCGTGTCCATCGTTGAAAACAACCATGGAAGTCTTCAGAAGTCAGCCTCTTCAGGTGCCTTATCGTTCGTTTCACGTCTCCATGTCGTCCTAGTGCCGCCCCTGTGTGACTATTTTACATTTGGGAAACAAACAAATCGCAGGGGAACTAAGTGGTTGTAGGTCAGGTGTTAGCAAGTTCGGGAGAATTTTTGCACATAAGTTTCTCAGCTCCAAATGTTCTCTTAAAACAATGTGCACAGATGATTCACCAAATAATTGATGTTGATTCGTTGTTCCATCTGCTCCTTAGTATTCATCATCGACATACGAAATTGGGCACGATAAAACCGGTGCCACCTCTAGCTGTATGCTCGGCTCGACTGTCTGGCTATTACTGCAGCTCCGAAGGGTACCCTGCCAACAGAACAGCAAGGACACTTGGGCTAAATTCAGCTCGAGGTCACCCTGCTAGCTTAGTTCGCATATTTATTGGATAGACCATATGTATATGAAATATGAACGGCTCGGGCGAACATAATAGTAAGTGCCATTTCCGATTAAATTGGACCATTAAATAGGATAGATTAGCATTGAACCAGAACAGTATATAAGGGAAGCTTGCTTAGTATGTCATTGCGTTGAATTGCATGGGAATGTTGAATTTTCTTTTGCAATTTATTCGAAATTTAGTTAATGCGACATACCATTATGTTCCCCGAGTCACTCATGATATATATTGTCAGTGTCGAAAGTAATTACCATAACATATTGTCATTGCCATAATATAACTCTGTTCTCGTTTTCTCACGTAAAGCCTGCATATGTATTAAAAGCGATCCAAAGAATTAAATCTAAAGCCACTGGTACAGATGATATTTCAATAACCATGATCAGGAAAATCCTACCGCATGTACTTAATCCTATCACTGACATTTTTAATTACTCTCTTGCCACAGGTACTCCCATGCGCAAAAAAAATTGCGCGTATACTGTAACTGAAGATTTTTCGTATTTATTCCATTTTCCTTACGTTTATAGGTAAAATTCAGTTACTAGTATGTGGAGATAATAGAAAGCAATCCATCTAAGGAGATGTTTCCAAAAAATATAATAAAATAATAAAAATATAAGCAAAAAACAAAATTATGCTCGGTTTTGTGTATACTGGCAACGATGATTTCTAGGGATTTTTTCAGTAGCAGAGCATGATTGCGGAGGGAATTCAGTAGGGGAGTCGAGGAGTTGGATCAAGGATCAAGGATAGTGGACTAAAATGTTGCATTTATTGGTTAAAACCTAGTGTGTAGATTGCCTGCGAAATATAAATTAGCTTCTGTAACTAAGATGTCGTACGAAAATATAGAATTAAACAGAAAAACTCTTATCTTAAGGTTCGAAGCGATACGGACCATGATTATGAAGATTATGTCTTTTTAAAAAAAAGAGCCAACACCACGTAACCTCAGTGGTTAGGTGGATAGAGTGGCGGACTTGTAGTTATTTCATTATTTTGACACCACATCGAATCCCATCCCATCCCATCCCATTTTTTTTTTCTTACAAAACATTATAGGAAGTGTATAATTTTGATGTTAATAAGAACCGAAACAATATAATAAGGAAATAATTTATTGATAGTATCCTTTAATCGACGTATTTATCTGTATTAGAATACGTGTACTATTGGAAACAGTTATTGTTTTCAGTTTATAGTCTTGTATGTTACTTCCCGTTCTTGAACAGCAGACAACTCACTTCGGGTTTGTGTGTCTGGAACAGAAAAAAGAACATACGCGACCTTGACAGCCTATTCAGTCTTACTCCTTGTTACATCGACCTGATGTTAAAGTATCGTTTATGTGTGTGTGTGCTTGTGTTTTTTGCTTTTGACTTTCTCTATCTCTTTTTTTTTTTTTTTTTTTTTTTTTCTTCATATCCACAAGTGCAAGAAAGCTTTCGTTGAACGTAACTAAATTATACAGATCTATGTATGCGGAACACGAATATTTCTAAAAGATAGCATGAATATGAACGATAATCATACCATATTTCTACATTATATAGTAACGTGAAAAACTGATATTAAAATGATATAACAAACAGGCATAAGCTTTTTTTTCTAACATGGCAACACATTAAACGTATAGATAGATAGAGTAGGGGGTTAATGGGGACGTCAGCAACGAGGCTATATGTCCCCGTCACGATTAATTATGTTGCTCAGGACTGCACTATTAAAAATAAAAATAATTAAAACACATTAAACGTAACTCATTAAATTTTGGGAATTACAAATTATCACCTTACGTGTCGTTGTATTCCTATTCTTTTTCACGTTCAAGCGACGAAAGAAGAAATTGTAGTAATAGTGATGAAAATCGAATTCGAGATTTCAATGACTTCCAGTTTCACGTCCCCACATATCGAAAAAGTTATTTTTATGTCTATCCATCTGTTCGTTTGTCGGTTCGTCACGCTTTTACATGCATTCAAATAGAGGCCATACTGTTCGACGTATCTGGACCGAATTCTAGACGAATTTTTTATAACACTTTATCGTTTCGAATTCTATATCCTCCGACACCTAAAAATAAGGGTAGTTTACTGATGAATGAAAATTTAAAATAATTAAATTGTTTCAAAAACAGCTGTAAAGATTTTGCTTATTTTTTTACAAGTATAGTATGAATCATTGCTCTGAAAAAAAAAAACATAAGGTGTAATTTACTGTATGGGATGCGTTTTTTCGAACAATTTTCTCAATCACATTTCATAAATAATTGTATCATTAATAACCTAACAATATGACACAACTCGTTCGTCCTGTAAACATTCAGAAGTAGTAGTTTACTCTTCTTCGACGATTTTCCTATTAACGCCTGACGCAATTTTGTTCATATTTCATAAATAAATGTTACATAAATAACCTAACGATATGGTATAATTCCATCATCCTAAAAAGCTAGAAGTGGTATATTACTTTTCGGAGCAAGTAATTACCCTACGATTTTGTCGAGAATGACTCTGGCAATTTTGTTCGTATTTCATAAATAGCATAACTCGTTTGTCCTGAAAAGATATACAAGGGATATTTTATTCTTCAGGATGACTTTTTTGACGATTTCGCAGAAAGTACTCAGACGCTTTTGCTCATAGTTCACATACAATTATTTCCTTAATAATTCTAATATATGGCATATGTTATTTCTAACAGAAATATGACCAATGGGTACTTTACTTTTGGACATAAGTTGCTTTGAACAAAGTTTTCCAAAACACATTATTTTATTCGTATTTCCCAAATAAATGTTTCAGTAATAGCTGCAGCCTAACACGAGTCAGTTTAAGAAGTTCGAGCGAGAAAAATCAGTGCGTTTCACCCGTACCCACTCTTAAATATGGGGGGCGCGGTGGCTCAGTGGTAGCTGGTGGGTGTAGCCGAACGGTCTGAGGCGTTAGACTGATGATCGTAAGGTGAAGCCCATTGGGGGTTCGAGTCCCTCTGAAGAGCAAGGGTGGAATTTTAACTGTCCTCGATGTTTCTGTGTTCGTGTCCCTGTCGTGTCCAGTAGTCCTGAGAAGTGGTTAAAATAGAAAAAAATAGTCACGAAGTTTAAAAAAAAGTGGTAGAGTGTTCACCTCTGGTGCTTGGGGTCCCGGGTTCGATCCCAGCCCCCGCCAAGTGAACTTTGTGGTGGACAAACACCGTGCTCGTGGGTTTTCTCGGGGTTCTCCCACTTTCTTCATTCCACCATTTCACTCATCTCTCATTATCACCGTCTCCTTTAGCCTAATCGGCATAACCGTGGGACGTAAAACTCAAAGATTTCATTTCATTTTCATTCTTAAATATATTTTTAAATGTTAAACCTAATCACAATTTTCCTAACAAAATCGAAACTTCTATTTAAATGTGCTTTGTTGTGGCCAAATGGTTCAAGTGCATTGGTTCTGGATTTGATTCCCGGTGAGAGTTAGTGTATTTTTATACAACGTTAAGGTATAGGTAATAAGTAGGTGCAAAGAGAAAAGTGTTTAAACAAGCTTAACCAAGCTAATGAATAATACAAAGAAATAATACAATATTACGAAATTATAGAAGAAACGTTGTTAATATTAGATATTTGCGTGTGAGATATCCAAACGATGACTATCAACTCCAAAGGTAAAAAAGTGAAACATCCAATACCAGGTTAATCAGTGGTCTCTAGGTAAAGCTATCCTACTAGGAAGTGATTGAGATACCAAAAAATGTTGTAATCGCTGAGAGACATGTTAGGAGCATACATTGGATGAGAGACTTTAACTCATGAATAGTCTGCACCTTTTGTTGGTGTATTGAAGTGCGTAGGTGGTGTGTGTTTGGCACATCGGGTTCCTTTGTTGTTAGTCGCAGCTTTCTAGACCGGATGCAGTTATTCCCGGTAGAAAATACAAGAATATATACATTTCTATTACTATTAAAGTAAATAATTACATTCATTCACTCAATGTGACACTTGTTTAACTGTATACAGACAGCTGATCCGTGGAAGAATCGTTAATAATAATAAATAAAATAAACTCGACAAATATTCTTGTAAATAATAGGTAAAAGTTTGCGTCACACTGTTCATTTTGCTGGGCACGCCAGTGTGCCCCGTTATCCGGTTGTGGCACACTGGAATATAGGGTATGGCTTTCTAATTTTTCCCAACTATTTTAACTGCTTCAAATGAATTTATAATAATAAGAGAGTGAATTTAATATTCTTACCCTTCGATTTAGAAATAAGGTCCGCTAGAATTGTATATATAAAAAATAATAATACTCAAAATTTTATAGAGTAGTTTGTTTTATTCGAAATGACATACTTTCTGCAACTGTTTGGGTTGGAATTATTTGAAGTCAAATCTTTAAGTTTTACGACCCACGGTTATACCGGCTAAGCTAAAGGACACGGTGATGAGAAATGAATGCAATGGTGGAATGAAAAAAGTGGGAGAAACCGGAAGAACCCCGAGAAAACCCATGCACATGGTGTTTCTCCACCACAAAATTCACTTGGTGCGAGATGGGATCGAACCAAGGATCCCATGCACCAAAGGTGAACGCTTTATCACTGAGCTACCGCGGCCCCTCTGAAATTATTTATATTAGAGAGTGACTACTTTATGAAAACTTGATATCGAACACATTTGTTTAAAAATACCAGCTTTTTGAGAAATATTGCTTAATATTCAGAAAAACCTGTCAATAAAATAATAATAATAATAATAATAATAATATATTTATTATATTATTACTCGGGAAGAAAATATTTGCAACCCATCGCATTGACAGCAGAGGAAGATATCGAACTAACGGACAACGAGGAAGTTGAAACAATAATTAAGAAACTAAAAACTAAAAAAGCTGCAGGATTGGATGGTATAGTAAATGAGATCTACAAAAATAAAAAGGATATTTGGACTCCATATCTAACAAAATTGTTCAACACCCTACTTAAAGAAGCAGTTCGACTTAGAAATTCATTTTTTACAATTTATTTCCATTTGTAGAGTTGAAAATTCTAAAAGGAATGGTGTTTGTTTGATCGCGATACGTTCAGTCGTTAGCGAGTAACAGAGGAAGAAAGATTTTGTGATGACGTCATAGGTGGGCAAAGAGCGAGAGCAGGCTTACAATACATATTACACAGTGCCAAGCATTTCGTTTGTGAGAGGTGCGGTGGCACGTTCTAAGTGCGGTTTCCTTTTCCAGAACTGGTTGCAAAGACTTACAAATATCATCTGCATGTAGAAAATGATATCTGATGGTGGTCTGTACAAACATTTTTATAATATTATAAAACGTATCCTATAAAGCATGAGTTCAGCGTTAAAAAAAAAAAAAAAAAATCGAAACCAATATGTAAATAGATGACGGACGAGATTGCTGCAACACCTAAGTACCTTTTCTTTAATCATTCTTCCGATTCCCAAACATAAGTATGTTCATTTTCACATTTTGTTGCAATTTTTAACGCTGACCCTATAATTTTGTGCTTCAAGGTATGTACAGGAGCGCAACATATGAGGCAAAAATGAAATAACATCTGTAAAGTTTGCCAGAATACGAAAAACACTTCACCGGTTAAATTTCTTTTATTCTCATAGCTGTCCGCGGAACAACTCTCATCACCCGTTTCATCATCATTGTCACATGATACAGAGAAATTAAACGATGAATCAATGTCTTGAGGAACAGTCATCGTCACTGATTCCTTCTACAAGCCGGTATATTTCACTCCCTAATTCACATTGTATAGCTTATTTCTAAAGCAGTATCTTCAGAATCATGAGTGACATCGTCTCTATTACCCTCTAATGCCTCGTCTTGACTACAACCGTCAATTGCGTCTTGTACGATATTTGTACGTTGGTAACTGGACATAGATCGGTGCTTGTTCAATGGCTCGGATTTTAAACCTTTCAATAATATACTTGGAACAGCATTCTTTCTCAGTTTGCATGTAAATAATTCTCCTGTCATTAGCCAGAAGTGGATCTAGACGGTAAAAACTCAGGGGGGGGGGGGAAGGCAGAACCCAGACTATGATATGTATATCATGTTTCCTAAAAACTTTCAAAAATATCTAAATAATAGCTTAAATCAATTTTGTCACTCAAAAACTGGGGGGCCTAAGCCCCCAGCCCCAGTCTAGATCCGCCACTGGCATTAACTTTTCTTTCAGTAAACTTGACTTCTCGAAGGCAGGCTCTTCAAGATGTTTGGAACACGAGTGATTTTATTTGGTACATTTTTCCCCATTGATTTTCTTGAGCCATAATTTATATCGATCTGGTGATTTCTCACGACTTAGAAACGTAAGAAAAGATACTTTACGTCCTTAGCTTCAATTGCACAAGAATTACAACCGAAAACACAGCAGGTGTTAGGCATTTCTATTTCACTTCACAGACACAGCACGCGCTGTACTAACACGTGTTTTCTACTTCACACTAGTGTTCTTTTCAGGAAAAAAAATCCGGGGGGAGGGGGAGAAAGGAACACTTAGTATTCGGAGAGACACATTATTTTTACACAGTACTATTATATTTATTACATTATACACGTATTATTTTGGTCTCCTCCGGGGGAATCTCTCAGAGCTCCGGGAGACAGTGCCACCATAAAAACATGTCTGGAAGAAACACTGTTTCGCACAACAAACGTAATTACTGCTCTCTCTCTCTACTCTTTTTTTTTTTTTTATACTAATGCTATAGGAAAAACAACTTACAAAAACTTCCCTCAACAATTCAACACAGAGCAATTAACAAATCCAAAACACAATCTGTTAAATCCAATGCACTATTAAAGATTTATCAGCTGCGTACAAGGGAGTGGTTGCTGACTCACATTGAGTTTCTCGCGTATCCCACCAATGACGTAAGCAGTTACGATTCATCAGAAACAAATGTCTGTAGAAACTGAACGAGACGGCCTATCAAGATATAAAAAAATACGGGTCTCTTATTTTTTGTTACTCTTTCTATTGCACCAAACTTGTTTTTAACTCGAACTGCTCCTTTAAGAAGCAGATATTTCCCTCGTTGTGGAAAGAATCGAAATTGCTAATTTTGTTAAAAAGTCAGGATAAAGATTTAACAGAAGTGAGTTCTTACCGTCCAATCTGCCTTTTGAGAAACATCTCAAAATTATTAGAAAGGATAATAGCAAATAGAATTCGACGAAAGCATAGAAATATCGAAGATGATAGTTTACAATATGGTTTCAGAAAGGGCAAATCTACGGAAGATGCCTTAAATGCATTTGTGTATCAAGTTAAGGAAAGTAGCATGGAAAGAAAATATGCACTGGCCCTGTTTTTTGACATAGAGGGAGCGTTTGATAACTTATGGACACCATCTCTCATTGAAAGGTTAAAAGAGCTAAATTTATCACAATATTTAGTAATATAGTTAGGGATTACTTCTTGAATAGACAGATCATCATCCATGAAAACCTGGGAAATATCAAAGTTACTGCACAAAAGGGATGTCCGCAAGGATCGATCTTAGGACCATTGATGTGGGATTTGGAATACCAGCCGTGTTTAGAAAGACTAAACCAATTAGAGAAAACTGAACGAGTAATTGCTTTTGCTGATGATTTGGCTGAAATAATCTCAGCAAACTCTAGAATAGAATTGGAAAGAAAATCAGCACGAATTATAAACGAATTACTTGATTGGTGTGGAAAGTCTAAGCTAAAAATCTCTGAGAGGAAAACGAAATACATGATTTTTGGAAGTAAATTATTAAGAGAACCAATAATTAAAATAGGCAACAGTAAGATCGAGAGGGTATCAGTATTTAAATATTTAGGGATTATGATAGACGATAAACTGACTTTTGGAGAGCATATTATGTTACTCAAAAGGGTCATAAAGTAACTAATAAACTCATTTCATTGGCTTAAACAAATTATAGACTAGCGAGAAAATTAATTAAGACTTATCAGGAGGTAATCCTAAGCGCCTCGATGAACTATGCTTCCAGCGTATGGGCACATTGATTATTAGAGAATAACTCCTTAAAAGCAAAAATAAATCGCCCACAAAGAAACCTTTTAATTCGGCTCATTGGTGCCTTCAGCACGACACCGCACAGCGCGTTTTGTATTTTGATGGGTTTCAAACCAATGTATTTAACAGTAATCCAGAGAGCGGCAACATATTGGTATAAAAAAGGAAATTTAAATAAGACGAAAGAACTTTTAGGGACCAAAGCACAAAAACTCGATGAAATAGAAAGACAAATTCAACAAAAATGAATACAGGACTGGCAAGTAGACAAAACATCAAGAAGATTATTCACGTTTATTCCAGACGTTGGAACGCGACTCAAATGGGATTACTTCAATCCCAACAAAGGACTAATTCATTTCCTAACAGGATATGGTCCCTTTCCAACCCATCTTTATAGAATCAACAAAAAAGAACATGATAGCTGTGAATGTGGAGAACAAGGGACACCTGAACACAGTGTTCTGTGGTGCCCGTTCCTGGAGGAGTACTTGCGAATTCGTGACCAAATTAGACAGAAAGATATAAAAGCTATCTTGGAAGATGAAGAGGATTATAGAATCCTGGCACATGTAGCAGAGGAATACTCAGAACTATGCAGAAAACATTTTACAGAGAAAACACAAACTAAATGAACATAAAATATGGAAAACAGAATGAGTGAGGATTCCTCCCTCCTGGACCGAAGGAAACTTCTGGAAGCGCTGGATCTCCGCGCCCCCAGGAAGGAGGTTGAGTGATGGTGTGTGAGTGCCTAGAGCATTCTCGGTCTTTGACTGGTAAGGAACTCCGGATGCTCTGGGAGCGTATGTGTGATGCGATGGTGACGGAATGAGTGTTAAATCTAGAGCCGCGGGAATAAATATACACTAATATGTAATAGAAACAATCATATAAAAATATCCCAATTTTGACATGAAGACTCGTAAATAGAGCATCATCTCGAAGCCGCTTCGCGATTCGGTTACGATAGCGTGCGACTTTCGGTCCGTGGGTACGCGGCGGCGGGATACAACTGACCAGGGCCCGCACTAAGTGCTCCGAGTGTGTCCTGGGCCTCATGTCGATACTCACGGTCCGTTTCTGATGTGTAGGATGAACCGAGATCAATGAATAATACAGCTACATCAACAAATACAGCCATAATCAAAATTTTTAAAAAAATCAGTGAACCAACTTTATCGATATGACACTTAAATGCATTATAGAAAAGTGGTGTGTTAGTGAAGTGATGTGTAGTGTAGTGTTTAGTGAAGTGATGTGATGTGTATTTAGTGATTATTAACCACACAGGGGAAACCGTGACACAGGAGAGGAACGCACATACAGGTGAAAATCATTTAGGTGAGAAACCAAGATTAGGAAGAGTATCAGCAGTCAGCATTAAGCAGACACCGAAGTTATCAGAGTGTGATAACAGGAATTTTTCGTGTTATTTAATAAACTCTTAAAATCAATAAGACGAAAATAGAAAATGTATGTTTTGGAAATATTAAACAATTGTCAACTTACTATATATGACAATTTAGGTAGTAGCTAGATAGCAATCAAATTTGTTACGTAATACGATAATAAAATTAGGTAGGAATTAGATAGTAATTTAATTCTTGTTTAGTTAGTTAATATTGATTAGATAGCTCAAGTCCTTTTGTTTTTCTTTTCGTTTTTCTTTTTGTTTTTAAAATTTTGTTTTGTTTTATTTGTTGTTCATTGTTGTTGGATGTTGAGTGTTGTGGTCTCGTCCTTCCTACCGTTTTCCTTGTTCCCTGTCTTCTTTCCAATTTTTGCAAATAAAGGATGTTGAAAAAGGCTAAGAAAAACAAAATGCGATGATGATAGCCCGTTTCGGTTAAAGTCTTCAGATGCCGAAACTGAAGAGGCAGATCTGAGCATTAAAAAAAAAAAAAAAAAAAAAAAAAAAAAAAAAAAAAAAAAAAAAAAAAAAAATGAGGGTATTGAAGTTACCACCACGTAAGAACGAGGTCTTCATTTTGGTCCGCGCTCGTTTGATTTGTCACGGAGAATCGTAAAGGGGCCAACATGAACTATCACTAGTCATGTGCATGCGGTTATTATTATATATTATTTTTCGCTGACGAATTGTTATTATAAGGAGAATACTTGAACTCCGGGGGTCAAGAGTAACTCCTGCCTTTACATCATGAAGTGAAAAATCTTGAGATGGGTGCGTATAATTGTATGAATTTAGTTGGCAACTGTCGCCGATCACTAGCAAGTGAATATGGGAGAACTATGAAAAAAGTAAATAGACGCTTGCCATTTTGTTATAAAATTACATGACGAGTGCATTTGATCTGATTCCAAACAGTTATCTTCAAATATACACGGTTAAAGGAGCACTCATATTAGAAATATTAAAAAGACTTCAACGATTTCTCACTCTACAAGCTGTGTCTTCATAGTCGCTTCCGTGGCGAGTTCGGAAGATTACGCAACTAGTAACCCTAAGGTTGATGGTTCACGAACAGCTCACGGCACTTTTGTTTTATTTTTTAAAAAATGTTTTTAGACACCTTGATGCAAAGAAATTACGCATATAGGCGATTTAACGTATTTTAGGGGAATAATTTTGTGGTTCGTTGGCGTCCCGTCGCTTCTCTGCCGGTGGTGGTATAATTTTCAAAACGGAAGTGTTACCAATTTTTGGCTGCGGGACCGCCAATTTTGGGGGACATGTCACTAGTTGCCTATCGGTGGTCCACCGACGCTTACGGCATGGGATTTTCCCCTCACGAGTGAGGCAGATTGTAATCGACCAAGAGTGTTTTGGAAAAATGGGAAACATCTTCCGACTTCGACTTCTGAATAATACGTTTAGGATCATGTCGAATCAAGGCTGCGCCACGGGAAGGTAGAACAAGTGAGGCAATCGTTCCAAGCACTACGCTCGAGAGCTTCCGTCTCATTCAAGACTTACTCTTCAGGAAAAGTAAAAAGTTTATTACTTGTAATTCATTCTTTGAGTCAAAGTATTTTACAATAAACCATCGTTTTGTAAGATATTTTTACGATTGTATACTATTAATTTCGAAAATTGTACTCATAATATAATTTCCCATCATGGATTTGAAAAAAATCAAAGTTGGAACAAAGAAAGATCTTCGATCCACATGTCTCTTCATATTTGATATGGAAGTCTCATCTTCATTATTGACCCTTAATTTATTTTAGTCCTAGGCAATGCGAATCGACGGGATGGCTCTAAGTGAAAACATTCATTTAGATAGTTAAGTAATCAGGAAATTCCTGCTGTTATTTCACGAAACACAACAGATCTTGAGGGAAAAAAAAAAAAACAATTTTGCTTACCAGGGGAGGGAGTAAATCATCTGCATACGTTTTCTTAACTAGGAAGAAGGAAGGGCGCCGATCCTGGGGGGTCGGGCCCGCCCAAAGCTCATGTAGGCCACCTTTGTATTTATGAATATACAATATTTGGCATAATTTGAGTGTAATTTGACTTAAAATCCTCATATATATATATCTTCTGCATTTGAATGCCCCCCCCCCCAAATTTACAGAGAAATTGGCGTCCTTGGAAGGTCTAGTGAAATGAATAAAAATGTGATAACGTAATACTTGAATAACTCTATCTAATGGAGGAAAGTAAATTAGTATTCAACACTTCTTTCAATTTTAAGTATTTCAAAGATTCTCGTAATTTAGTAGCGTCCCGGATTTGCATTTTTGAAGTACGGGAACTTTATCTATACCTTAACGTGGGAATCGGTTTCGGACCATGCACTTAAGCCGCTTTGCCATAGAGACACATAGGAGTTTTTCTTTCGATTTCCTTAGGAATATTGCGAATGGTATGACTTAAAACAATGTTTAAAAAAGAATACACATCGACACAATAAGATGATAATCTGATACCTAGGAAATATATTCAATTGTTTTTAATTTGTTCTCACGCTACCAAAACAGTACTTACGCTTTTTTTTTATTCCAGCCTTTTAATATAAGCATTTCACACTATTGTCTGTTCTAGGATGATACAATTCTAGTTCATGTATATGCTAGCTTTGGAAATACAGTAGAGTTTCGCTTATCCGACATAAACAGGCAGTCAGAACGCTGGATAATATGGATGTGTTAAGAAAAGACCTATTAAAAGTAAAACTTATGATATAATTTTACATATTACGCATCTAATAATAATGTTTTATAACAAATAACTGCACTGCACTGAATCAGGGACGTATCCAGCGTGAGAGCCTGAGGGCTGTCACTCTCCGAAACTCAAGCACTTTTTAATAAACTTTTTTTTTAACCCTTTTTAGGTTCTTTTATATCAGTTTACTAGTAGTCAGTGTCCAAACTTTGGGCAATGTGCTGTTGTCTTGTTATAATTCTAAGAACATACCATAATGCCATTATACCAGGTGGAATTAAAGAACAGTTTTAAATAGGATTAACATTTCTTTTCCGTTCTGTTTTTAACTTTAATATATTAGAACGATACACTCAATATCTTCTTGCTATTTTTGTTATTCGACATACGTAGCAGACAGTTTTCTTTAGTTACATTTTTCTCGAAAATATGTTTCATTTTGTTTGTGCTATAATGCAGTTTACAAAGTAAATGTAAAGTAAATGTGGTTTATAAATGAAAAGTAGGAAAAAGTTTAAGAGGAGTACAGAACTGTTGCATTATTATTATTATTATTATTATTATTATTATTATTATTATTATTATTATTATTATTATTGATATTGATATTTTTAAAACATTAGAATTACGTGCTTACGAGGACGTAATTCTACGTAATTAGAATCATACGTGTTGGGCCCACTCCAAATAGAAAACCTGGATACGTTTCTGCACTGAATGATAGACGTATGAGTCAAGGTGTAGAGGGCGCGCTAGGCGATAGACTCCACAGCATGAAAAATAGATTAAGACCACAACTTGCAGTTCTTCTTGCCGATTGGTGCTATTTGCAATGATATATCGGATCATACGGTATGTGGAACAAAGGATGGTCGGATAAGCGAGACCATGGTGTATTGGTGTTTCACGCACCTAAACCTGTAAAATGTTTGTATAAACAATTATCTTTCACTCCCTAGCTAAATTTGTGGGTATGATCACACACCTTGCCTCATAAAGTATAGTCTTATAAAGAAAAAATATTTTTTTTTTAGGTAAAACCTAAAGAAAAGCCAACTTCAATATTTTTTTTTTTTAATAATAATGGCAAACTAGTCCATTTCATCACGATAAATCACTTTTGGTACTAAGATGTGTTTTTCTGTCCGTATATATCCTTCACACTTTGTTGGAGACAAAACTTCTTTCCCCAAGAAAACAGGATGAGAGAAGCTATACAACAGCATGAACAGAAAACAATAGCTATTAACAATAGTTCTCTAATCCTGGATAAATACGTCATTACAGCAAAATATCAGTAAGTTGTCCTTATCATATTGCTTCGGTTCTTATTAACATGAAAATTCTAATGTTTTGTAAAAAAAAAAAAAAAAAAAAAAAAAGATGGGATTCGATGTGGTGTCAAAATAATGAAATAATTACAAGTCCGCCACTCTATCCACCTAACCACTGAGGTTACGTGGTGTTGGCTCTTTTTTTTAAAAAAGACATAATCTTCATAATCATGGTCCGTATCGCTTCGAACCTTAAGATAAGAGTTTTTCTGTTTAATTCTATATTTTCGTACGACATCTTAGTTACAGAAGCTAATTTATATTTCGCAGGCAATCTACACACTAGGTTTTAACCAATAAATGCAACATTTTAGTCCACTATCCTTGATCCTTGATCCAACTCCTCGACTCCCCTACTGAATTCCCTCCGCAATCATGCTCTGCTACTGAAAAAATCCCTAGAAATCATCGTTGCCAGTATACACAAAACCGAGCATAATTTTGTTTTTTGCTTATATTTTTATTATTTTATTATATTTTTTGGAAATATCTCCTTAGATGGATTGCTTTCTATTATCTCCACATACTAGTAACTGAATTTTACCTATAAACGTAAGGAAAATGGAATAAATACGAAAAATCTTCAGTTACAGTATACGCGCAATTTTTTTTGCGCATGGGAGTACTTTTCCCCACAGTATGGAAACTCGCTAAGGTCCGCCCATTTCCAAAAAAGAACAACGCTGATAATATTGCAGACTATCGTCCAATCAGTGTCCTTCCCGTGCTTTCAAAAGTTTTTGAATATATTGTAAATGATCAAATTCGGGAATACTTGACAAATAATTTATTGGATACATTTCAATCTGGTTTTCGAAGTAATCATAGCACATGCACTGCACTAGTAAACGTAACGGAGATGGGCTATTGATAGCAGAAAACTGACGCTCCTTACTCTACTTGACTATAGTAAGGCATTTCAAACGATTGATTTTGACATATTACTTCAGAAATTATCATTGTTTAATTTTTCTGAATCAGTGGTTAAATTGTTTCATTCTTACCTTCACGAACGTAAACAAAGAGTAGTGATCAATCAGGAACACATATCGACATGGCATTGTATCAACAGTGGAGTGCCGCAGGGTAGCGTACTGGGTCCCCTTCTCTTTGCCCTTTACATTAATGATCTCCCTAAAATTCTCACATATTGTAAATTCCATATTTACGCTAATGATTTTCAGTTATATGCTTCTTTTCCCCAACAAGATATTAATAATGCGATTGAGGAAATAAATACTGAGTTAAACAAAATCAGCGACTGGTTTACGGCTCGTGGGTTAAAATTAAATGCAACAAAATCGCAGTGCATCTTAATTGACTCCCCAAGAATTCTTTCTTCTATTAATATCTATCAGCTCCCAAATATAAAATTGTCCAATACTGTTATTCCATTCTCTACAACTGTCAAAAATTTGGGAGTCATACTAAATCAAAATCTCTCCTGGTCAGATCAAATAAATGGAGTTTGTAAGAGAGCATTTGGTGTCCTACATACGTTAAATCGACTAAGAAATTTCTTACCAATATCTTCGGAAGATCAAACTTGTCAAGGTACTGGTGTTCCCACATCTTGACTATTGCGACTCTGTATATTCTGATCTAACAGAAAATCAATCAAAGCGCTTGCCAAGAGTGCAAAATGCGTGCATTAGATTTATTTTCAATATAACTTACAGGGAACATCTCACATCTTTTTATAAGAAACTGTCATGGCTGACGTTAGTTGGAAGAATAAATTTACATAATCTTACCATATTGTACAAAATATTTACTACGTCAGAACCATCGTATCTAGCTCGTAGATTTTTATATTTATCAGACTTTCATACTAGAAGCACAAGATCACAAGATAACTTCTTGCTCTCCATACCCAGTCACAATTCTGATTCATGCTCAAAATCCTTCACAGTAAGTACTACACGCCTCTGGAACAGTTTACCTCAATTAATACACAACGTTTCCACAGTTGCCAAATTTAAAAAATCTGTAAATTCCCTTCTCTTAAGTAAAGATAAGGATACTGGTAGCACATGAGGCATCTACGTTTTACCACCCACATATGAACACAACCAATAGGTAACCTATGTTAATTTGTACAGCTTATATATTCATACTTCTAGTACCGCTATATGCAATATGCAATTTTAGGTTTCTCCATGTTATTTTTGTTTCCTCTATTGTATATTATTTTTCAATTTTTGTTTTTGAAGTGTTTAACCATTTTTCTTACTTGACTAGTATATTCTTTTTTTATGTGGTTCAATACTTTTATTTTGTAATTATTATTATTTTATATATATATATATATATATATATATATATATATATATATATATATATATATAATGTATGCACGTGGTTAAATGCTCGGAGAAGGCTGCAGAGCCGTAGCTTCGCCATAATGTATGCACGTGGTTATGTGCTCGGAGAAGGCTGCAGAGCCTTAACTTCGCCACGTAAAAAGTCATAAATAAAATAAAATAAATAATAAATAAATATATACGGTCATTGTTAAGTCTTGAACACACTGCTCACTTTTCAGAATTAGAAAAATAAGTCATGTATCATACAAAACCCAGTTTGTTGGACTAGTTCTATAAAATAAAGATTACTGCTCATATAGAGAAATTAAAACATATGGCCCTTTTCCCACTGAGATAAATTTGAGTATGTTTGCGTTCAATAAAATACCGACCTTTAGCTTTGATAAGAGCTTCACAATTTCCAGGCATTTAAGTAAGTTATCCAACTTCTGCGAAACTGTGCGACTCCAGTAGCTTAGAAGCTCTTTCCAAAGACTTTTCAGTATTCGTTGGCATCTATTTAGAGACTGTCCTGTCAAGTTCGTCTTACAGGAGCTGGATGGGTAACAAATCCAGTGACTGTGGGGAAAATTCAATTTGTCAGTGATGTAAACTTCTTTGCATTGCAGATAATTACTGCATAATTTATAAGTGTGTTTGGGATGGTAATTCTGTTATAGTACAAAGTTGCTGCCCCATATCGACGTTCCTGATGGAATTCCGTGCTTCACTTAAGCGTTGTAAAACAAGTTTTTGTTCATTATTCCCTCGGTTGAAGCTAAAATATTAAATTAGTAGTTTGTAAAGTATTCCCAAACAATGACATTACTTTCTCCGTGCCTTGCTGTAGGTAATACGCGGTCAGGATGAAAGCGCTTTTCGGGACATTAGCGCAGAACTTTTCTAGCATTGGAAGGCGAAAAGTTAGAATTTAGATTCGTTGGTGCAGAGTGCCCTATTCCATTGGTCATCGTTCCAGTCTTTAATTATTATTATTGCTTCCCCAGAAGCATCGTTTCGTAATGTTTGAACTTTTTTTCTTATATACATTAGACATACCAAATTTGAGTTTAGTGTCCCTTTTCACCAGTGAGGCTGTATATGAAACGTGGACCTACAACTTAACGTCGGGTGCGAACCACACGCGCTTCCGCCGATAACCTAACTCGGATCTTCCACGCTATTGTAATTATCCATAAAACAAAGTGCACCTTTATAGATTCTGAAATATCATAAATTTAGCTTCCTTTTCAGTCTTTGGTACAGCATTTTTTCTTCCTCCTCCTCCAACAGTGTTTCTCCGTCAGTATTTGGTCCTATTCGCCTTCCCGAGGAGTGAATTTTGCTCACATTCTTTTTATATCTAGTACAAAAGATTACCACATGCTGCTACACGGATCAGTTTTCAGCTGTTATACACACCTTTTAGCAAATCAAACTTATTATTTGCATATGATGCCGTAAAGTCACTGTTTTATTCAACTTCCGATTATTCGTGGATAAGTTAATCATTTCTCACTAATCGTTGGTGCAGCGATAAAAGGTTATTAACCAAAGATAAAAAAAATCAACGCGTTATCTTATCTGATATTAATCCTCGATTGGTGCAACTGAGCTGAGGGGTTTCGTCCTCTAATTCCAAAGACTGTCATTAAATTCTCATAAAATTTATATGAAACGTATAACAAAGTATGATGTTTGAAACTAAAAGAGAATAATCAAAATCGGTATATCTGTGTTATGCGTGAGCATGCACACAATGAAGTCTGTTAAGATATCAAACGTTGAGGAGTTTCATGATCTAGCTCCGATGATTCATCAGACCCTAATGAAATTTATGCGAAATCACCTCGAGAACATACTTTTCAAACAAAAGGAAACTCAACAATACTGGTGCACTTACGTCAAAATTATGCTGATTATACATGCAATTATGGTATGAACACAATAAAAATCAAAAGTTTCATGGTCTAGGTCCAAAGATTGTTAGATTCTTATGAAATGTATGTGAAACCACCGGAAAAGGACTCTTCCAAACAAACACACAAAACAAAAAGAACACACACATTAAAATCGTTGCGCCTGTCTCCAAGAGTTAGGTTTGAAGATTTGCAAAACATATATAAAAGTTAATTTAAAAAGACGTATATGTCAGCTAAGAGAAACTGTCTACATTGTATAGTCAGTTAGTTTAAAAAGACGTATAAGTCAGCTAAGAGAAACTGGGTAGTGGTCCAGAAAAGGAATAAATCATTGCTCGACAACTTCTAAAAAAAAATCTGATTTTTTTATGTACAGGTAACTTACCATATCGTTAGTTCAAAATAAGCATTATTTTAATTTTATTGGCTTTTGGTTTCGAGTGGCAGCCATATTTGTTTTCGAAGATGTGCCATATTGTGGTGTTGTAAGGGGTTACAGAATCTGAAATGTCTCAGCCGCTAATTACCCTATCGATGTAAAACCAAAACCAAAATGTTCAGTAAGTTTTACACTTTGAGAGAGTGGATATTAGTTATTGTCATTCATAAATGGAGGGGATCGGGCGTAAAACTTGATAACCCACAAAAGTGAGATTTCGAGAAAATCGCATTTTAATTTTTGTGAAAATCTGTATTCAAAAGTAAACATAAAAATAAAATAATACAAACATGAAATAACATTGAGTATATCTCCTTTCAAGTTATGACATTTAAACTTAATATTATTTGCAATGAAAAAAAATTAAACCCCTTTTTGCCTTTAATGTGAGTGTAAAACTTGGCTTATCAGGTTTTACAGAAATGAACAAAAGTGTACCACACAAGTATACTACTTGAATAATATTACTACTTACAGTTGAGGAAGTCCGTTAAGGTACAAAATCACTTCGAGGCATCAATGTAACAAGTATTAATTATTTGTGATAATTTTAGCTGTTTGTAGAAATCACTGTACACTGGAGGTAATCCTTTATGGCATGTAACTTTGTGTTACCGATAGGTCTCCGTGTGGTGTATTTTTGTTGCGGAGAAGTTCCTGTAAATCCAACAGTTTCTTTCTTTCTTTCTTCCGTAGATTTAGTCTTTTCCCAACATCGGGATTGCACGAGTAACTAACGAAGAGTACCTACGGTTCCGAATGACAAAACGTGAACCTCTGGAAACATTTACCTCTGTCCGTGTGGCTCTTCTTTTGTATGGTTTGTTTTAGGTGAGATGTTTGAAAGAAGCATTTCATTGTAATTTCAGTGACAATAAATGTGTTTCTTGATCACTTCAATCCAATGCTTGGGAAGAGACCTGGCTTCGTGAGATCATGTGGTTCGGAATCCATGTTAATCAATAGGTCCCATCTCATATAGCCTCACCGCTGAAAGGGACGTTAAACTCAAAATCAACTCAACTCAACCATTGCTTAGGCTATACACATTTTGATAGTGACGTTTGACACAGTTTTCTATACAAGCAAAATCTGTATCGCTAGCCATATTTTGTGGCCGATGACTGGGAAAATTTGCGACACCGACTGAAATGTATCACTATATGTACAAGACTACAAAGTGCATTATAAGTCATTACATATTCATTGCATGTAAAACATGGTAAAGCACAATCCCACTACAAGAGAAATACAGCTCGATAAAAAAATAACGATGTATGTTCCTTTCACTAGAAACATTCTATATACTTAGAATATATCAACACGGAAATCAGGCTGCTGATAACAAGGGTAATTAAATTATTTAACAGAAGCAAAGCCCGTTTTGACGTAAAACTTGATTTCCCATCAATGTGTAATTGCTTGCACACAGGGTAGCGTTTCCGTACCTTATGATCATGATATTCCTTGTTCTTCCTGCTACAACTTGTAGAATCTTCGGAAATATAGTCAGGGTCTTCATCGCTATCGTCAACAACACTAGACATCATCAAATCGACTTCCATATTCTGTGGATGCCGGCATATTGTCCTCTATTTCCACCATATTGATTGTGGCTTACCATGTTTTACTTGAAACACGTTGTGGTTTTCCATGCTTTATGTAGTCACCTACATCATCTACCGATGAAATTTTCAACCATTTGAAATGACAGTCTTACGCGTTTACCCAAGACAAGGTAATTACAGTTCAGAACTCAATTTCGCTCGGTCGGTGGGTTATCATGTTTTACGCCCGAGCCCCTCAATTATAAATGGGTAAAATTAAAATTTGAAAAGTAGGTGATTGACGTTAAAAATCCCAACTTTGGGACTTTTTATATATATATATATATATATATATATATATATATATATATATATATATATATATATATATATATATATATATATATATATATATATATATATATATATATATAAAAGAAGGGAAGGGGTCAGGAAGTTGAGCTTTACTGAATAAAGAAGTCTGATATGGTTCTTATCACTCACAAAGTTTCAACCCTTAGACGTGTCCCCTTTTTTTCTCTAGAAATTATCAAGAATTCAGAAAAGTGGAAAAAGTGCATATTTCACAGGTGGGGGACCTGATAAAAATATACAATTCTTCCCCATAACAGGTCTACATGATATTCTATACCGAAAATTAGGAGTTTCAGATTAGACTATAAGTACCTTTATTATGAACTCGGTTATACCTATAAATAAGCATAGGCAGAAGTACGGATAAACGAGAGTTTACCCTGTATATCCATTATAAATCGGTTGGCTATGGATGAATAATGCATAGAATGGTTAAGTACAACATACAAGAACAATACTGGCTCTTACGTACCACAAAAAGTTTGTTCTGCAAAAAGTTTGGATATTTGATCACACAACTGCCGAGTGATATGACACCGACCCGTTGCTGTTGTAAGCTCATTGGGTGTAAGCTTTTGTAAAATGTTTTTGAAAGGTACCCATGTTTTGTCTCTTGAAATTTTGAATGAAGTTCGTGGTCCTGGGGGTTCGTAAAAATGCACTTTCACGTCATCATGTTCGATACTCACATCTTCTAAAATACAATTCCAATGTACCACTTTTCTTCATAAATACATGCAACTGTGTCACCTGTTTGGAGGCAGTGCAAGGACGCTTTTCTCACATTTACTTCCTGAAAGTCAGTAGAAACTGAAGTGCGACAGTATCTAACTTTGGCGTCACTGAGAGGTACAAATTTATGGTATAAACGTGTTTTAGGAACAGGCAAACAAGTAGCAAATCTCCCTCGCAGTTCAGCTTCACGGTTGACTACTTCCTCACTTCTGACATAAATGTACTTTATACCAGAAATGTTTTTTTACACAATAATCAAGATCATGTCCTGTGTAGATAAAATTTGATCATTACGTATCGTCTGTAAACTCCTTTTCGTTACTATTCGCTTTGTTGTCCCTCCTATCCCATCACAAGCATTTTTTCCATGACAGGAAGCAAAGAAGTGCCATTCCGCTTCAATCAGATGACTTTGGAAGGTGTGGACTGCTGTGTGGTGGTATGTTCTAAATAATCACTGATAATACAAAGACTTCTAGATTTTAAATCACCTCCATCACTTGGTTTATAATAGGAAATAAATAGGTGAAGCGTTACCTGTTTGTTCATCCAATGAAAACTTGGAATCTCGTCTTGAATAACGAATGAGAAGTTCTCTGAAAGATCAGCTAAAACAATGCATTCAAAGTGTAAAAGAAGTCTTTTTTTTTTTTTTTTTTTTTTTTTTTTTTTTTTTTGTCTGCAAGAAAACTAGATTGTACTTTAGACACATAGTGGTGTGACTTGAGATTTCTGAGTTTTGCTGCAAGGTCATCAAGAAAGTCTTCTCTTGGTTTAACTATGTGATCATCTCAGCACGATCTGTTGTTATCCACTGCTTGTAAATGATATCAGGAAGGTCGTATGTTAACTTGTCTTGAAATAGTTGTTGAAGTAGATTTGCAGGATCTGGCGCTGGATGCAGATATCCATCATACATTGTTCATTGTTGAGATCGCAGGTCAACATTTCAAGCAAATCTCTATAGTCCATATTTAATTTAGCACCGTCGATCATTAACTTCACATTCTGATGATGTACTCATACACATACAGAATGTTTTCCTGATGTACCAGCAAAAATACACACCACTTGAGTCTCAGTTCACAGAATTTTGATAGTTTAATTTTACAATCTGGGTTTGTCTCCTTAAAGTGTAAGTACAACTCGTTCAAGGTACCAAGTAGTAACTGCTTCTGCTTGTGAACTTTAACGCCATTAATTCGGACAGATACATAGTCTTTTTTGCTAGGAAGGATCCTACTGCTTTCATCAATTGTATAAAAATCAAAAACTTTCTTCACATTACGTTCATCAATAGTTTTACTACTACTTCTTTTACATACATCGGGCAGTATTCCTTGAGTTTTCGTAAGTTCCCTAGCAAGTTTAACTAAACGTTCTGAAACATTAAATTCAGCACACACCAATTTTCTTGACCAAGATTCGGGTAGTAAGCTTATCATTTTCACTTTTTCTTCTTTCTCAGCAACAGTGCATTTCTGTTTCAATTTTTCGATGAGCACTTCATATTTTTCGGCCAGCGACACTGAATGCATGTTTTCTGTCGGTGATTCATCAGCAACTGAACTGTCAAAAGAAACTTCAAGACTTCTTTTCAATTCTGTACTCAATTGTTCTAAATTTTTGCTAATTGCTTTTGGTCTCTGTTCAACACTTTACTTCCTTATTTTCGAAACAGGTGACACGCCTAATTTTGAACACATTGCATTCAAAACTTCAATATTGTCTGATGGAAGGACAAAATCAGGTTCGTTTCCTGATTCAACATTATTGTTTTCGATTTTGCTTTTTTTCTTGTACAACAAAGATTTTTGTGTAGCATGTAGCACATAATGATTTTCCAGGAATTAGATCTACTGCATAATTCTTGTCCTTTAGTAAATGTGCATTCGAAATTTCTGAAAGTCCTTTGGTTATAGCTTTATTATTATTATTATGAATTTTTAGAGGGTCGCAACACGAATTACCAAAATGATGGTATTCTCGAGAAAATTTCACTTCACGGTACTTGCATGTGTTTGCAATGCCACTGCTTGTTCGCATTAGCAGAAGATTCCTCTTCCCTTCATTGAAGTCACTAAGAGACGTAATGCATTTTGCTACCGGCCCATACACACATTTATGGCATTCTTCACCAATACATTTGTCTACATAACATTCCATTTTCTTCACTAATTTGCAGTATTGATACACAGATCTGCAGAAACACAACAGTCTTCTTGCACTTTTAAGCATCTGAGTGAAGCACCAGTAGTCACTTGCCGCAGCTGAGAAGCTTCCATGCTCCACAGTCCTCTGCTAACTTCTTCGTCTTCGCATATAATCTTTCTGTTTTTATATCATCCATTAATAGTAGTCTCCTTCGCCCCCTCCCTCTTTCCCGACACCATACCTTCTAGGATGTCCCTCATTATACAATCTCTTCTTAGGCAATGTCCCAACCAGTTTCTCTTCCTCTTCCTAATAATATCTAAAAGTGTTCTTCCTCACCTACCATTTCTAACACTCTCTCATTCGTTTTGCGCTCGACCCAACTAATTCTTTCCATTCTTCTCCACACCCACATTTCGAAGGCTTCCAGTCGATTTTCATCACCTTTACGTAATGTCCAAGTTTCCGCCCCATACAGTACAACACTCCACACAAAGCATTTTATGAGTCTTTTTCTCAACTCTTTATTCAAGGTCCCACAAAACAGACTTTTCTTCCTCCTAAAGGCTTCTTTCGCCATTCCTATTCTTGCTTTTATTTCACGTTCGCACTTCATGTTATTACTAAGAATACTACCCAGATATTGAAAACTATTCACTTGTTCTATTTTCTCCCCTCCTACTTTTATATTTGACACAGACCCCTTCGTTCCAATCACCATGGCTTTTGTCTTTCTAACATTTATTTTCATCCCATATTCTTCAAAGCCCTTTCTCATTTTTTCTAACATTTTATTGATTTTCTTTTCAGATTCTGCAACAAGCGCCATATCATCTGCAAATCTTATGCATCTAATCATTCTACCTTCTACCGAAATACCACCATCATCATAATCATGTAGGCTCTTTTTCACTATCTCTTCTAGATAGACATTAAATAGTGTTGGTGAGAGGCAGCATCCTTGTCGAACTCCCCTTCCAATTGCACTCTCTTCCGTCAGTTCTTCCCCTATCCTAACACTTACTTGTTGGTTCATGTATAAGTTTCTTATAAGTCTTCTATCTTTCCATTCCAACCCTATCTTCGATAGAACTCCCAACAACAATTCCCAATTCACGCGGTCAAAAGCCTTTTCTAGATCAATAATTGTAACATACACCTCTTTCCCTTTTTCTATAAATCTTTCACCGATTGCCCTTAATAATCCAATAGCATCTCTTGTGCCCTTGCCTCTTCTGAACCCGAACTGCTCCTCCTCAACTTCTTTATTTGTTCTTTCATATAACCTTCTGTTCAGTATTCGGAGCAGAATTTTAGCTGCATGAGATATGAGACTAATAGTTCTATAATCCTCAATCTCTTTGGGTTCGATTTCTTAGCCATCGGTATCATGATCGTTTTCAGAAAGTCTTTCGGCCATTCTCCTGTTTCATATATTTCATTGCATAGTCGCCACAATTCTTTCTTTCCCTTGTCTCCTATATTTTTAATGAATTCGATTGGTATGTTATCTATTCCGGTTGCCTTTCCATTCCTAATCTCGGATATAGCCTTTTCAAACTCATCCCTAAGAATACTAAATCCCTTATCCTCGCCTACTTCATTTTCTACTTCAACATTTAGGCTACACGGTCTATCCCTACTTTCATATGTCTTCAATGTATTCTTTCCACCTTCCTATGACCTCATTTCTCTCGCTGACTACCTTCCCATTCTTATTTTCTACTGCCATCATAATACCCCCTTGTTTCCTCCGAAATTCCATAGATTTCACCTCCTTATACATTTCCTCATATTTCCCAACTCTTTCTAATTCTCTGTCCTCGCATTTTCTTTTGAAAAACTCTTCCCTCGCTCTGTCTGTTTCTGTTCGTAATTCATTATTTAACTTTCTGTACATCTTTCTGCTCTCTTTTGTATCAACCTGTTTCCACATCTTCCTCTCCCTCATTTTCTTTAACATCTGCTCTTTAACCCATGGTTTCTTAGCAGTTTTGTGTTCGCAGTAACCTACTGCTTCTTCTCCAGCCTGCTGTAAGCAACGTTTAATATGTTCCCACCGTGCGTTACTACCTGCACCTATTCTTTCCTCGTTTGAACATTTTTCTTCGATTTTTTTAACGAAAAGATTTCTTATTTCCTCGTTTTTCAACTTTTCAGTATTCAACACTTTGTTACCTACTTTTCTTCCTACATTTTTCAGTTGAATATCTACTTCGACCAGCACAAGATTATGATCAGAGAAAATAGCCCCGGGAAGGGTCTTCGCGTTCTTTAAGCTATTCCGATACCTGTCCTGAATCATAACATAGTCTATCTGATATCTTCCGCCGTCTATTGGTGATTTCCATGTATATCTTCTTCTCTTGTGCTGATTGAAGCAAGTGTTCCCAATTACTAGTGAATTCTGTCTACAGAAATTCACCAGTCCCTCTCCCCTTTCATTTCTTTCGCCTAAACCATATTTGCCTACGATACTACCTTCCTGTTTTTCTCCCACAACTGCATTGAAATCTCCCATTAGAATTATGCATGCGCTTTTTTTGTAAATTAAAATGAAATTACTTGTTGCTTTTAGAACGCAGCTCTAATAGTGCAGCTTTTTATTTTATTTTATTGGAAGAACAACTACACAAATCAGCTTCCTTATTAGTTATATTTCACTTCCTCTTCTGAATGAATGTATGAATAAATAAATGTTTATTTCCAGAAAATGGTCAGTATTTGGTTTCATGAGTTACTTAAACTCGTATTTTGGGTAGTCGAAAATTTACAGCTATTCTCTACTTATTTATAAATGTTGCAGTATGTAAATCTAGAAAAGTAAAGCTATGAGTAAACTTCGTCTTACGCGTATTAAACTGACGAAGTATAATTTTGTGAGATCAAATGTGG